>NC_091153.1:52222503-52225003 GCF_040958095.1 Procambarus clarkii | reverse complement strand
AATTTGGAAAGCAGCTAACGTAGTCCCGATATACAAGAAAGGGGATAGACAGGAGGCACTGAATTACAGACCAGTGTCCCTAACCTGCATACCATGCAAGTTGATGGAGAAGATTGTGCGAAGAAAGCTAGTGGAACATCTGGAGCGAAAGAACTTTGTAACACAGCATCAACATGGATTCAGGGATGGCAGGTCCTGCCTCACAGGGTTACTTGAATTCTATGACCAGGCAACAAAAATAAGGCAAGAAAGAGAAGGGTGGGCAGACTGCATATTTTTGGATTGTCAGAAAGCCTTTGACACAGTGCCACACAAGAGGTTAGTGAAAAAACTGGAGATGCAGGCTGGAGTGAAAGGGAAGGTACTCCGTTGGATACAGGAGTACCTAAGTAACAGGAGACAACGAGTCAGTGTGAGGGGTGAGGTCTCAGATTGGCGAGACGTTACGAGTGGAGTACCGCAGGGGTCAGTCCTTGGACCTATACTGTTTCTGATATATGTAAATGATCTTCCAGAGGGTATAGAATCGTTTCTCTCAATGTTTGCCGATGATGCAAAAATTATGAGGAGGATTGAAACTGAGGACGATAGTAGGAGGCTACAAGATGACCTAGACAGACTGAGTGAATGGTCCAACAAATGGCTGTTGAAGTTCAACCCGAGTAAATGCAAAGTAATGAAACTAGGTGGTGGAAATAGGAGGCCAAACACAGGATACAGAATAGGAGATGAAGTACTTAATGAAACGAACAGAGAGAAAGATCTAGGAGTTGATATCACACCAAACCTGTCTCCTGAAGCCCACATAAAAAGAATAACGTCTGCGGCATATGCGAGGCTGGCTAACATCAGAACAGCGTTCAGGAACCTGTGTAAGGAATCATTCAGAATCTTGTACACCACATATGTAAGACCAATCCTGGAGTATGCGGCCCCAGCATGGAGCCCGTACCTTGTCAAGCACAAGACGAAGCTGGAAAAAGTCCAAAGGTATGCCACTAGACTAGTCCCAGAACTAAGAGGCATGAGTTACGAGGAAAGGCTGCGGGAAATGCACCTTACGACACTGGAAGACAGAAGAGTAAGGGGAGACATGATCACAACCTACAAAATCCTCAGAGGAATCGACCGGGTAAACAAAGATAAACTATTCAACACTGGTGGGACGCGAACAAGGGGACACAGGTGGAAACTGAGTACTCACATGAGCCACAGAGACGTTAGAAGGAACTTTTTTAGTGTCAGAGTAGTTAACGGATGGAATGCATTAGGCAGTGATGTGGTGGAGGCTGACTCCATACACAGTTTTAAATGTAGATATGATAGAGCCCAGTAGGCTCAGGAATCTGTACACCAGTTGATTGACAGTTGAGAGGCGGGACCAAAGAGCCAAAGCTCAACCCCCGCAAGCACAAATAGGTGAGTACAAATAGGTGAGTACACACACACACACACACACACACACACACACACACACACACACACACACACATACACACACACACAGGTTTGCAACGAGACTCGTCCCAGAGCTACGAGGGATGGGGTATGAAGAGCGCCTGAGGGAACTGTGCCTTACGACACTAGAAAGAAGAAGGGAGAGGGGGGACATGATAGGAACGTATAAGATACTCAGAGGAATTGACAGAGTGGACATAGACGAATTGTTCACACGGAATAGTAACAGAACGAGAGGACATGGATGGAAGCTTGAAACTCAGATGAGTCACAGAGATGTTAGGAAGTTTTCTTTTAGCGTGAGAGTAGTGGGGAAATGGAATGCACTTCAGGAACAGGTTGTGGAAGCAAATAGCTTTCATAATTTTAAAACCAGGTATGATAGGGAAATGGGACAGGAGTCATTGCTGTAAACAACCGATGCTCGAAAGGCGGGATCCAAGAGTCAATGCTCGATCCTGCAGACACAACTAGGTGAGTACACACACACACACACACACATACACACACACCGAATCGGGCTGGGTGGCCGAGTGGACAGTGCTCTAAACTCGAGGACCTAGGGACCGGGGCTCGATCCCCGCACCCGGCGAAAAATGTGTTACAGCGAAATGTTTAGTAGAGATAATAGAAGAAAGAATAGATCACATAGAGAGGGGGGGTCCAAGAGCTAACAGTTCGATCCAGCAGGCGCAGATAGTAAATACAAATAGTAAATACTCACACACAAACACACACACACACACACACACACACACACACACACACACACACACACACACACACACAAAGGGAACGTGTATGCATATCAGCATTTGTTTTGTGTATATATATCAACTATATAATTCAGCAAACATAAAAACAACATGTACTATATCAGGTTATAATGACTGAGAAAAGTATTGTATTCATTCATATTGTATTTATTGTATTAAGAGGATCATGGTTCATTAATGACTCTTTCATGATACAAATCCTCTTAGTCAATGCTACACACACACACACACACACCAGTAATCTATCCCAGCAAAAGTATTACACA
>NC_091153.1:52065003-52212503 GCF_040958095.1 Procambarus clarkii | reverse complement strand
CCTGATGGCATACTTGACACTGCCTGATGGCATACTTGACACTGCCTGTTGGCATACTTGACACTACACGATGGCATACTTGACACTACCTAAGGATATACTTGACACTGCCTGATGGCATACTTGACACTGCCTGATTGCATACTTGACACTGCCTGATGACATACTTGACACTGCCTGATGGCATACTTGACACTGCCTGATGGCATACTTGACACTGCCTGATGGCATACTTGACACTGCCTGATGGCATACTTGACACTGCCTGATGGCATACTTGACACTGCCTGATGGCATACTTGACACTGCCTGATGGCATACTTGACACTGCCTGATGGTATACTTGACACTGCCTGATGGCATACTTGACATTGCCTGATGACATACTTGACACTTCCTGATGGCATACTTGACACTACCTAAGGACATACTTGACACTGCATGATGGCATACTTGACACTACTGTGGGAACCGACCTGTGAGATTTATATTTATTTAATTTATATGAATATATATAGAATTTATATTTACGTTAATTTATATACTTCGATAGCAATTTGTATAATGATGAGTGGACTGTATTTCTGCAATAATCTCATAATCTCACAAATCGATCCTCTACACATTAGGGGGGGTTTATATTAATTAATTTATATATATGCAGCCAATCAAACTACAGTATTAGACTACATACATTGAAGAGGTTCCTTATCTTATAGTACAGCAGGTTAGTCCACCAGGTATAACTAGGGTGTTGACACCACATTTTCCCTCATTGAGGTAGCTTCCATCACCCTGGTAACTGATGCACAAAGCATATGCTTCCTCGTCTTGACCTTTAGTTTGAGGCTATCACGTGCTCTAACCGGGTCACCCTATATAATGACATTAATGGCCATAAATGAAAATAAACGGGTTTCGGAAAGAAAAATTAACTTGATTTGTTGACAGCGTGTTGATAATGGTACACCTTTGGTTTCCATAACACTACGTCCAAGTAAAATTAACAGGAGCCGAATTTGCTCCCGTGAGCCTCTGGTCTAGTACAAACAATGGCTGCCCCCCTTCCTCCCTGACGCCTGGCTTACATTGTCCAGATGTCAATAAGTGATAGAAGGGTCACATTTACTCTACTTTAATATTGATAATTAAGTTAATTTATATGAGATGTTTTATGATGGTAAAGTCCAAAGACTAATGTATTTAAGAGTAATTCCCACCGTAATAGGTGGTGAATATAATAGTATGTGGTGATAATATCCTGTTTTCTATAGACGGTAATTCCACTACAAGTTACGTTTTCTATGGGTTAACTTGTTTATACAACTCAGCTATTATTATCTGTCTGTATGATATTAAATGGTGTCGGATTTTCCGACATAATTCCCCAGGGGCTGCTCACGGGTCGAAGTCCTCTTTAGAACAGATGAACACCGATACTCCTCCTTCGAATTATTTGATTAATTTGATGTTAGTAGTTAGTAATCACACATTTGTGCGTCTGTTCGTACAGGACGGATGTCCCGTACTAGAGTTGCAGGGGTTAGAAGTCTAATGCGATTTCATTTCCCTGTCAACTCTTGAAAGGCTAATATTCAAGCCTAATTACATATTATTTAACCCAGAAGACTGGATGTGATCAAGTACTACAGTCAAGTATGATTCAGGGACTGCAGTGAGATCAGTGACATTAGATATAACTTGAAGTTTGTTCAGGTAACTGGTCACTGATATATAAACACTGAGGCCCATGGAATACATCTTGATTAAATAATAAATGTATCAAATCAGTCATCATATTTACTGGGGTTTAATTTACTTAATTGATTCAGAAGATTGAATAGCTCATCATTAAAGTAAAGTATGGTTCTGAGACTGCAGTGGGTTCAGTGACATTGGTCGTAGTGACTTGTAGCTGGTTTAGGCTACTGTTCACTGATTTGCCACTGAGGCCTCATGAACTCATCTCCAGCTTTAAATGATGATACTAACATCAACCTCTGTTGGTATAGTCAGCTGTAATCTCCTTAGTATAATGCTACTGGAGAAATATAATCAGCTGACAAATTTAGTTTTCTACTGGTATTGTTTATCTGCAGGCATAGGTCTCCTCAGGCTTGATACTGGGCCAGAGAGTAATTTACCTCCTGCAGAGTTTAACATGGTTATGCCCTGATATTTAGTAGGGCTACCGATGCATCGATGGCAATAGTCTGTCCCTACAAGGAGACCGAAGTCGGTGAGCTGATCAGACTTAATATTATCTGCCAATTTTATTCCTCTATTTCTCAGGAATTTGGCTGTTGCTCTCAGACCTTGAACTTGTAGGTCTACTGGTATTTTGTCCACCACAATGGCTTGTACTCGACAGACGTACCTGCCTAAACGTACTGATGGTTGTACCACCTGGTAGACTTGAGGTCCTGCATCTGTTACAAACCCTGAGATATTGAATGACATCTGGGCTACAGGCCTTAATTGTAGTTCATCTGCCAACTTTTTAGTGACATATGTTCTCTGGGATCCTTGGTCAAACAACCCACGGGTATGGACCTTGGCCCTCTTATTCAGGATGGTAATTTGGGCAGTAGGCAAAGTCGTATTACCTTTAGACTTTGCCGATTGGACACTCTTTGTTTGTTGCAGCTTGCAGTACTGTACTGTAGTGGGAGTGCTATCTTCCACCTTGGGTTTTGGAGACGTTGTTTTGGTGTGTCTGCACAATGCTGCATGGTGCTGACCTTTGTTACACCTATTACAGGGGTGTAATTGGGTCTCACAGTCCTTGATGTTATGTTTCCTGAGGCACCTCGTGCAATGTTGCAAATCTTTGAGTCGCTCAACACGGGCGTCTCTATCAGGAAAATTAGGGCAGTGGTACATTGAATGTTTCTCATTGCAGAACAAACATGTTCCATAGCTTCCAGTACCCTTTGGTGTCACGTTCTTGGGTGACACAGTAACTATAGGCTTGGAGGGTCCCACTGCATATACGCCCACACTGCCACTGTTCCACTTTGGTGTTGAATTATATTGTCTAGATGGATTTGGAGTACCTTTGGTACTCTGTGGTTTACTATGATTGGTTTCTGAGGGTTTACTTGGTGGTTTTAATTTGTCATGTGTTCGTAATTGATGAACTACTGACTTTAAACCTTCAGATATTTCATTCATGGATAAGATACTTTTATTGTAATGAGCACTCATTTGTCTCAATATGTCCCTAGGTATTTTCTCCTGGACAATTATTTTCAAGACCCACTCAGCCCCGTTTGTATCTGCTGTCAGGCTGAGGGCATTGATCAATGATTCTACCTCCAGCTTGAAGACTTGGAGTGAATCAGCTGAAGCCTCCGGTACGGGTAAATGCAACAGCTCATGAACTAAATGTGATGTTCTTACTTCTGGATCAGCATAATTATCCTTGAGGAGTTTTACTGCCAGATCATAGCCGTCATTAGTTAATCTCAGATGGGATACTACTGTTTTAGCCTCACATGATAATTGGCCTTGCAAATAAGAGAATTTACTACTCTTTGGTAAAGATTGTTTTGAGTCTACATGGTCAACGAATTTGTTCCAAAATTCGTCCCAATCTTCTTCATCTTTTCCTGAGAAAGTGGGTAAATTAATTGGAGGGAGTCGAGCTTCTGCTTGACTCGTATTAGATGCAACTGTTGTTGTTGTTGCTGTTGCCTTGTTCTGAGCAATTAATTTGACATAAGGCTGTAACGTGGCCTGAGTGTGATCTTCATAATTCGCAAGATCAACCATAATGTCGTCTATTTCTGTTTCTGATAAATTGGTGTTGGCAAGTTCAGCCACATATGTTGCTATTTGGCATTTGATTTGCTCAAATTTACCTGCAGCTGCTTGATAATAGCTTTCCAGGTCAGCATAATCAACTTGAGATTGTTGTGACAAATCTTCACATTTCTTGATCTGTCTTGTTAAGTGGCCTTTAAGACCTGCAAGGGTTCTTTTCATTCTCCTTGCATTATCCATACTGGCTAGTTGGTGAAGCCTTGTGGGGCTTGTACTTGGGCTGCTCATAATACTGAACAAGCACTAATGGTAGCCTAGGGTAAATTCTGCACTCGCTAGGCTGTAATCCTACCTCTACTAGAGGTTAGCACTTAAAATTAATACACATTATATATATACAATCATACACACTAATGATTTGAGTGATAAACCAGTGTCACTGGAAGTACCTTTAGGTTAGCTCTTCTATATCACCCTAGGATGGTAGAGACACTAATTAATCACTCAAAGGTGTAATGATCATAAGTAAATTATTATATATACACAACTCAACTCGAGTTGATAAAAATTACACCCAAAATAGGGTCAGCACCATTCATTAATGGTGTTAGGTTGTTGAATATAGTACAACTGACTATGGTAATAATGGGACTAGGATGAACGATAATAGTTCAACTAGTCAATGGTAAATATCCTACCCTGTTGTGGGTTGGCAATTAGTAAATATTATACTGTGATCACTAGTGCAATTTATATTAAATAATTCTCTATTTTGGAGAAATAATATACACAATTATTGATAATAGCCTCTATAAACTTCTAATATTATCAAGAAGTATTAAATATTATTAGTGACCTCGCGAAATAAACTCCACAAAATTCGTAGATAATCTCTCGCGAAATTTAACACCACGAAATCCGTGAACAATCTCGCGACACAGTCACTAATTTGGCTGGCTTCTATATTAGCGCTGTCATTTCACAGAATAACACACCACCAAATCTGTGCTTGTGCATGAAACCGCTGACTAAGGCTGATCTGGGCTGAGGGAGGCTCCTGAGCTCCCTCGAGGCAACGCTGCCGTCTTTGACTGGCTTTGTTTAAATCACACTGCACTAGTTTATTTAATGAATCCACTGGTTAACTGGTTCATCCGGTACTAAGATGACCAAATGTGGGTTCAAAGGACCGAATAATCCGGTTCTGAAGGTCCAAATAATGTGGGAACCGACCTGTGAGATTTATATTTATTTAATTTATATGAATATATATAGAATTTATATTTACGTTAATTTATATACTTCGATAGCAATTTGTATAATGATGAGTGGACTGTACTTCTGCAATAATCTCATAATCTCACAAATCGATCCTCTACACATTAGGGGGGGTTTATATTAATTAATTTATATATATGCAGCCAATCAAACTACAGTATTAGACTACATACATTGAAGAGGGTCCTTATCTTTATAGTACAGCAGGTTAGTCCACCAGGTATAACTAGGGTGTAGACACCACATTTTCCCTCTTTGAGGTAGCTTCCATCACCCTGGTAACTGATGCACAAAGCATATGCTTCCTCGTCTTGACCTTTAGTTTGAGGCTACCACGTGCTCTAACCGGACAACCCTATATAATGACATTAATGGCCATAAATGAAAATAAACGGGTTTCGGAAAGAACACTTAACTTGATTTGTTGACAGCATGTTGATAATGGTACACCTTTGGTTTCCATAACACTATGTCCAAGTAAAATTAACAGGAGCCGAATTTGCTCCCGTGAGCCTCTGGTCTAGTACAAACAATGGCTGCCCCCCTTCCTCCCTGACGCCTGGCTTACATTGTCCAGATGTCACTAAGTGATAGAAGGGTCACATTTACTCTACTTTAATATTAAAAATTAAGTTAATTTATTTGAGATGTTTTATGATGGTAAAGTCCAAAGACTAATGTATTTAAGAGTAATTCCCACAATAATAGGTGGTGAATATAATAGTATGTGGTGATGATATCCCGTTTTCTATAGACGGTAATTCCACTACAAGTTACGTTTTCTATGGGTTAACTTGTTTATACAACACAGCTATTATTATCTGTCTGTATGATATTAAATGGTGTCGGATTTTCCGACAACTACCTGTTGGCATACTTGACATAACTTGATGACATACTTGACACTACCTTATGGCATACTTGACACTACCTAAGGACATACTTGACACTACCTGATGGCATACTTGACACTACCTGATGGCATACTTGACACTACCTGATGGCATACTTGACACTACCTGATGTCATACTTGACACTACATGATGGCATACTTGACCCTACCTGATGGCATACTTGACACTGCTTAATGGCATACTTGACACTGCCTGATGGCATACTTGACCCTACCTGATGGCATACTTGACACTGCTTAATGGCATACTTGACACTGCCTGATGACATACTAGACAGTGCCTGCTGGCATACTTGACACTGCCTGATGGCATACTTGACAGTGCCTGCTGGCTTACTTGACACTGCCTGATGGCATACTTGACACTGCCTGATGTCAGACTTGACAATGCCTGATGACATACTTGACACTACCTGATGGCATACTTGACACTGCCTGATGGCATACGTAACACTGCCTGATGGCATACTTGACACTGCCTGATGGCATACTTGACACTGCCTGATGGCATACGTAACACTGCCTGATGGCATACTTGACACTGCCTGATGGCATACTTGACACATCCTGATGGCATACTTGACACATCCTGGTGGGTGTTTCTTCAGGAGGTGACTTTTGAATTGATGGCGGACTTCTCAAATCATGCCGCTTTTATTGTCAATAAATGTGCAACTAAAGTATATTTTTAATATATAAGTAATTTCAATTGGGTTATAAACTTTTGTTTTAGTATGAAGTTACTGCAGTATCGTCATTCGTTTAGGTTTCACTTTGACGTGACACATTGTGTAATTTTTTTCGTGACATGTAGTGTGATTCTGTCATGACATTTAATACCACCTTCTGACATGTAGTGCCAATTGTTCGTGACATGTTGTGCCATGTCGCTGCTATACTGTTTCCTCTGGTCAATACTACTTCGTATATCCCCCTTGTATTGACCACAGCTCAAATGCTTCTACATGATTTACTGCCTCGAGTGCCAGATACGACAGTGCCAGGTTCCCTCACGAGGCAGTGCCAGGTAGAAGTTGTAGTAAAGTGCCTGAAGTCATCCATAGCGAGGCTGTCTATGTGCAGCGACAGTTAATCTCTCCTTAAGATTGCCTCTCAGCTCCCATGGGCACACAACCTCGAACCTGGACCAGGTTGCCAGTAATGTGTCGCTCGCGATTTCAGAAGCATCTAACCAGACAGGATTTTGAAGTGGTTGATATAGCTGGTATATCAACCAGGATGAATTATATCAAGTTAAGGGCTGATATAAGAGCATAAGTGTTGTGGAAACTGCAAAGGGAAGCTGGTGTTGACGTTAGTGATTGTGGTGGTGGGAGTGATTGTTGCTGAATATGTTAAGACTGTAGGAGGAGTGATGATACAATGTATTGTTTGATGTTCAGATGATGGAAGTAGAGGCAGTGATAGTATTAGTGAGGTGATTGTGGTATTGGTAATAGTTTATTGCGATGGTGACGATTGTTGCACTGATTGTCATTATTTTAATACAAATAATTATTTGACGAGATAGTGTTTATGTTGGTAAGATTATTGAATGCACTGGTCGAGGTGATTATAATATTGATAAGAATCATTACAATCGCACTGGTGATTGTAGTTGTGGCTCTGATGGGTGACGATGTAATGGTGGTGCCTGTGGAATTGTTGATGGGATACTCGTATTGGGGTGGGGGGGGGGTGAATCTATATATATTACAGAGAATATCTCTTTGTCCAATATTGGAGGCCAGATGCTTCGAGCTAGTTTCAACCAAATTGACAGAGGTAATGGTCTGAGGTACGGGATTAACATAGGCTGATCAATTCCAAAGGGACCAGCATGCCAGAGGGTTCCATTCACACCCCAACAGACGATTTTTTGGCACTTGTCGCCGGCAACACACTATTCATTTCCCAAACAAAAATATCATGAAAAAATCTAAAATAGTAATATACATCTTTATTCACTGATCACGGAAAAATTAACAGAAATTTCTTCTATCCATAACTTGCCCGTAGTCCCATAAACCAGAAGGTCTTCCCAAAGCTTTAATGGTTTCTCAAGTTACGCGCCCGTCTCAGGTTATGGGGTAACTATTCGATTTTTTTGGTATTTCACATTGCACAGCTCACCGGCTGTCACCCACCACACTAATGGTAGATAATTATATATATTTTAAAAGTGGAGATAGACAAACACAGAGAGACAGTGGCAGACAGTAAATAGATAGAAGGTTGAACAATTGGATTGATAGGTTGATGGATAGATTGATCAATGGATGGATGTATGGATGGATATATAGATGGATAAATGGGTGGGTGGATTGCTACATTAGTAGATGGATGGATAGTTGGATGAATAGATTTTTTTTGCAGGGATATTCCTGCGTGGGCCCTAAGCCTCTGGCTGGCCCACTGTGTTGCTTGTTTCTGTTTTACTTGGGCGGAGTATGAGTATTTATGACTCGTAAGGTCGCTTCAGTAAGATTTTGCCATATGTGTTTAACAACTTCTTCTGCTCTGTTGAATCTAAGTTGAAATCTTAATGGGTTTGTAACTGTGCACTGTGTTAGATAATGTTCCAGTGGTCTGTCGGGCATTTCTCCACAGTGCTGACATTCTATGAAGCCTATTTCCCATGCACATGGGTATCCAAGCCTGATGCGATGCAAATGTACTTCTGTTGCTCTATTGCTCCCTTTCATCAAACTAAGTGGTTCGTAGTTGGTGGAATTCTCGTACCAACCCGCAGATCCTGAAGTTGCAACTGCTGTGTTGTGGTCACTGTACATCTTTTGCATTGCTCTGTTTCTAATTACTTTCTTAATCTGTGATAGACTCTGTGGTATGTAAATGTCTACATTTCTTCTCTTAGTTGCATGTTTTGCAGCTTCGTCTGCAATGTCATTTCCTATTATACCCACATGACTTGGCACCCAGTTGATAAGTACCCGTCGGCCTTGTCGTTTGAGTGTTTGCATTAATGATATAACATTTGTAATCAGATGTATGTTATCACATATGTGTTTTTGTTGCAAGGTTTCAATGGTGGTTCTGGAATCTGTATGTATGATAACATGTTGTCGGTGTTCAGCAAGAGCATGTTCCAAAGCCTTTTGAACAGCTAGCATCTCTGTAAAGTCGAACACCCATTTGAGAGCCTCCAACTATTTACAGAGTTTCCTGCTTTAACTGCAGCTCCGGTTTCTTGTCCTTGCTGGTCTACTGATCCATCTGTGAAGTAAGTGAAGCTGTCGGATGCCATGTTTGCTTCTATATGCATCTGTGCAATGTTACGTAGCAGATGAGGATTTGTCTGGTTCTTTTTTCCTTCAATAACCTTAATCCTAAAGTCTGCTGGCGGAGATTCCCAAGGGGCTTGCATAACAAAGTCTGCATGTATTTCGTCGACACCCTTCTCAGTGACTGTGTTTGTTATATCGAATGTAGGATGAATAGATGATTGGATGAATAGATATGGGATGGATAGATATGGCGTTGGATAGATATATGGATGAATAGACGGATAGATAGATAGATGGATGGATATATTGATAGATGAGTAGATGAATGTAGAGATGGATAGATAGAGGGATAGATGGATGGATAGATGGATGGATAGATGCTTAGATGAATGAATAGATGGATGGACAGATGGTTGGATAGAAGGATAGATGTATGGACAGATGGTTGGATAGAAGGATAGATGTATGGATAGATGAAAGATTGATAGACGGGTAGATGAAAGGATATAGGGTGGATGTACAGATGGATTTTTATATGGATAGATAGGTATTTGGATAGATGAGTTGATAGATAGGTGTTTAGATAGATGGATAGATAAGTGGATAGACAAATAGATAAGTGGATAGAAATATAGATGACCAAATAACTGGATAGATGGATGGATATATAAAGACGTAGATGGAGAGATGAAGAAATAGATGGATAGATGGAGAGACAGATGTCCAAGATGAGTTGGGATAGATGGTCCAGCTCATCGTCATTCCTTGCATGTGTTCTAAATCCATCATATATGTCATACCGCTCAACGCCTTGTCCTGGTATAGTTACCTTGTGTCATGTTGTTCAGTAGTTCCCTCGTGTCTGTAACACTAATGATGTGTGGACCCGAGGGCTGTCATGCCCCCTCAAAGCTTAGTTTGACTCGGTCAGTTTCCCCCCGTGTCAAGTTGACTAAGTGAGTTATGAGGGGAAAGCACCAAACCATTACGACTATATAGCACTGGGAAGGGGTCAAGGTGAGGAATTGGGATGGAACGGGGCGAAGGAATGGTGCCCAACCACTTGGACGGTCGGGGATTGAACGCCGACCTGCGTAAGCTTTATAACACTTACGGACACTTTACCCTTAACACTTTTAAGTTAAGGTAAGTACAGCTTGATGTGGACAGGAGGCCGGCGAGCCGAGCGTCGCAGTTTCCGGTCTAAACCTATGACCAAGCTTCTGGCCAGCAGTTCTGTCCAACTTTGACCATTATCGGATGTGGCTGCTTCGTCCGACTGCAAATCTAACCACAAGAGGAAAGCCACTGAAGAAAAGGAAAATAATATTTTGGAAGCCACTTCTGCGGGTTTTATTTCCTTTTGAGTGGGTTGGAGGCTGGTCGTCGGGGAGAGGTTGGTCGCTGGAGAGAGGGTTGGTCGCTGGAGAGAGGGTTGGTCGCTGGAGAGAGGTTGGTCGCTGGAGAGAGGGTTGGTCGCTGGAGAGAAGGTTGGTCGCTGGAGAGAGGTTGGTCGCTGGAGAGAGGGTTGGTCGCTGGAGAGAGGGTTGGTCGCTGGAGAGAGGTTGGTCGCTGGAGAGAGGGTTGGTCGCTGGAGAGAAGGTTGGTCGCTGGAGAGAGGTTGGTCGCTGGAGAGAGGGTTGGTCGCTGGAGAGAGGTTGGTCGCTGGAGAGAGGGTTGGTCGCTGGAGAGAGGTTGGTCGCTGGAGAGAGGGTTGGTCGCTGGAGAGAGGGTTGGTCGCTGGAGAGAGGGTTGGTCGCTGGAGAGAGGTTGGTCGCTGGAGAGAGGGTTGGTCGCTGGAGAGAGGGTTGGTCGCTGGAGAGAGGGTTGGTCGCTGGAGAGAGGTTTGGTCGCTGGATGACGTTGGTCGCTAAATGAGGTTGGTCGCTTCTGTTAATGCTGTGAATATTCCCACTTTATGACATTAAAAAACCCTTTTCTAATATATAATAATCATATATATTAGAAGGGGTATACAGAATCGGTGCCCAGGTCTGTCCGTCTGTCTGTCTGCATGTCTGTCTGTCTCTTCCAACTCCCCCATCACACTCTGTGTCCCTTCCTATCCCTGTCCCTCCTCTCCTGGCCCTTCTTCTTTATCCCCCCTTACCTCCCTTCTTTCCCCAGTTCTTTCCCGAGAGCCACATCCAGCACCGGACCTGAGCCAGTTTGGCCGTGTCAAGAGTAACATCTCACTATGCTGGAGGAGCTCATCCGGCCATGGTAGCGGGCAGGATAAGGATGGCCACCATCCACACTGTGTGGGAAGACAGGATAAGGATGGGCACCATCCACACTGTGTGGGAAGACAGGATAAGGATGGGAACTATCCACACTGTGTGGGAAGACAGGATAAGGATGGGCACCATCCACACTGTGTGGGAAGACAGGATAAGGATGGGCACCATCCACACTGTGTGGGAAGACAGGATAAGGATGGGCACCATCCACACTGTGTGGGAAGACAGGATAAGGATGGGCAACATCCACACTGTGTGGGGAGACAGGATAAGTATGGGCACCATCCACACTGTGTGGGGAGACAGGATAAGGATGGGCACCATCCACACTGTGTGGGGTGACAGGATAAGGATGGGCACCATCCACACTGTGTGGGGAGACAGGATAAGGATGGGCACCATCCACACTGTGTGGCTGGTGTGAGGTGGAACTGGACACCTGATATTGAGAGTATCTGTCACCCGTTGTGAAGGGATTAACATTGGTGCCAGTTGTTTGGGAGAGTCAAGTGGATTTCTGGAGATTAGGATTGTGTGGTGATTAGGATTTTAGTAGACCGCTGGGAATCTGGCTAGGATTCAGGCCTTACGCTATTGGGCGGTGATTGTGGATATATATATATATATATATATATATATATATATATATATATATATATATATATATATATATATATATATATATATATATATATATATATGTCGTACCTAGTAGCCAGAACTCACTTCTCAGCCTACTATGCAAGGCCCGATTTGCCTAATAAGCTAAGTTTTCATGAATTAATTGTTTTTCGACTATCTAACCTACCTAACCTAACCTAACCTAACTTTTTCGGCTACCTAACCCAACCTAACCTATAAAGATAGGTTAGGTTAGGTTAGGTAGGGTTGGTTAGGTTCGGTCATATATCTACGTTAATTTTAACTCCAATAAAAAAAATTGACCTCATACATAATGAAATGGGAAGCTTTATCATTTCATAAGAAAAAATTTAGAGAAAATATATTAATTCAGGAAAACTTGGCTTATTAGGCAAATCGGGCCTTGAATAGTAGGCCGAGAAGTGCGTTCTGGCTACTAGGTACGACATATATATATATATATATATATATATATATATATATATATATATATATATATATATATATATATATATATATATATATATATATATATTAGTATATTTTGGTAGCAGTCTTTCCTGTAGACATATATTATTAAATATGACCGAAAAAGTAAGATTAATAATTCTAACACGAATTTTCTCAATCTTTCGTACATTACGCTTCACTGTTGGAGGTAAATCAAAAATCAATTCTCCAAAATTCATTTTTATTTCTAGTCTATATATATATATATATATATATATATATATATATATATATATATATATATATATATATATATATATATATGTATATATATATATATATATAGACTAGAAATAAAAATGAATTTTGGAGAATTGATTTTTGATTTACCTCCAACAGTGAAGCGTAATGTACGAAACATTGAGAAAATTCGTGTTAGAATTATTAATCTTACTTTTTCGGTCATATTTAATAATATATATATATATATATATATATATATATATATATATATATATATATATATATGTATATATATATATATATATATATATATATATATATATATATATATATATACATACATATATATATATATATATATATGTATATATATATATATATATATATATATATATATATATATATATATATATATATATATATATATATATATATATATATATATATATATATATATATGCTGATATAATGAGGTATGAATAGATACTGACGATACATTGAGAAACATTTAAAACAGTCGTAGTGTCTCTGCTGTGGTGTTTATGTCGTAGATCCCTTGTCGTAGATCCCTTGTCGTAGATCCCTTGTCGTAGACTCCTTGTCGTAGATCCCTTTTCGTAGATCCCCTTGTCGTAGATCCCTTGTCGTAGATCCCTTGTCGTAGATCCCTTGTCGTAGACTCCTTGTCGTAGATCCCTTTTCGTAGATCCCTTGTCGTAGATCCCTTGTCGTAGATCCCTTGTCGTAGATCCCTTGTCATAGATCCCTTGTCGTAGACTCCTTGTCGTAGATCCCTTTTCGTAGATCCCTTGTCGTAGATCCCTTGCCGTAGATCCCTTGTCGTAGATCCCTTGTAGTAGATCCCTTGTCGTAGATCCCTTGTCGTAGATCCCTTGTTGTAGGTCCCTTGTCGTAGATATCTTGTTGTAGATCCCTTGTCGTAGATCCCTTGTTGTAGATCCCTTGTCGTAGATCCCTTGTCGTAGATCCCTTGTCGTAGATCCCTTGTTGTTGATCCCTTGTCGTAGATCCCTTGTTATAGATCCCTTGTCGTAGATCCCTTGTTGTAGATCCCTTGTCGTAGTTTCCTTGTCGAAGAGTCCTTGTCATATTGTCTTAATTGTAGGGTTGTTGTCATAGTGTCCCTATTGTGGTGTATGCGTCGTAGAGTCCTTGTCGTAGTGTGCTAGCCGTAGTGTCCTCTTGTAGTGACCCTTCTGTGGTGATGTAGAGTGACCGTTGGCAGTAGCCGGAGCAACTGTGGTAATATTTTTGCTAATCGTAGCAGTAGATGTAGTGACTCGAGATGACTCCTTGTGTAGTAAATTAATTCTTTGAAATGTAATAAGCCATTACGAAACGATGTTTTTGGTCACCGTGACGGTGCTATGGGCAAAGGGTCCTCCAGTAGGCGCTGTGAGCAACAGGGAGGAGGAGGAGGATAAGAAGAGAGCCTTTATTGTTCTCTTCTCACCCGTCCAGATGGAGCTGGGTGTTGCCCTGCTATATATTTTACTTTTATTATCTTCACACGTAACCGACAGGTCTGCCGTTATCTGTTCTTCACATTTTTTATCTGTTATTTCCTTCCCTGTACCTTGTCTAACTTCCCTAAATATCTCCTTGTCTACCCACCTACCTACCTACCAACCTACCTTCCTACCTACCTACCTACCTACCTACCTACCTACCTACCTACCTACCTACCCACGTCCCTACCTACCTACCCACGTCCCTACCTACCTACTTACCTACCTACCTACCAACCTACCTTCCTACCTACCTACCTACCTACCTACCTACCTACCTACCTACCTACCTACCTACCTACCTACCCACGTCCCTACCTACCTACCCACGTCCCTACCTACCTACCTACCTACCTACCCACCTACCTACCTACCCACCTACCTACCTACCTACCTACCTACTCTTCGAGTTAACTTCCACTCATCAGCTGACGTTGCTGGGCGATCAATCGATTCCTGTACAGGGAGGGAGGCGAGGTGTGTATTATTGGGTATCGGAGACAGCCAAATTATTTCACCGATACCGAAGCCAAGGAACAGACTGAGCCAATCGGACCAGGGGATCCAGAAAGGGCTTTGATTCATCACCGACCGGCCAGTAATGGTGTCCGATTCCTCATGTTGGCTCGTGCCTGGCACTCCGCTAGACTCTGCTGAACCTTCCACTCTATCATAACTAGCACGATATTGTACATGCCTACACCCCCCTCCCTCCCTCCCTCTCTTCCTCTCTCACTCACACACACGCACCATCTCTCTCTCTCTCTCTCTCTCTCTCTCTCTCTCTCTCTCTCTCTCTCTCTCTCTCTCTCTCTCTCTCTCTTTCTCTCTCTCTCTCTCTCTCTCTCTCTCTCTCTCTCTCTCTCTCTCTCTCTCTCTCTCTCTCTCTCTCTCTCTCTCTCTCCAGTCCCCCCTCGCCCTGCCCCCTCCCAAACGTCCTCACCACCTGCCATTGAAATTTCTATCTAATCCGTGTAAGCAGTTTTCTGGTGTAGAAATACGTATGCTAATTTTGACGCGACAGCTTTCCGTGCTTCGAGCTCTTTGATGACTGTATTTACATAAGTAGTGAGTTTGCGGACGGAGAATCACCGCGACTGTCTTGGTCCCTGACGAGCCGGGGCCCAATGACTAGAGCCTAATGGTAATCCAAGACAAAGTGTGTGTGTGTATTTACTATTTGTGTCTTGGACCCCGCCTTTCTAACCAATCTATTTTTTTTCTTCTTTTTATATCTACTACATATATAGTAGATATAAATTATACATTATATAAATATTACATTATATAAACATTATATAAACATTAAACATTACATTATATAAACATACATTATAAACATACATTATATAAACATACATACATAAACATAAACATACAAACATACATACACATACATAACATACATAAATAAACATACATAAATACATACATACATACATACACATACATACATAAACATACATAAACATAATCATACATTATATTAAACATACATTATATAAACCTTAAACCCCTAGAATGTGTAAGAAAGCGATTTGTGGGACATTTTAAACCAGTCAGTCTACTCTAAACATCATACAGTTTGCTATCAAAAAATATGAATTAACGTAAAATATAAATTACTGTATTAAATTAATGTAAACTAAATAAATATAAATCTCACAGGTCATATTCTCCACAAGTGGGGGGGACATGATCACCACATACAAGATTCTCAATGGAATTGATAGGGAAGATAAAGACAGATTATTTAACTCAAGGGGCATACGTACTAGGGGACACAGGTGAAAACTGAGTGCCCAAATGAGCCATAGAGACATTAGAAAGAACTTTGTTAGTGTCAGAGTAGTGGGCCAATGGAATGCTTTAGAAAGTAATGTGATGGAGGCAAACTCTATATACAGTTTCAAGTGTTGATATGATAGAGCCCAGTAGGCTCAGGAAGCTGTACATCAGTTGATTGACAGTTGAGAGGCGGGACCGAAGAGCCAAATCTCAATCCCCGCAAGCACAACTAGGTGAGTACACAAACACTCCAAGATGTGTGTGTGTGAGTGTACTTACCTATTTGTGCCTGCAGGATGGAGCCCTAGCTCTTGGACCCAGGTTTTCTTGCCGTTGGTTGTTTAATGCAGTGACTCCTGACTTATTTTCCTGTCATACCTGCCTTAAAGTCATGAATAGAGTTTGCCTCTACAATATGCCCCTTTAGATCCTTCCATTTACTCACTACCCTCACACTAAAGGAAAACTTTCTAATATCCTTATGACACTTCTGAGTCTCAAGCTTCCATCCGTGCCCCTTTGTTTTGTTGTTTGTCAATGTAAACAATTCCTCTGTTTCAACACTGTCAATCCCTCAAAGTATTTTATACGTCTGTATCATGTCCCCCTTCTCCCTCTTCTTTTTTAAGTCGTCATGTTTAGTACCTTCAGTCTGTCTTCGTCCCTCATCCCTCGCAGCTCTGGGACGAGTCTCCTTGCAAACTTCTGCACCTTTTAGAGCTTCCTGATGTGTTTTTTTTAAAGATAGGGGTTCCATGATGGGGCGGCATACTCTTAAGACTGGCCTCGCATAGGCGGTATACAGTGATCTAAAAGCCTCCTTATTCACGTTTCTGAAGGATGTTCTGACTTTTGCCAGCGTAGAATATGCGGCTGACGTTATTATATTTATATGAGACTCAGTGTGAGTGTACTTACCTAGTTGTACTTACCTAGTGGGCTTGCGGGGGTTGAGCTCTGGCTCTTTTTTCCCGCCTCTCAAAGGTCAATCAACTAAAGTACAGGTTCCTGAGCCTACTGGGCTCTATCATATCTACACTTAAAGCTGTATGGAGTCAGCCTGAAAAAATTATTTCTGACGTATCTATGGCTCATTTGGGCATTCAGTTTCCATCTGTGTCTCCTGGTGCGTGTGACCCTTGTGTTAAACAGCCTGTCTTTATCTACCCAATCAATTCTTTTGAGAATCTTGTATGTGGTGATCATATCCCCTCTAACTCTTCTGTCTCCCAGTGACGTGAGGTTTAATTCCCGTAGTCTCTCCTCGTAGCTCATACCCCTCAGTTCGGGTACTAGTCTGGTGGCAAACCTTTGAACCTTTTCCAGTTTAGTCTTATGCATGACTAGAAATGGACACCATGCTGGTGCCGCATACTCCAGGATTGGTCTGACATATGTGGTATATAATGTTCTGAAAGATTCCTTACACAAGTTTCTAAAGGCCGTTCTTATGTTAGCCAACCTGGCATATGCCGCTAATGTTATCCTCTTGATATGAGCTTCAGGGGACAAGTCTGGCGTGATATCAACCCCCAAGTCTTTCTCTCTC
Organism: Procambarus clarkii; assembly: GCF_040958095.1. NCBI lineage: Eukaryota > Metazoa > Arthropoda > Malacostraca > Decapoda > Cambaridae > Procambarus > Procambarus clarkii. The sequence continues at coordinate 52,194,860 of NC_091153.1, read as the reverse complement.
TCTGACTCTTGAAGTATTTCATCTACCAAATGATGCCTTGTATCTGGTCTCCTGCTCCATACCCATCTTCATTACATTACATTTGCTTGGATTAAACTCTAACAACCATTTGTTCGACAATTCCCGCAGCTTTTCCAGGTCTTCTTGAAGCCTCAAGCTGGCCTCCTCTGTCTTAATCCTTCTCATATTTTTGGCGCCGTCAGCAAACATTGAGAGGAATGAGTCTATACCCTCTAGGAGATCATTTACGTATATCAGAAACAGGATAGGTCCAAGTACAGAACCCTGTGGGACTTCACTGGTGACTTCACGCCAATCTGAGGTCTCACACCTCTCTGTAACTCTCTGCTTCCTATTGCTTAGATACTCCTTTATCCACTAGAGCGCCCTACCAGTTACTTCTGCCTGTTTCTCCAGCTTATGTACCAGCCTTTTATGGGGTACTGTGTCAAAGGCTTTCCGACAGTCCAAAAAAATGCAGTCCGCCCATCCTTCTCTTTCTTGCTTAATGTTTGTCACCTGATCGTAGAATTCTATTTTGTCTGTAAGGCAAAATTTACCCTCCCTGAACCTTTGTTAATGGGTTGTCACGAAGTCTCTTCTCTCCAGATGTGTTACTACGTTTTTTCTCACAATCTTCTCCATCACCTTGCATGGTATACAAGTTAAGGGCACTGGCCTGTAGTTCAGTGCCTCTTGTCTGTCACCCTTTTTGTATATTGGGAGTACATTAGCAGTCTTCCATATTTCTGGTAGGTCCCCCGTTTCCAGTGACCTACTATACACTATGGAGAATGTCAAACAAAGTGCTCCTGCACACTCTTTCAATAACCATAGTGAGATTCCGTCCGGCCCAAAAGCCTTTCACACATCCAGCTCCAATATCTCTTGACCTCATCTCTTGTAATTTCAAACCCTTTCAAGGTCGACTGGTTTGCTGCCACCTCTCCTAGCGCCGTGACCTCTCCTTGTTCTTTTCTAAAGACCTCCTGGAACCTCTTGTTGAGTTCTTTACACACCTCTTTGACATTCTCTGTATACCTGTCCTCACCCGTCCTAAGTTTCATCACCTGTTCCTTCACTGTTGTTTTCCTCCTGATGTGACTGTGTAGTAGCTTTGGTTCGGTCTTGGCTTTATTAGCTATATCATTTTCATACCTTTTTTTAGTTTCTCTTCTCACATTAACATACTCGTTCCTGTTTCTCTGGTATCTCTCTCTGCTTTCTGGTGTTCTGTTACTACGGAAGTTCCTCCACGCTCTTTTGTTCAGCTCCTTTGCTCCCATACATTCCCTATTAAACCACGGATTCTTCTTTTGCTTCTCGTTTTTTTCTGTCGGGCCGGGACAAACCTGTTTACTGCCTCCTGACACTTTTAGGTGACACAGTCCTTCATGTCTTGTACGGACTTAGTTCTGAGTTCTGTGTTCCATGGCATATCCCTTAGGAATTTATTCATCTCCTCATAGTTTCTCTTTCGGTACGCTAGCCCTTTGTTTCCCAGTTCTTTTGGGGGGAGATAATTCCTAGCTCAACCAGGTACTCAAAGCTCAATACACTATGATCACTCATTCCCAAGGGCGCTTCCATCTTGACTTCCCTTATATCCCACTCATTTAGGGTAAATATCAGATCAAGCAAAGCTGGTTCATCCTCTCCTCTCATTCCTGTCGGTCCCTTGACGTGTTGACTTAAAAAGTTTTTTGTTGCTACGTCCAGCAGCTTAGCTCTCCATGTGTCTGGTCCTCCATGTGGGTCTCTGTTCTCCCAATCTATCTTCCCGTGGTGTAAGTCTCCCAGTATTAGTAGTCTGGATCCATTCCTGCTAGCCACAGAAGCTGCTCTCTCTATTATATTGATGGTGGCCATGTTGTTTCTATCATGTTCCTGTCTGGATCTTCTGTCGATTGGTGGGGGGTTATATATGACTACTACTATAATTTTCTGTCCTCCAGTTGTTATGGTGCCTGATATGTAGTCACTGAAACCTTCACAGCCCTGATTAACTATCTCTTCAAAACTGCATCTTTTTCTTATCAGCAAAGCTACACCATCTCCTCTCCCTTCTCTCTCTTTCCTCACTACATAGTAGTCCTGTGGAAACACTGCATTTGTTATGGTTTTCGTTAGCTTGGTTTATGTGAGTGCTATTATGTCTGGGTTTTCTTCTAGTGCCCATTCTCCGAGTTCACTTGTTTTATTTGTAATCCCATCTATGTTAGTGTACATTGCTTTGAAGCTCACATTCTTCTGTTCATTTTCTTGTCCCCTTCTTGGTGAGCGTTCTGCTGGTGTGGGAAGCTGTTCCATGGGTGTGAAACTCTGTGAGGTGGTTTGCAGGGTATCAGTGGATTTTGAGGTGGGGGTGGGGGTTCAAGGGAAGGGGGGATGACTGGTAGGGTATGGGGTAAGGAGATTTGGAGGACATGGAGGATACGGGGTGATTGGGCCTGCAGGGTCGAGCATTTGCTCTTAAACACCCTCCATTCGACCATTATTAGTACAATACAGTGACTGTTTTCGCTCGTTTCTCTTTTCATATTTACATTTAAAGCTGTGTACCGAATTGGCGTCGACGACTTCTTTATCTATTCCGTTGCATCTATTTACGACTCTGTGTATCACCCTCGTGACTCGTCTGTGTCTCCAGGCATCTCCTCTCGTTCTGCTGTGCCTTAATTTGACCATTGCTTCTATATCTATTTTGTCAATTCCCCTCAACCATTGGTGTTACCTCTTTTATTACCCCTGTTGTTGAGACCTGCTCAATGATGGATCCAAACACTTTGTGTACTCGTGTGACCACTCGACTGATGTATGTATGGACTCTACTGATAATGTATGGGGAACCAAACTAAAATTATACGAAACCAGTTAACCCCAGACGAATACTTCTTCTAGATCACGGAACATCCAGTACGTGAACCTGTAACTTTTCGCCTCTTACCAAACAACATGATTGATTGACTGATGAAGATTAAACCACCCTAGAGGTGGCATGGGTATGAATAGCTCGTATGGTCGATGTTTCCAAACGTCACATTCACTCCCCCAAAAAATCTCCCACATACGGGCTATTCATGCCCGTGCCACCTCTAGGGGTGACTTGATCTTCATCAGTCAATCAATCATGTCGTTTGGTAAGAGGCGAAAACGTTACCGGTTCACGTACTGGACGTTTCGTGATCTAGAAAAAGTATTCGTCTGGGGTTAACTGGTTTGGTATATTTTTAGTTTGGTTCACCATACATTACGTGGACGACGGAGGACACTCTACCCACCTGAGTCTTGAACCTACAATGGGCAAACTTTGGATATTTAAAGCAGAACTTGCATCATTGGGGGGGGGGGGGCTGCGCGTTCTGGGCGATACTTTCCTCACGTGAATTATTAGGTTAGGTTAGGTTGGGTTGGGTTGGGTTGGGTTAGGTTGGCATTGTATTCTAAGAGTGAGACCTTGGGGTTCGCTGTAGGCCCATGTGGCCATGATTGAGGATTAAGGACCTGATAATTACCTGCTAGCTTCTGATTAGCAAAGTTGCTGGATTGTGATCAATCGTGGGTCACCTGTTGTTAGCGCCCTGGTGCGGCAAATAAGTAAAAGTTAGTTTAGGTTAGTGAACGACGATTGGATCCCGTTCCTTCACATCTTTTGGCCCTTCTTTCATTCACTATTAATTGGGAACCACAATGCTATTTTTGAACTGTAAATAGGGAAGATCTGCAAGCTTGCTTGAACGCTGAAGCTTCGTCGACTGATCTGAGTCTTGAACCGTCATTCATACGGGGGATTGTGGGGGAAGAAAGGAGTTATTTTGGAGACTGACTGCGGCTTGGGAACGCATTGGCCCGAAACTATTCCTTGCGGACCATGGAGACATTCCCCGCCCTGCCTCCCGGAGTTCATTCACCTTGGAGAGGAGGTGAGAAACCGGTTTCCCCTCAGTCTTACCAACAAAACAACCAGTGCTTTTACAAGTGTTTGTGTGTGTGTTTTTATGCTTGCATTGTGCTTTTTAATCTCGTCAAATGGAGAGACATATTCATCCAGCATCTGATGCCTTTCATGGTGTAGTGACCAAGCCTCGTCAATCCTGTTTTTGTTCTGGGGCTTGGAAATTGTTTGTTATTTTCATGCAAATGTGTTGGATGGTTGTTTGCCAGACACGATCGTTGAGGAAGTTGTTGGATAAGGGGGGGGGGGGGGTGATGTCGCATGGGTGTGGGGGGATGGTTGTTTGCCAGACACGATCGTTGAGGAAGTTGTTGGATTATGGGGGGGGGGGTGATGTCGCATGGGTGTGGGGGGATGGAGTTGGTGATGCCATTGGCTCTGATTCCACTGGTTGTGAAGGGTATAACTTCATGAGGGGTGGTGATGGATACCTATAGGCGAGTTGTGAGGCGATGTCTTGGGATAGGACAGGACCTGAGATAGAGGGCAGGATAGAAGCTGGGATAGACGCTGGGATAGAAGCTGGAATGGGGAAATGGAGTTAAGGAATGTTACTCAATTACGTGAGCCATCGAGGATCGAACGGCTGGCAAGCCAGAAGTGAGACTTGCGCTTTACCGACTTTGCAGTCTTGTATAGTCTACCCTCGTGTAGTCTTTCCTCCTGTACTTTCATAGCCTCCTGTAGTCTCCCCTACTGTAGCCTTTCCTTCTGTAGCCTTTCCTCATGGCCGCCCTTCCTATGCCCTCCCTTCCTGTAGTCTACCCACATACCCTGCTCTGTAATCTCTCCTCATGTAGTCCCTTCTCATGCAGTTCTTCCCTCTTGAGGTTATCTTGAGATGATTTCGAGGCTTAGCGTCCCCGCGGCCCTGTCCTCGACCAGGCCTCCTTTTCGTTACACACCCCCAGGAAGCAGCCCGTAGAAGCTGTCTAACTCCCTGGTACCTATTTACTGCTAGGTGCACAGGGGGCAACAGAGTGATAGAAACTCTGCCCATTTGTTTCCGGCTCCACCGGGGATCGAACCCGGAACATCAGGACTTCGAATCCGAAGCGCTGTCCACTCAGCTGTCAGGCATCTATGTTCATCCTCTCATGTTCCTTAACCTTTCATTTCAAGTGTAACCTGTTGTACCTCTAGATTATAGATTGTACCGTTCATGAACGTACCTTGCATTCTTTCTGTACCGTTCATGAACGTACCTTGCATTCTTTCTGTACCTTTCTGTCTGTACCCTTCTTTACGTACCTTTGTCTGTACCCTTCTTTATGTACCTTTCTGTCTGTACCCTTCTTTATGTACCTTTCTGTCTGTACCCTTCTTTCTGTACCTTTCTGTCTGTACCCTTCTTTCTGTACCTTTCTTTACGTACCTTTCTTTATACCTTTCTTTATATACCTTTCTTTACGTGTCCTAATCATTGGTTCTGGTAACTTGTTTATAACAATTAATCTTGTTCTGTCTATCATGGTACCCTGCTCTAATGCTTCGTCCTCTCAGCCTCTAACATGGTTGTTTTGATTGTTCTCTCAGCCTCGTGTGTCTAGCATCTGGTTTCGTGTATCTTGCATTCCTCTACTTCCACTTTTAAACTTTTTTCCCCCTCGTCCTGAAGGAGGGTGTGAGTTGTACCAGGCGCGAGGCAGTGTTGTTGGTAGTAATGGAGGTGGTTGTGACGTGGTTGTTAGCGGCTAAGAAGGTTGTTGGGAAAAGATGTGGTAGATGGAACAAGGAGGTGAGGTGGATGTAGGAGATTAGATAGGGCGGATCGTAGGATAAAAGGTTGTAGGGTGTAAGGAGGCTGAGGAAGATGAGGGGGTTGTATGAGTAAGGAGTAGGTTGTTTGAAGGGGGGGGGGAGGTTGTTATGATGATCTAGACGGAAAAGTTGTAGATATATTTAGACAAGAATCTTTAATAGATTAGATTAGAATAGAATTTTTATTAAAATCTAACACGAATTGCTTATCCTTCGTGGCTCTATTACCCGCCGTGTTGCTCCGCCAATTATAGGTCGTTAATTAGCACTTATGACAGGTTTTTTTTTATTTATATTTACATACAAGGTATGATAAGTACAATAAAACAGAGGCAAAATAATCAAACAAAACATGCAACGCACAAAATCACCGGCCTGAAGGGCCTTTACAAAACATAAACTTGTATAACAAACACACCGGTGGACAAACACAATAAACAAAACACAGCAACAGTACATAAGGGCAAATTGCAACATGAAAGGAAATACATCAAATAAACACAGTAAACAAACAAAAAAACAAGAACAGTAACAGGCAGGGACAACTAAGCAGCCCGAAGGGCACTCAATAAAATACAAACAAGCGCATAAACAATACATTATTTCACGTATTTGCCCGGAAACCGGTCCTTCGGAAACCGGTCCTTCGGAAACCGGTCCTTCGGAAACCGGTCCTTCGGAAACCGGAAAGCGTATGCCTCCCAGCGTACCCACACAGCAGGCTCAGCCTCCTCATAAGAAGAAGTTATATGGCCCGGAACCTCCGACACGAAGGCACGCAAGCTCACCAAATGGCACCCCAAGCCACAGGAACCCACGCCACATGCTCCCACATGAGGGGGGGGGGCCGGGTACGAGTAAAATAGGCCGTGAGATTCTCAACCGGCTGCACCCGAGTAACCACACACCACTTTTTCGACGGCATCACTGAAAGCTGCAACTCAGCCGAAGATTACACACAGGAGGTCGCTGGGGAGGGGGGTTGGGTGGAGGGTCCGGGAGACACCAGAGCAGGGGGTGGGGGGGCAAGACAACAGGGGCCCCTACAAAAACATCTACACGCTCTGGCACCGGCTGGGACCCACCACGGCGAGCATCTTTCTTCAGCACCGGGCCACGGCCCGCACCAGCACCGTCACCTTCCACATCAGGAGGGGCGACCACCCCCCTACCAGTGAGACCCTCCTGCAGAAAAAAGAACATGAGATGAGACTAATGCACAATCATCGGCCGCTGCGGCACAGGGACCTCAGCCACTACCGTCGTCGTTGTGCGCGACGCTCCTGTTACCACCTCGTCGTCGCCTGAAGACCCACAGGCATCAAAATTCCCCACATCAGCCCAGGAAGAAGAAGAACGCCGGGAACGCTTGGGATCCGGCCGCACATCATCAGAGCCGGAGGCGGATCCAGAAACACGGGCATCAGAAGCCGGGCGAACCGACGCTCGTCACAGAACGGCAGCAGTCTTAACCACAGGGGGAAATCAGGTCGAACACAGCAGGAGGTTCCGCATCCGCCCCATCACGCAGCACAGCCGGGACACAAGACAAGGGCGCAGGGACAGGCGCAGCAGCTGGAGAAGACGAAGACGTCGACGACATGCAGAGATCACCCAGAAGATCCACGGGAGCAACAGGTACAACAACCGGAGCAAGATGGCCATCCGAAGGCAACACAACTTTTGGAGGAGGGGCGGCTGCAGCAGGGGGGCACACCGGGCGACACAGAGGAGGGGCCCAGCAGCTAACGGAACGGCCACATCCTCACCCACCGAATCCTGCTCCACAGGGAGAGGCGGGAAATCCTCCTCACGGAAGAAGTTCATGGGAGCGACGGCAGCCTCAGAGCACCCAGCAGCCTGATGCCCCAACAGGCCACACTGGAAGCATGTTTGTGTCTGTCGGGCATAGTACTCCCGAACGTAGTTTACCAGGAGCCTTACGGAGGACGGAATGTCCGATCTTAGGCGCATCACCAGGGTTCGAATGTTTGTCCGCATTCCCTTGAACTTTCCCGAGGAAAGCGAGTGCAGCCGCATACTGACAACAGCTCCAAACTGCCCGAAGTAACACTGCAGCAGGTCCTCAGGAAACTCCAAGGGTGTCCCATGAACATTAACATAAGTGAGGGCACCGCTACGATCCGAAATCTTCACAGTGCTGGACGTGCCTCCCTCCCAAAATAGTGGCAGTAAATTAAATTGTTCCTTACATATTGTTCCGTGCTTGGGTGCTTTTGCAAGGCTCCGAGAGAACTCCATGAAACAGACACTACGTGCAGACTCCTGTCCCCTCGACGTCTCTCTCTCTCACAGGTAGTATGTATATAAACAGCTCCCGGCCACCTGCCAACTACCCAGTTAAGGCAGTGCCTTATATACACCTCTCCCCATCTATCCACCCTGAAGTATAGCAGTATTTGCCAGGAAAACAGCCCCAATGCGCCATTTCAGAAAAGTACGGTCCACTCTGGTGTTCTCCCACATCATAACATGTGGTCAGAATTGCCCAACTTCCTCCCAAGATACGAGAGTAATTCTCAGACAGGGGAAAAAAATAAACATGAAATAAAACGCAACGTGACCAGAAATTCCCAGTTAGAAATATTCTTTTGTGCAGCGAACAGGACAAACTGCTGCGCTGAGTCGTTTGTTGCTAGTGGACGGTGGTGGGAGATATGTGGAGTGGGGGAGGCGTAGAGAACGAGAGGGATTATTTGGGATGGAGGAGGAGAAACGGAAGGAGGGAAGATGCCAGAATGAAAAGGTAAAGAGTATACCGGGATAATAATAATAATAAGAGAGAAGTTAGATAAGGAGGAGAATAATGATACAATTCTGTTGGAGGAGATGGGTGTACACACCCCCCCTAGTGTTGTATGGAGGTGTACACACCCTCCCTAGTGTTGTGTGGAGGTGTACACACCCTCCCTAGTGTTGTGTGGAGGTGTACACACCCTCCCTAGTGTTGTGTGGAGGTGTACACACCCTCCCTAGTGTTGTATGGAGGTGTACACACCCTCCCTAGTGTTGTGTGGAGGTGTACACACCCTCCCTAGTGTTGTGTGGAGGTGTACACACCTTCCCTAGTGTTGTGTGGAGGTGTACACACCCTCCCTAGTGTTGTGTGGAGGTGTACACACCTTCCCTAGTGTTGTGTGGAGGTGTACACACCCTCCCTAGTGTTGTGTGGAGGTGTACACACCCTCCCTAGTGTTGTGTGGAGGTGTACACACCCTCCCTAGTGTTGTGTGGAGGTGTACACACCTTCCCTAGTGTTGTGTGGAGGTGTACACACCCTCCCTAGTGTTGTGTGGAGGTGTACACACCCTCCCTAGTGTTGTGTGGAGGTGTACACACCCTCCCTAGTGTTGTGTGGAGGTGTACACACCCACCCTAGTGTTGTGTGGAGGTGTACACACCCTCCCTAGTGTTGTGTGGAGGTGTACACACCCTCCCTAGTGTTGTGTGGAGGTGTACACACCCTCCCTAGTGTTGTGTGGAGGTGTACACACCCTCCCTAGTGTTGTGTGGAGGTGTACACACCCTCCCTAGTGTTGTGTGGAGGTGTACACACCTTCCATAATGTTGTGTGGAGGTGTACACACACACACACACACACACACACACACACACACACACACACACACACACACACACACACACACACACACACACACACACACACACACACACAGAGGAGGTCAAGAGACACCTGCTGGATCTGGATGTTAGAAAGGCTGTTGGTCCAGATGGGATCTCACCATGGATACTGAAAGAGTGTGCAGAGGCACTTTGCTTGCCACTCTCCATATTGTATAGTAAGTCACTGGAGACGGGAGACCTACCAGAAATATGGAAGACTGCGAATGTGGTCCCAATATACAAAAAGGGCGACAGGCAAGAGGAACTTAACTACAGGCCAGTGTCCTTGACTTGTATACCATGCAAGGTGATGGAGAAGATCGTGAGAAAAAACCTGGTAACACATCTGGAGAGAAGGGACTTCGTGACAAATCGCCAACAAGGGTTCAGGGAGGGTAAATCTTGCCTTACAGGCTTGATAGAATTCTACGATCAGGTGACAAAGATTAAGCAAGAAAGAGAGGGCTGGGCGTACTGCATTTTCTTGGATTGTCGGAAAGCCTTTGACACAGTACCGCATAAGAGGCTGGTACATAAGCTGGAGAGACAGGCAGGTGTAGCTGGTAAGGTGCTCCAGTGGATAAGGGAGTATCTAAGCAATAAGAAGCAGAGAGTTACGGTGTGGGGTGAGACCTCCGATTGGCGTGAAGTCACCAGTGGAGTCCCACAGGGCTCTGTACTCGGTCCTACCTTGTTTCTGATATATGTAAATGATCTCACTGAGGCTATCGATTCATTTCTCTCAATGTTTGCGGACGATGCTAAAATTATGAGAAGGATTAAAACAGAAGAGGACTGTTTGAGGCTTCAAGAAGACCTAGACAAGCTGAAGGAATGGTCGAACAAATGGTTGTTAGAGTTTAACCCAACCAAATGTAATGTAATGAAGATAGGTGTAGGGAGCAGGAGGCCAGATACAAGGTATCATCTGGGAGAGGAAATTCTTCAGGAGTCAGAGAAGGAAAAAGACTTGGGGGTTGATATCACGCCAGACCTGTCTCCTGCAGCACATATCAAGCGGATAACATCAGCGGCATATGCCAGGCTGGCCAACATACGAACGGCATTCAGAAACTTGTGTAAAGAATCATTCAGAACTTTGTATACCACATATGTCAGGCCAATCCTGGAGTATGCAGCCCCAGCATGGAGTCCATATCTAGTCAAGCATAAGACTAAACTGGAAAAGGTTCAAAGGTTTGCCACCAGACTAGTACCCGAGCTGAGAGGTATGAGCTACGAGGAGAGACTACGGGAATTAAACCTCACTTCGCTGGAAGACAGAAGAGTTAGGGGGGACATGATCACCACATTCAAGATTCTGAAGGGAATTGATAGGGTAGATAAAGACAGTCTATTTAACACAAGGGGAACACGCACAAGGGGACACAGGTGGAAACTGAGTGCCCAAATGAGCCACAGAGATATTAGAAAGAACTTTTTTAGTGTCAAAGTGGTTGACAAATGGAATGCATTAGGCAGTGATGTGGTGGAGGCTGACTCCATACACAGTTTCAAGTGTAGATATGATAGAGCCCGATAGGCTCAGGAATCTGTACACCTGTTGATTGACGGTTGAGAGGCGGGACCAAAGAGCCAGAGCTCAAGCTTCGCAAACACAACTAGGTGAGTACAACTAGGTGAGTACACACACACACACACACACACACACACACACACACACACACACACACACACACACACACACACACACACACACACACACACACACACACACACACACACACACACACACACCTATCCCAAAGTGTCCCCACACAGTGGCCCCGCGGCCTCTAGCCTCGTTTATATAAGAGGAACATACATCAGAGGGCCTCTACTCGCCCAGTGGAAGACCCACACAAAACAAACATCATTACACGGAAGAAACAAGACATATAAATCCTTCAGAAGCAGAACTGAGACGTCTACAACAACTAGGAATGAAAGAGACATCGAGATGAGAGTCTAACATGGGGCCAAAAAATTGAGGTAAAGTAAAATAAAATGTTTAGTTAGAAACAAACTGATTCCAAGAGAGAACTATTAAGACATATTTTAAATATACGCAACGAAAAATTTCTTACTGAAAAAGACAGATTTTCCTTCGTACAAATAGACAATCTATCGAGGTTTGTGCACACAACAGTGTACGTCACAGAAACGTGAAGGGCAGTGAGAGGCACTGCAGGGAAGTGAGAGGCACTGCAGGGAAGTGAGAGGCACTGGAGGGAAGTGAGAGATACTGCAGGGAAGTGAGAGGCACTGCAGGGAAGTGAGAGGCACTGCAGGAGTGTGAGAGACACTGCAGGGAAGTGAGAGGCACTGGAGGGAAGTGAGAGGCACTGCATGGAAGTGAGAGATACTGCAGGGAAGTGAGAGACACTGCAGGAAAGTGAGAGGCACTGCAGGGAAGTGAGAGACACTGCAAGGAAGTGAGAGACACTGCATGGAAGTGAGAGGCACTGCAGGGAATTGAGAGACACTGCAGGAATGTGAGAGACACTGAAAGTGAGAGAGACTGCAGGGAAGTGAGAGACACTGCAGGCAAGTGAGAGCGACTGCAGGAAAGTGAGAGAGACTGCAGGGAAGTGAGAGATAATGCAAGAAAGAGAGTAGGGAACAAGGGACAATACATTACAGTATATATGTTGAACATTAGCGCCCTAAGTGGCGCTGGAGAGTATGCTGTGAGGGGTGTGAGGGAGGGTGGTAATGAGAGTGGTGTGAGGGAGGGTGGTAATGAGAGGGGTGTGAGGGAGGGTGGTAATGAGAGGGGTGTGAGGGAGGGTGGTAATGAGAGGGGTGTGAGGCAGGACAGTAATGAGAGGGGTGTGAGGGAGGATGGTAATGAGAGGGGTGTGAGGGAGGGTGGTAATGAGATGGGTGTGAGGGAGGGTGGTAATGAGAGGGGTGTGAGGGAGGACAGTAATGAGAGGGGTGTGAGGGAAGACAGTAATGAGAGGGGGTGTGAGGGAGGGTGGTAATGAGAGGGGTGTGAGGGAGGACAGTAATGAGAGGGGTGTGAGGGAGGGTGGTAATGAGAGGGGCGTGAGGGAGGGTGGTAATGAGAGGGGTGTGAGGGAGGACAGTAATGAGAGGGGTGTGAGGGAGGACAGTAATGAGAGGGGTGTGAGGGAGGATGGTAATGAGAGGGGTGTGAGGGAGGGTGGTAAAGAGAGGGGTGTGAGGGAGGGTGGTAATGAGAGGGGTGTGAGGGAGGGTGGTAATGAGAGGGGTGTGAGGGAGGGTGGTAATGAGAGGGGTGTGAGGGAGGACAGTAATGAGAGGGGTGTGAGGGAGGACAGTAATGAGAGGGGTGTGAGGGAGGGTGGTAATGAGAGGGGTGTGAGGGAGGACAGTAATGAGAGGGGTGTGAGGGAGGGTGGTAATGAGAGGGGTGTGAGGGAGGACAGTAATGAGAGGGGTGTGAGGGAGGGTGGTAATGAGAGGGGTGTGAGGGAGGACAGTAATGAGAGGGGTGTGAGGGAGGACAGTAATGAGAGGGGTGTGAGGGAGGACAGTAATGAGAGGGGTGTGAGGGAGGACAGTAATGAGCGGGGTGTGAGGGAGGACAGTAATGAGAGGGGTGTGAGGGAGAGTGGTAATGAGAGGGGTGTGAGGGAGGACAGTAATGAGAGGGGCGTGAGGGAGGGTGGTAATGAGAGGGGTGTGAGGGAGGACAGTAATGAGAGGGGTGTGAGGCAGGACAGTAATGAGAGGGGTGTGAGGGAGGACAGAAATGAGAGGGGTGTGAGGGAGGACAGTAATGAGAGGGGTGTGAGGGAGGGTGGTAATGAGAAGGGTGTGAGGGAGGGTGGTAATGAGGGGGGTGTGAGGGAGGACAGTAATGAGAGGGGGTGTGAGGGAGGACAGTAATGAGAGGGGTGTGAGGGAGGACAGTAATGAGAGGGGGTGTGAGGAAGGGTGGTAATGAGAGGGGTGTGAGGGAGGACAGTAATGAGAGGGGTGTGAGGGAGGACAGTAATGAGAGGGGTGTGAGGGAGGACAGTAATGAGAGGGGTGTGAGGGAGGACAGTAATGAGCGGGGTGTGAGGGAGGACAGTAATGAGAGGGGTGTGAGGGAGGACAGTAATGAGAGGGGTGTGAGGGAGGACAGTAATGAGAGGGGTGTGAGGAACGACAGTAATGAGAAGGGTGTGAGGGAGGACAGAAATGAGAGGGGTGTGAGGGAGGACAGTAATGAGAGGGGTGTGAGGGAGGGTGGTAATGAGAAGGGTGTGAGGGAGGGTGGTAATGAGGGGGGTGTGAGGGAGGACAGTAATGAGAGGGGGTGTGAGGGAGGACAGTAATGAGAGGGGTGTGAGGGAGGACAGTAATGAGAAGGGTGTGAGGGAGGGTGGTAATGAGAGGGGTGTGAGGGAGGACAGTAATGAGAGGGGTGTGAGGGAGGACAGTAATGAGAGGGGTGTGAGGGAGGACATTAATGAGAGGGGTGTGAGGGACGACAGTAATGAGAAGGGTGTGAGGGAGGGTGGTAATGAGAGGGGCGTGAGGGAGGAGTGAGGGAGGACAGTAATGAGAGGGGGTGTGAGGGAGGACAGTAATGAGAGGGGTGTGAGGGAGGACAGTAATGAGAGGGGGTGTGAGGGAGGACAGTAATTAGAGGGGTGTGAGGGAGGGTGGTAATGAGAGGGGTGTGAGGGAGGACAGTAATGAGAGGGGGTGTGAGGGAGGACAGTAATGAGAGGGGTGTGAGGGAGGGTGGGAATGAGAGGGGTGTGAGGGAGGACAGTAATGAGAGGAGGTGTGAGGGAGGACAGTAATGAGAGGGGTGTGAGGGAGGGTGGTAATGAGAGGGGTGTGAGGGAGGACAGTAATGAGAGGGGTGTGAGGGAGGACAGTAATGAGAAGGGTGTGAGGGTGGAAAGTAATGAGAGGGGTGTGAGGGAGGGTGGTAATGAGAGGGGTGTGAGGGAGGACAGTAATGAGAGGGGTGTGAGGGAGGACGGTAATGAGAGGGGTGTGAGGGAGGACAGTAATGAGAGGGGTGTGAGGGAGGACAGTAATGAGAGGGGTGTGAGGGACGACAGTAATGAGAAGGGTGTGAGGGAGGGTGGTAATGAGAGGGGCGTGAGGGAGGAGTGAGGGAGGACAGTAATGAGAGGGGGTGTGAGGGAGGACAGTAATGAGAGGGGTGTGAGGGAGGACAGTAATGAGAGGGGTGTGAGGGAGGGTGGTAATGAGAAGGGTGTGAGGGAGGGTGGTAATGAGGGGGGTGTGAGGGAGGACAGTAATGAGAGGGGGTGTGAGGGAGGACAGTAATGAGAGGGGTGTGAGGGAGGACAGTAATGAGAGGGGTGTGAGGGAGGACAGTAATGAGAGGGGTGTGAGGGAGGGTGGTAATGAGAGGGGTGTGAGGGAGGGTGGTAATGAGAGGGGTGTGAGGGAGGACAGTAATGAGAGGGGTGTGAGGGAGGGTGGTAATGAGAGGGTGTGTCAAGGGCACGAGAAAGTAACAGCTTAAATAATGAGATAAGGGGGAGAGAATGAGTGGATGGATACATTATCTTTTTTGGTATATATAATGATAGATAAAGCAAGCAGACAATGCTATGGGGAAGCATTAGGTATAATAACCATCATGTGACGTAATCACTCACCAAATCTGATAACCTCGGTCCTGAGGAAATATTAAAATGTTGATTATTGTTTATAAAATTAAATTCTATTATTTTTCTGTTTTCAAGCCACATTGTTGGGGATAAATTGCACAAAGAATTATCCCATGTAACTTTGTGATGGGTCTTACTTTCATGTTTATATAAAGATAACCATATTATAACTCTTGACCTTATTTAACAGACCTCCTGTGTTTTGTGAAGCGGATGTTTGGTGATGCGGGTGTTTGGTTATGCGGGTGTTTGGTGATGCGGGTGTTTGGTGATGCGGGTGTTTGGTGATGCGGGTGTTTGGTGATGCGGGTGTTTGGTAAGGCGGGTGTTTAGTGATGCGGGTGTTTGGTGATGCGGGTGTTTGGTGATGCGGGTGTTTGGTGATGCGGGTGTTTGGTGATGATAAACTTTGCTACCATCACCACAAGAAACTATTAGGAATGACCAGACTTGATCATTCCATATAGTTCCCTGCAAGCAAAATAGGTAAAAGAAAATTCATTTTCATTTACCCAAATAAAATTGAAAATGAATTAGTAAACGTCTGTGAGAAGAAAGATAAAACTGAGGGCGTCAGAGTCTATGAGGTTCCTTGTCGTGGAGCATTCAGGTGTTTGTCGTGGAGCATTCAGCTGTTTGTAGTGGAGCATTCAGGTGTTTGTCGTGGAGCATTCAGCTGTTTGTAGTGGAGCATTCAGGTGTTTGTCGTGGAGCATTCAGGTGTTTGTCGTGGAGCATTCAGGTGTTTGTCGTTGAGCATTCAGGTGTTTGTCATGGAGCATTCAGCTGTTTGTAGTGGAGCATTCAGGTGTTTGTCGTGGAGCATTCAGGTGTTTGTCGTGGAGCATTCAGGTGCTTGTCGTGGAGCATTCAGCCGTTTGTAGTGGAGCATTCAGGTGTTTGTCGTGGAGCATTCAGGTGTTTGTCGTGGAGCATTCAGGTGCTTGTCGTGGAGCATTCAGCTGTTTGTCGTGGAACACTCAGCTGTTTGTCGAGGAATATTCAGCTGTTTGTCATTTAGCACTCAACTGTTTGTCGTGGAGCATTCAGGTGTTTGTCGTGGAACACTCAGCTGTTTGTCGTGGAGCATTCAGGTGTTTGTCGTGGAACACTCAGCTGTTTGTCGTGGATCATTCAGGTGTTTGTCGTGGAACATTCAGCTGTTTGTCGTTTAGCACTCAGCTGTTTGTCGTGGAGCATTCAGGTGTTTGTCGTGGAACATTCACGTGTTTGTCGTGGAGCATTCACCTGCTTGTTGTGGAGCATTCAGGTGTTTGTCGTGGAGCATTCAGGTGTTTGTCGAGGAGCATTCAGGTGTTTGTCGTGGAGCATTCAGGTGTTTGTCGTGGAGCATTCAGGTGTTTGTCGTGGAGCATTCAGCTATTTGTCGTGGAGCATTCAGCTGTTTGTCGTGGAGCATTCAGGTGTTTGTCGTGGAGCATTCAGGTGTTTGTCGTGGAGCATTCAGGTGTTTGTCGTGGAGCATTCAGGTGTTTGTCGTGGAGCATTCAGGTGTTTGTCGTGGAGCATTCAGCTATTTGTCGTGGAGCATTCAGGTGTTTGTCGTGGAGCATTCAGGTGTTTGTCGTGGAGCATTCAGGTTTTTGTCGTTGAGCATTCAGCTGTTTGTCGTGGAGCATTCAGCTGTTTGTCGTGGAGCATTCAGGTGTTTGTCGTGGAGCTTTAAGGTGTTTGTCGTGGAACATTCAGGTGTTTGTCGTGGAGCATTCAGC
This sequence comes from Procambarus clarkii, assembly GCF_040958095.1. Lineage (NCBI taxonomy): Eukaryota > Metazoa > Arthropoda > Malacostraca > Decapoda > Cambaridae > Procambarus > Procambarus clarkii. The sequence continues at coordinate 52,178,130 of NC_091153.1, read as the reverse complement.
TGTTTGTCGTGGACCATTCAGCTGTTTGTCGTGGAGCATTCAGCTGTTTGTCGTGGAACATTCAGGTGTTTGTCGTGGAACATTCAGCTGTTTGTCGTTTAGCACTCAGCTGTTTGTCGTGGAGCATTCAGGTGTTTGTCGTGGAGCATTCAGATGTTTGTCGTGGAACATTCAGGTGTTTGTCGTGGAGAATTCCGCTGTTTGTCGTGGAACATTCAGGTGTTCGTCGTGGAGCATTCAGGTATTTGTCGTGGAGCATTCAGGTGTTTGTCGTGGAGCATTCAGCTGTTTGTCGTGGAACATTCAGGTGTTTGTCGTGGAGCATTCAGCTGTTTGTCGTGGAACATTCACCTGCTTGTTGTGGAGCATTCAGGTGTTTGTCGTGGAGCATTCAGGTGTTTGTCGTGGAGCATTCAGCTATTTATCGTGCAGCATTCAGGTGTTTGTCGTGGAGCATTCAGGTGTTTGTCGTGAAGCATTCGGCTGTTTGTCGTGGAACATTCACGTGTTTGTCGTGGAGCATTCACCTGCTTGTTGTGGAGCATTCAGGTGTTTGTCGTGGAGCATTCAGGTGTTTGTCGTGGAGCATTCAGCTATTTGTCGTGCAGCATTCAGGTGTTTGTCGTGGAGCATTCAGGTGTTTGTCGTGGAGCATTCAGCTATTTGTCGTGCAGCATTCAGGTGTTTGTCGTGGAGCATTCAGCTGTTTGTCGTGGAACATTCAGGTGTTTGTCGTGGAGCATTCAGCTGTTTGTCGTGGAACATTCAGGACTTCGTCGTGGAGCATTCGGCTGTTTGTCGTGGAGCATTCACCTGCTTGTTGTGGAGCATTCAGGTGTTTGTCGTGGAGCATTCAGGTGTTTGTCGTGGAGCATTCAGCTATTTATCGTGCAGCATTCAGGTGTTTGTCGTGGAGCATTCAGGTGTTTTTCGTGAAGCATTCAGGTGTTTGTCGTGGAGCATTCTGCTGTTTGTCGTGGAGCATTCAGGTGTTTGTCGTGGAGCATTCAGGTGTTTGTCGTGGAGCATTCAGCTGTTTGTCGTGGAGCATTCAGGTGTTTGTCGTGTAGCATTCAGCTGTTTGTCGTGGAGCATTCAGTTATTTGTCGTGAAGCATTCAGCTGTTTGTCGTGGAGCATTCAGGTGTTTGTCGTGGAGCATTCAGGTGTTTGTCGTGGAGCATTCAGGTGTTTGTCGTGGAGCATTCAGGTGTTTGTCGTGGAGCATTCAGCTGTTTGTCGTGGAGCTTTCAGGTGTTTGTCGTGGAACATTCAGGTTTTTGTCGTGGAGCATTCAGCTGTTTGTCGTGGACTATTCAGCTGTTTGTCGTTTAGCACTCAGCTGTTTGTCGTGGAGCATTCAGGTGTTTGTCGTGGAGCATTCAGCTGTTTGTCGTGGAACATTCAGGTGTTTGTCGTGGAACATTCAGCTGTTTGTCGTTTAGCACTCAGCTGTTTGTCGTGGAGCATTCAGGTGTTTGTCGTGGAGCATTCAGCTGTTTGTCGTGGAACATTCAGGTGTTTGTCGGGGAACATTCAGGTGTTTGTCGTGGAGAATTCCGCTGTTTGTCGTGGAACATTCAGGTGTTCGTCGTGGAGCATTCAGGTGTTTGTCGTGGAGCATTCAGGTGTTTGTCGTGGAGCATTCAGCTGTTTGTCGTGGAACATTCAGGTGTTTGTCGTGGAGCATTCAGCTGTTTGTCGTGGAACATTCAGGTGTTTGTCGTTTAGCACTCAGCTGTTTGTCGTGGAGCATTCAGGTGTTTGTCGTGGAACATTCACGTGTTTGTCGTGGATCATTCACCTGCTTGTTGTGGAGCATTCAGGTGTTTGTCGTGGAGCATTCAGGTGTTTGTCGAGGAGCATTCAGGTGTTTGTCGTGGAGCATTCAGGTGTTTGTCGTGGAGCATTCAGGTGTTTGTCGTGGAGCATTCAGCTATTTGTCGTGGAGCATTCAGGTGTTTGTCGTGGAGCATTCAGGTGTTTGTCGTGGAGCATTCAGGTGTTTGTCGTGGAGCATTCAGGTGTTTGTCGTGGAGCATTCAGGTGTTTGTCGTGGAGCATTCAGGTGTTTGTCGTGGAGCATTCAGCTATTTGTCGTGGAGCATTCAGGTGTTTGTCGTGGAGCATTCAGGTGTTTGTCGTGGAGCATTCAGGTTTTTGTCGTTGAGCATTCAGCTGTTTGTCGTGGAGCATTCAGCTGTTTGTCGTGGAGCATTCAGGTGTTTGTCGTGGAGCTTTCAGGTGTTTGTCGTGGAACATTCAGGTGTTTGTCGTGGAGCATTCAGCTGTTTGTCGTGGACCATTCAGCTGTTTGTCGTGGAGCATTCAGCTGTTTGTCGTGGAACATTCAGGTGTTTGTCGTGGAACATTCAGCTGTTTGTCGTTTAGCACTCAGCTGTTTGTCGTGGAGCATTCAGGTGTTTGTCGTGGAGCATTCAGATGTTTGTCGTGGAACATTCAGGTGTTTGTCGTGGAGAATTCCGCTGTTTGTCGTGGAACATTCAGGTGTTCGTCGTGGAGCATTCAGGTATTTGTCGTGGAGCATTCAGGTGTTTGTCGTGGAGCATTCAGCTGTTTGTCGTGGAACATTCAGGTGTTTGTCGTGGAGCATTCAGCTGTTTGTCGTGGAACATTCAGGAGTTCGTCGTGGAGCATTCGGCTGTTTGTCTTGGAACATTCACGTGTTTGTCATGGAGCATTCACCTGCTTGTTGTGGAACATTCAGGTGTTTGTCGTGGAGCATTCAGGTGTTTGTCGTGGAGCATTCAGCTATTTGTCGTGCAGCATTCAGGTGTTTGTCGTGGAGCATTCAGGTGTTTGTCGTGGAGCATTCAGCTATTTGTCGTGCAGCATTCAGGTGTTTGTCGTGGAGCATTCAGCTGTTTGTCGTGGAACATTCAGGTGTTTGTCGTGGAGCATTCAGCTGTTTGTCGTGGAACATTCAGGAGTTCGTCGTGGAGCATTCGGCTGTTTGTCGTGGAGCATTCACCTGCTTGTTGTGGAGCATTCAGGTGTTTGTCGTGGAGCATTCAGGTGATTGTCGTGGAGCATTCAGCTATTTATCGTGCAGCATTCAGGTGTTTGTCGTGGAGCATTCAGGTGTTTGTCGTGGAGCATTCAGGTGTTTGTCGTGGAGCATTCAGCTGTTTGTCGTGGAGCATTCAGGTGTTTGTCGTGGAGCATTCAGCTGTTTGTCGTGGAGCATTCAGGTGTTTGTCGTGGAGCATTCAGCTCTTTGTCGTGGAGCATTCAGCTATTTGTCGTGAAGCATTCAGGTGTTTGTCGTGGAGCATTCAGGTGTTTGTCGTGGAGCATTCAGGTGTTTGTCGTGGAGCATTCGGCTGTTTGTCGTGGAGCATTCAGCTGTTTGTCGTGGAGCATTCAGGTGTTTGTCGTGGAGCTTTCAGGTGTTTGTCGCGGAACATTCAGGTGTTTGTCGTGGAGCATTCAGCTGTTTGTCGTGGACCATTCACCTGTTTGTCGTTTAGCACTCAGCTGTTTGTCGTGGAGCATTCAGGTGTTTGTCGTGGAGCATTCAGCTGTTTGTCGTGGAACATTCAGGTGTTTGTCGTGGAACATTCAGCTGTTTGTCGTTTAGCACTCAGCTGTTTGTCGTGGAGCATTCAGGTGTTTGTCGTGGAGCATTCAGCAGTTTGTCGTGGAACATTCAGGTGTTTGTCGTGGAACATTCAGGTGTTTGTCGTGGAGAATTCCGCTGTTTGTCGTGGAACATTCAGGTGTTCGTCGTGGAGCATTCAGGTGTTTGTCGTGGAGCATTCAGGTGTTTGTCGTGGAGCATTCAGCTGTTTGTCGTGGAACATTCAGGTGTTTGTCGTGGAGCATTCAGCTGTTTGTCGTGGAACATTCAGGTGTTTGTCGTGGAGCATTTAGCTGTTTGTCGTGGAACATTCAGGAGTTCGTCGTGGAGCATTCAGCTATTTGTCGTGGAGCATTCAGGTGTTTGTCGTGGAGCATTCAGCTGTTTGTCGTGGAGCATTCAGCTGTTTGTCGTGGAGCATTCAGGTGTTTGTCGTGGAACATTCAGGTGTTTGTCGTGGAACATTCAGGTGTTTGTCGTGGAGCATTCAGCTGTTTGTCGTGGAGCATTCAGGTGTTTGTCGTGGAGCTTTCAGCTGTTTGTCGTAGAGCATTCAGGTGTTTGTCGTGGAACATTCAGGTGTTTGTCGTGGAGCATTCAGCTGTTTGTCGTGGAGCATTCAGGTGTTTGTCGTGGAGCATTCAGCTGTTTGTCGTGGAGCATTCAGCTGTTTGTCGTGGAGCATTCAGGTGTTTGTCGTGGAACATTCAGGTGTTTGTCGTGGAGCATTCAGCTGTTTGTCGTGGAGCATTCAGCTGTTTGTCGTGGAGCATTCAGGTGTTTGTCGTGGAGCATTCAGGTGTTTGTCGTGGAGCATTCAGCTATTTGTCGTGCAGCATTCAGGTGTTTGTCGTGGAGCATTCAGCTGTTTGTCGTGGAGCATTCAGCTGTTTGTCGTGCAGCATTCAGGTGTTTGTCGTGGAGCATTCAGCTGTTTGTCGTGGAACATTCAGGTGTTTGTCGTGGAGCATTCAGCTGTTTGTCGTGGAACATTCAGGAGTTCGTCGTGGAGCATTCGGCTGTTTGTCGTGGAGCATTCACCTGCTTGTTGTGGAGCATTCAGGTGTTTGTCGTGGAGCATTCAGGTGTTTGTCGTGGAGCATTCAGCTATTTATCGTGCAGCATTCAGGTGTTTGTCGTGGAGCATTCAGGTGTTTGTCGTGAAGCATTCCGGTGTTTGTCGTGGAGCATTCTGCTGTTTATCGTGGAGCATTCAGGTGTTTGTCGTGGAGCATTCAGGTGTTTGTCGTGGAGCATTCAGCTGTTTGTCGTGGAGCATTCAGGTGTTTGTCGTGGAGCATTCAGCTCTTTGTCGTGGAGCATTCAGCTATTTGTCGTGAAGCATTCAGGTGTTTGTCGTGGAGCATTCAGGTGTTTGTCGTGGAGCATTCAGGTGTTTGTCGTGGAGCATTCGGCTGTTTGTCGTGGAGCATTCAGCTGTTTGTCGTGGAGCATTCAGGTGTTTGTCGTGGAGCTTTCAGGTGTTTGTCGTGGAACATTCAGGTGTTTGTCGTGGAGCATTCAGCTGTTTGTCGTGGACCATTCAGCTGTTTGTCGTTTAGCACTCAGCTGTTTGTCGTGGAGCATTCAGGTGTTTGTCGTGGAGCATTCAGCTGTTTGTCGTGGAACATTCAGGTGTTTGTCGTGGAACATTCAGCTGTTTGTCGTTTAGCACTCAGCTGTTTGTCGTGGAGCATTCAGGTGTTTGTCGTGGAGCATTCAGCTGTTTGTCGTGGAACATTCAGGTGTTTGTCGTGGAACATTCAGGTGTTTGTCGTGGAGAATTCCGCTGTTTGTCGTGGAACATTCAGGTGTTCGTCGTGGAGCATTCAGGTGTTTGTCGTGGAGCATTCAGGTGTTTGTCGTGGAGCATTCAGCTGTTTGTCGTAGAACATTCAGGTGTTTGTCGTGGAGCATTCAGCTGTTTGTCGTGGAACATTCAGGTGTTTGTCGTGGAGCATTTAGCTGTTTGTCGTGGAACATTCAGGAGTTCGTCGTGGAGCATTCAGCTATTTGTCTTGGAGCATTCAGGTTTTTGTCGTGGAGCATTCAGCTGTTTGTCGTGGAGCATTCAGCTGTTTGTCGTGGAGCATTCAGGTGTTTGTCGTGGAACATTCAGGTGTTTGTCGTGGAACATTCAGGTGTTTGTCGTGGAGCATTCAGCTGTTTGTCGTGGAGCATTCAGGTGTTTGTCGTGGAGCATTCAGCTGTTTGTCGTGGAGCATTCAGGTGTTTGTCGTGGAACATTCAGGTGTTTGTCGTGGAGCATTCAGCTGTTTGTCGTGGAGCATTCAGGTGTTTGTCGTGGAGCATTCAGCTGTTTGTCGTGGAGCATTCAGCTGTTTGTCGTGGAGCATTCAGGTGTTTGTCGTGGAACATTCAGGTGTTTGTCGTGGAGCATTCAGCTGTTTGTCGTGGAGCATTCAGGTGTTTGTCGTGGAACATTCAGGTGTTTGTCGTGGAGCATTCAGCTGTTTGTCGTGGAGCATTCAGCTGTTTGTCGTGGAGCATTCAGGTGTTTGTCGTGGAACATTCAGGTGTTTGTCGTGGAACATTCAGCTGTTTGTCGTGGGCATTCAGCTGTTTGTCGTGGAGCATGCAGCTGTTTCACATCAAGGTAAGACACTCGTCCTGTTGCACAACGGTCACACGCTTCACAAAGTTTTAATGCTATATACGGAGGGGAATTGCCAAATTGGACATTGACAGCAATTTTTAAAGTGAGAGGAAGTAGGACAAGAGAACGCATGTGGTAAGCCGGAAACACAACTGGAGGAAATGTAATGAAAACTCGTACCCTGTGCGGGTGGTCAACAAGTAGAATGCTTTGAAAAGAAAAGGTTATGGAAGTTCTTGAGGTTAGATTCGACACACGTCAGAAAAGTTGTATATTATAACGCAACGGGTACAACCTAGGTCAGTAGGCGGGGTTGTAAAGAGCTATAGACCTCACGCTCCCGTGGGGCACTTAAATAAGTGTTCCCTAATTCGTCGTTCCCAACGATTAAGGGCTATTCAACCCTCGTCACGAATTGTTCATTTGATGCATCAACGCTATTGTGATTTCTGTGTGTAATGCAGTAAGGGCGAAGAGGTAGAACAGCCTATTTACATAGCTCGGGTGCATGGGGGAGTTGCGTAAAACCCTGGTTTGTGTCTCGGAGAGACTGCAGGATCCGTTGGTAAACCAGGATGATTTCCCGGTTGCAATTCTTTTAACCATGTCGTAGCTCAGTCGATTAAGGCAGCATCTGGGATCCTCTCCGACGAAGGTTCGAACCCTCGTCACGGTCCTTGTGGATTTGTTTATATATATATATATATATATATATATATATATATATATATATATATATATATATATATATATATATATATATATATATATATATTTATATATATATATATATATATATATATATATATATATATATATATATATATATATATATATATATATATATATATATATATAAAAGGGAAAGGAGTACCACCTCTGGCTGGAAGAATGGGGACCCATAGCCTCGGAGGAAACCACACATAACGCATTGGAGGGAATGTGGGTCCCCTCCAATACAGTTTCTGTGTGCTTTTCTCCTACCACCCCCTTACCTTTTTTTTTTTTTCTTTATTGTGCATTTAAAGGTTACAAAACATACAAGACAAATGCCTAAAGGTTATGGATCTCTTGAAGCTCCTCCGCTTCTGGACAGGAACCGAGGACGCAGCAAGCATTTCCCCTCTGGATCGCCACACTGAGACGCTGAAACAAAAACTGGAAGCCCTTGGGTCTCTGGTGACGTCAATGAGCTTGGAACCCAATTCCTTGAGAAATCCCAATGCACTCTTGCCCCAGGGGCCATGCGTCTCAGACGCTATGGGAACAAAGAGGTATTGACCTTCCAGTCGCCTGTACTTGAGTGATTTAGCTGTTTCACTGTGGTTGGCCGCCCCACCTGCTTGATCAGCTCCGAAGTGTACATAGGTGTCAGCCAGGGTGGATACACATGTGTAGTCCCACACCACCTGTCTACCCTCCTTCCATGAGTATATGGTGATGCCATCAGGGCGAAGTGTGGGGAAATCCGGGTTTTGGACCCCTAGGATGCGAGGTTCTCTCTCCGCTGGGCACCCAGCTGAGACGAGGCTTCTCTTGATGATGTCATTGACCTCGCTGTGTCTTGCATGCCAGCCCTTTGTGCTTCCGCAATTCCGCAATGCAAAATATATATATATATATATATATATATATATATATATATATATATATATATATATATATATATATATATATATATATATATATATATATATATATATATATATATATATATATATATATATATATATATATATATATTAGTATATTTTGGTAGCAGTCTTTCCTGTAGACATATATTATTAAATATGACCGAAAAAGTAAGATTAATAATTCTAACACGAATTTTCTCAATCTTTCGTACATTTCGTTTCACTGTTGGAGGTAAATCAAAAATCAATTCTCCAAAATTCATTTTTATTTCTAGTCTGGCGCGACACGAGCGCGTTTCGTAAAACTTATTACATTTTCAAAGACTTTAGTTCACAAATACACAACTGAATAGAACTTACGCATCTCCGATTTTATATCTACATTTGAGTGAGGTGGAAGGGGTGATGTGGCATTAACACAAGACAGAACAAGATGTGGTATTAATAGGGTATTAATTTCATCAACACAAGACAGAACACGAAACAATGGATATTGAATAGAAGTGTTTGTAGAAAGCCTATTGGTCCATATTTCTTGATGCTTCTATATTGGAGCGGAGTCTTGAGGTGGGTAGAATATAGTTGTGTAATAATTGGCTGTTGATTGCTGGTGTTGACTTCTTGATGTGTAGTGCCTCGCAAACGTCAAGCTGCCTGCTATCGCTGTATCTATCGATGATTTCTGTGTTGTTTACTAGGATTTCTCTGGCGATGGTTTGGTTGTGGGAAGAGATTATATGTTCCTTAATGGAGCCCTGTTGCTTATGCATCGTTAAACGCCTAGAAAGAGATGTTGTTGTCTTGCCTATATACTGGTTTTTTTGGAGCTTTCAGTCCCCAAGAGGGCATTTGAAGGCATAGACGACGTTAGTCTCTTTTAAAGCATTCTGTTTTGTGTCTGGAGAGTTTCTCATGAGTAGGCTGGCCGTTTTTCTGGTTTTATAGTAAATCGTCAGTTGTATCCTCTGATTTTTGTCTGTAGGGATAACGTTTCTATTAACAATATCTTTCAGGACCCTTTCCTCCGTTTTATGAGCTGTGGAAAAGAAGTTCCTGTAAAATAGTCTAATAGGGGGTATAGGTGTTGTGTTAGTTGTCTCTTCAGAGGTTGCATGGCTTTTCACTTTCCTTCTTATGATGTCTTCGACGAAACCATTGGAGAAGCCATTATTGACTAGGACCTGCCTTACCCTACAGAGTTCTTCGTCGACTTGCTTCCATTCTGAGCTGTGGCTGTGAGCACGGTCGACATATGCGTTAACAACACTCCTCTTGTACCTGTCTGGGCAGTCGCTGTTGGCATTTAGGCACATTCCTATGTTTGTTTCCTTAGTGTAGACTGCAGTGTGGAAACCTCCGCCCTTTTCCATGACTGTTACATCTAGAAAGGGCAGCTTCCCATCTTTTTCCATCTCGTAAGTGAAACGCAGCACGGAACTCTGCTCAAATGCCTCCTTCAGCTCCTGCAGATGTCTGACATCAGGTACATGTGTAAAAATGTCGTCAACATACCTGCAGTATATGGCCGGTTTCAAGTTCATGTCGACTAAGACTTTTTGCTCGATGGTACCCATGTAGAAGTTTGCAAACAGGACACCTAGGGGAGAACCCATGGCGACCCCATCTACTTGCTTATACATGTGCCCATCCGGGCTCAAGAAGGGTGCCTCTTTAGTACAAGCTTGGAGTAGTTTCCTCAGAATATTTTCTGGTATGTCAAGAGGAGTACAGGCTGGATCACGATACACTCTGTCGGCTATCATTCCGATTGTCTCGTCCACAGGTACGTTGGTAAACAGCGATTCTACGTCCAACGAGGCTCTTATCCCTGTGGCCCGTGTGCCCCGCAGTAAGTCAACAAATTCCTTTGGAGATTTCAGGCTGAAGGCGCAAGGAACATAAGGAGTCAGCAGGCCGTTGAGTCGCTTCGCCAGTCTGTACGTGGGTGTGGGTATCTGGCTAATGATTGGCCGAAGTGGGTTTCCAGGCTTGTGCGTCTTGACATTTCCATACGCATATCCAGATTTATATTCCCCAATGATCTTTGGCAGGTGGAGTCCGGATTTTTTGGCGTTCACAGTTTCGATCAGTTTGTTGACCTCTGCTTTTAATTCGGCTGTAGTGTCCTTCGTTACCCTTTGGAACTTAGTTTGGTCAGAGAGTATGATGTTCATTTTCGCCAGATATTCGTCTTTTTTAAGAATGACATATATTGGCGACTTGTCACCTCTCCTGACAACTATCTCCTTGTTCTCACGAAGGCTTTTAGCTGCCGCTGTAAGCTCGGGGGACAGTATGGTGCTTCTGTAGTTGCCTCGATTCTTTCCTCTTTCTGCAATAAGTTCTGCTAATTGTTATGTTATGTCCATGTTATGTCCAGACCAAGTGAGATGGCCCGGAAAGTAGAGTTGGAAATTCTGTTGGACGACATATTCGACCTCGAGACACAAAAGAAGGTCACTACCAAAGATACCTTACAAGCAGAACTTATTGTATATATATATATATATATATATATATATATATATATATATATATATATATATATATATATATATATATATATAAATATATATATATATATATATATATATATATATATATATATATATATATATATATATATATATATATATATATATATATATATATATTGCTTTATTTACTTCTGTGTTGTGCGAGTTGTTGGGAGTGGACGCGCGTTTGGTGGTTATGGCGGAGGCCGTGGATACACACGGCTCTCTGGGGGACGCAGTTGGTGTCTTATTGAATGTGAGATTCACTTGTGAGGGTATATTTTGTGGTTTTCAAACCCAGCACCCTCCTCATCTGTCTCTGTCTCTCTCTCTCTCTCTCTCTCTCTCTCTCTCTCTCTCTCTCTCTCTCTCTCTCTCTCTCTCTCTCTCTCTCTCTCTCTCTCTCTCTCTCTCTCTCTCTCTCTCTCTCTCTCTCTCTCTCTCTCTCTCTCTCTCTCTCTCTCTCTCTCTCTCTCTCTCTCTCTCTCTCACTCTCTCTCTCTCTCTCTCTCTCTCTCTCTCTCTCTCTCTCTCTCTCTCTCTCTCTCTCTCTCTCTCTCTCTCTCTCTCTCTCTCTCTCTCTCTCTCTCTCTCTCTCTCTCTCTCTCTCTCTCTCTCTCTCTCTCTCTTTCTCACACACAAAAATCATAGCAGCACAGCAACTTGAGAAGACATAACGCGCACAGAAGCCGTCGTGGAGCACCATAAGAGCTAGACAAGATCACACAGAAAGCTTCAGTGACGTACATAAACAGGAGACAGTCTTCCCGGGACACGGGAATCCGGGTGCTGCAACACGCAAAGGTTGAGTTTTAAAACAATGCATCAACAAACAAATGCGAGATTAGAGAGGGAACCAATCAGCTGAGATAAGGAAAGGGGCCAGATAAGCGAGATAAGAGAGACATAATCAATTATTATAAGTGAGGGAACAAGGCAGCCATTACAAGTGAGGAAAGAAGCCAGTCTCCCACACTACATCTGATCTTCACACGTGACGAAGCAGACAATAAGACAATAGTCCATGAAATCCAGACAACAGCGATGCATACCGAAAGAAGAGAGATGATCATAATAAAAGAGTGACTAAGAGGAATGGCATAAGAGACAGAAGTCTGAAGCTTCACTGCACGTTTCATGATGAAACATTGTTCAGAAATGTTTAGAAGCGCGAGGGCTGATTGCAACCATTTTGGAGCAAGGAGGATAATCAGAGCAGCAGTCCACGGTTCAGCAATGTCTTGAAGCAAGGAAGGAAATCAGGAATGCATGGAATATGTAAAAGAGAGAGAGAAAGAGAGAGCGAGAGAGAGAGAGAGAGAGAGAGAGAGAGAGAGAGAGAGAGAGAGAGAGAGAGAGAGAGAGAGAGAGAGAGAGAGAGAGAGAGAGAGAGAGAGAGAGAGAGAGAGAGAGAGAGAGGGAGAGAGAGAGAGAGAGAGAGAGAGAGAGAGAGAGAGAGAGAGAGAGAGAGAGAGAGAGAGAGAGAGAGAGAGAGAGAGAGAGAGAGAGAGAGAGAGAGAGAGAGAGAGAGAGAGAGAGAGAGAGCAGGACAGGAAGGAGAGGTGAAAGAGTAGATCAGAGGAGATGCAAATCAGTAGCATTAGAATGACACAGTATTCAAGGCTTCTAAAAGTGACAAAAAACCTAATAGTCTTGTCAGTAGGAAATTTCCTTACGATCAAGTCATATTAATCAGAATAGGCGAGGCCAGACTGAGAATTAAAAGGAGATATTGACAGGTACTAAACTACAGTAGACATTTCCGTCCTTCGACGGACTTCCTGATGGACGTGGATATGACACGTTTCAATGAGACTCAGAGCAGCAAAGGAAATACAGTAGAAGAGGTAAAGTAGGCAATTAAGGACCTATACATAATTAAGGCCCTGACAGTCTCCGCTTGAACACTTAACAGGCTTCGACCCCCTCAAAGACTCTCATGAATACGAGGAAAGGCTGCCGAGTCTCTGAAGAAACTAATAATAATCTACAGAGCTTTATTATAAAAGGGAGAAATACCAGACAGCTGAAGACAGCCACTGCTGAATGCATATTTAAGAAATGGAATGAACAGAAAACACTTCTTGAAATACCAAAGTCTTCGACACTCTTCTGCACAGGTGATTTCTATACATTTTTGGGGAACAGGTGAGAGTAACAGTATAAAAAGATCTTTTGAACACGAGGTATACTGAGAGAAGGGAAGAATTAAATATGATGGAGGTTATCTTTTTGAGGTTATCTTGAGATGATTTCGGAGCTTTAGTGTCCCCGCGGCCCGGTCCTCGACCAGGCCTCCACCCCCAGGAAGCAGCCTGTGATAGCTGACTAACACCCAGGTACCTATTTTTACTGCTAGGTAACAGGGGCATATGGTGAAAGAAACTCTGCCCATTGTTTCTCGCCGGCGCCCGGGATCGAACCCGGGACCACAGGAGGAACCATGGAGGAAAGAAGCATTATACCACATGATTACTACTGGAATCCTACTGGTCAATATTAGCTGGCATTGATTCCTAAAGCAACCAAAAGGACTTAGACAAATTAAGAGGACTGGTCCGAATATGGCTACTTGATTTTAATACAAGTAAGTGCAAGATAATGAGATTGAGGAGGTGAGAAAAGAGGGTGAACGCGCAGGACAAGATATCAGAGAGGCAACTGCTCAAGTCCAGAAAGGAAATTGATCTGGGAGCATGAGTAACAAGAAGCCCCTTACCGTTGGTACATATTAACGAAGCATGAGTCTGTGTTGTGTCATGGCCTGAGACGTCCACGGACGGAGGTTCAATCCCATCCTACGGCTCAATCTAGAGGCCTATGTTCCATCCGATCGCTCAACCTTGAGGCCTGAGCTACGAAGCAGAGCGGAAGGAACTAGACCTTCCCACACTGAAAAATATTCTTATTGTTCTTCTTATGTTCTACCTACACGTGAGAGCCATTGCAGTAAGTGATCAGAGATTGGAAGGCGAGGACCAGGAGCTGAAGTAGGCCCGGCCACGCAAGGAAGAAGGTGCGTGTTTGCTGTCGAACCGTTGTGGCCACGGCCACACGCCTCGTGCACTACCTGTCCTGGCTCCTAGAGGGATACGTGCAGGGCAGGCGAGCAGGTCTGTGTTTATGTAATTGGTCGTTGGTGTCGTCTCTGGGTCGTTGGTGTCGTCTCTGGGTCGTTGGTGTCGTCTCTGGGTCGTTGGTGTCGTCCCTGGGTCGTTGGTGTCGTCTCTGGGTCGTTGGTGTCGTCTCTGGGTCGTTGGTGTCGTCCCTGGGTCGTTGGTGTCGTCCCTGGGTCGTTGGTGTCGTCTCTGGGTCGTTGGTGTCGTCTCTGGGTCGTTGGTGTCGTCCGTGGGTCGTTGGTTTCGTCTCTGGGTCGTTGGTGTCGTCCCTGGGTCGTTGGTGTCGTCTCTGGGTCGTTGGTGTCGTCTCTGGGTCGTTGGTGTCGTCCCTGGGTCGTTGGTGTCGTCTCTGGGTCGTTGGTGTCCTCTCTGGGTCGTTGGTGTCGTCTCTGGGTCGTTGGTGTCGTCCCTGGGTCGTTGGTGTCGTCTCTGGGTCGTTGGTGTCGTCTCTGGGTCGTTGGTGTCGTCCCTGGGTCGTTGGTGTCGTCTCTGGGTCGTTGGTGTCGTCTCTGGGTCGTTGGTGTCGTCCCTGGGTTGTTGGTGTCGTCTCTGGGTCGTTGGTGTCGTCCCTGGGTCGTTGGTGTCGTCTCTGGGTCGTTGGTGTCGTCTCTGGGTCGTTGGTGTCGTCCGTGGGTCGTTGGTTTCGTCTCTGGGTCGTTGGTGTTCTATCTGGGTCGTTGGTGTCGTCTCTGGGTCGTTGGTGTCGTCTCTGGGTCGTTGGTGTCGTCTCTGGGTCGTTGGTGTCGTCCCTGGGTCATTGGTGTCGTCTCTGAGTCGTTGGTGTCGTCCCTGGGTCGTTGGTGTCCCCCCTGGGGTCGTTGGTGTTCGCCCTGGGTCGTTGGTGTCCTCCCTGGGTCGTTGGTGTCCTCCCTGGGTCGTTGGTGCCTCCCTGGGGTCGTTGGTGTCCTCCCTGGGGTCGTTGGTGTTCGCCCTGGGTCATTGGTGTCCTCCCTGGGTCGTTGGTGTCCTCCCTGGGTCGTTGGTGTCCTCCCTGGGTCGTTGGTGTCCTCCCTGGGGTCGTTGGTGTCCTCCCTGGGGTCGTTGGTGTTCGCCCTGGGTCGTTGGTGTCCTCCCTGGGTCGTTGGTGTCCTCCCTGGGTCGTTGGTGTCCTCCCTGGGTCGTTGGTGTCCTCCCTGGGGTCGTTGGTGTCCTCCCTGGGGTCGTTGGTGTTCGCCCTGGGTCGTTGGTGTCCTCCCTGGGTCGTTGGTGTCCTCCCTGGGTCGTTGGTGTCCTCCCTGGGTCGTTGGTGTCCTCCCTTGGTCGTTGGTGTCCTCCCCGGGTCATTGGTGTCCTCCCTGGGTCGTTGGTGTCCTCCCTGGGGTCGTTGGTGTCCTCCAAGGGTCGTTGGTGTCCACCCTGGGTTGTTGGTGTCCTCCCTAGGGTCGTTGGGATCCTCCCTGGGTCGTTGGTGTCGTCCCTGGGTCGTTGGTGTCCTCCCTGGGGTCGTTGGTGTCCTCCAAGGGTCGTTGGTGTCCACCCTGGGTTGTTGGTGTCCTCCCTAGGGTCGTTGGGATCCTCCCTGTGTCGTTGGTGTCGTCCCTGGGTCGTTGGTGTCCTCCCTGGGGTCGTTGGTGTCCTCCCTGGGGTCGTTGGTGTTCGCCCTGGGTCGTTGGTGTCCTCCCTGGGTCGTTGGTGTCCTCCCTGGGTCGTTGGTGTCCTCCCTGAGGTCGTTGGTGTTCGCCCTGGGTCGTTGGTGTCCTCCCTGGGTCGTTGGTGTCCTCCCTGGGTCGTTGGTGTCCTCCCTGGGTCGTTGGTGTCCTCCCTGGCGTCTTTGGTATCCTCCTTGGGTCGTTGGTGTCGTTCCTGGGTCGTTGGTGTCCTCCCTGGGGTCGTTGGTGTTTGCCCTGAAGTCGTTGGTGTCCACCCTGGGTCGTTGGTGTCCTCCTTGGGTCGTTGGTGTCCTCCCTGGGGTCGTTGGTGTCCTCACTGGGTCGTTGGTGTCCTCCCCGGGTCATTGGTGTCCTCCCTGGGTCGTTGGTGTCCTCTCTGGGGTCGTTGGTGTCCTCCAAGAGTCGTTGGTATCCTCCCTGGGTCGTTGGTGTCCTCCCTGGGTTGTTGGTGTCCTCCCTAGGGTCGTTGGTATCCTCCCTGTGTCGTTGGTGTCCTCCAAGGGTCGTTGGTGTCCTCCCTGGGTTGATGGTGTCCTCCCTAGGGTTGTTGGTATCCTCCCTGGGTCGTTGGTGTCCTCCCTGGGGTCGTTGGTGTCCTCCCTGGGGTCGTTGGTGTCGTTTCAGGGTCGTTGGTGTCCTCCCTGGGGTCGTTGGTGTTCGCCCTGGGTCGTTGGTGTCCTCCCTGGGGTCGTTGGTGTCCTCCCTGGGGTCGTTGGTGTCCTCCCTGGGTCGTTGGTGTCCTCTCTGGGGTCGTTGGTGTCCTCCCTGGGTCGTTGGTGTCCTCCCCGGGTCGTTGGTGTCCTCCTTGGGGTCGTTGGTGTCCTCCCTGGGGTCGTTGGTGTCCTCCTTGGGTCGTTGGTGCCCTTTCTGGGTCGTTGGTGTCCTCCCTGTGTCGTTGGTGTCCTCCCTGTGTCATTGGTGTCCTCCTTGGGTCGTTGGTGTCCTTCTTGGGTCGTTGGTGTCGTCCCTGGGTCGTTGGTGTCGTCTCTGGGTCGTTGGTGTCGTCTCTGGGTCGTTGGTGTCGTCCGTGGGTCGTTGGTTTCGTCTCTGGGTCGTTGGTGTTCTATCTGGGTCGTTGGTGTCGTCTCTGGGTCGTTGGTGTCGTCTCTGGGTCGTTGGTGTCGTCTCTGGGTCGTTGGTGTCGTCCCTGGGTCATTGGTGTCGTCTCTGAGTCGTTGGTGTCGTCCCTGGGTCGTTGGTGTCCCCCCTGGGGTCGTTGGTGTTCGCCCTGGGTCGTTGGTGTCCTCCCTGGGGTCGTTGGTGTCCTCCCTGGGTCGTTGGTGTCCTCCCTGGGTCGTTGGTGCCTCCCTGGGGTCGTTGGTGTCCTCCCTGGGGTCGTTGGTGTTCGCCCTGGGTCGTTGGTGTCCTCCCTGGGTCGTTGGTGTCCTCCCTGGGTCGTTGGTGTCCTCCCTGGGTCGTTGGTGTCCTCCCTGGGGTCGTTGGTGTCCTCCCTGGGGTCGTTGGTGTTCGCCCTGGGTCGTTGGTGTCCTCCCTGGGTCGTTGGTGTCCTCCCTGGGTCGTTGGTGTCCTCCCTGGGTCGTTGGTGTCCTCCCTGGGGTCGTTGGTGTCCTCCCTGGGGTCGTTGGTGTTCGCCCTGGGTCGTTGGTGTCCTCCCTGGGTCGTTGGTGTACTCCCTGGGTCGTTGGTGTCCACCCTGGGTTGTTGGTGTCCTCCCTAGGGTCGTTGGGATCCTCCCTGGGTCGTTGGTGTCGTCCCTGGGTCGTTGGTGTCCTCCCTGGGGTCGTTGGTGTCCTCCAAGGGTCGTTGGTGTCCACCCTGGGTTGTTGGTGTCCTCCCTAGGGTCGTTGGGATCCTCCCTGTGTCGTTGGTGTCGTCCCTGGGTCGTTGGTGTCCTCCCTGGGGTCGTTGGTGTCCTCCCTGGGGTCGTTGGTGTTCGCCCTGGGTCGTTGGTGTCCTCCCTGGGTCGTTGGTGTCCTCCCTGGGTCGTTGGTGTCCTCCCTGAGGTCGTTGGTGTTCGCCCTGGGTCGTTGGTGTCCTCCCTGGGTCGTTGGTGTCCTCCCTGGGTCGTTGGTGTCCTCCCTGGGTCGTTGGTGTCCTCCCTGGCGTCTTTGGTATCCTCCTTGGGTCGTTGGTGTCGTCCCTGGGTCGTTGGTGTCCTCCCTGGGGTCGTTGGTGTTCGCCCTGAAGTCGTTGGTGTCCACCCTGGGTCGTTGGTGTCCTCCTTGGGTCGTTGGTGTCCTCCCTGGGGTCGTTGGTGTCCTCACTGGGTCGTTGGTGTCCTCCCCGGGTCATTGGTGTCCTCCCTGGGTCGTTGGTGTCCTCTCTGGGGTCGTTGGTGTCCTCCAAGAGTCGTTGGTATCCTCCCTGGGTCGTTGGTGTCCTCCCTGGGTTGTTGGTGTCCTCCCTAGGGTCGTTGGTATCCTCCCTGTGTCGTTGGTGTCCTCCAAGGGTCGTTGGTGTCCTCCCTGGGTTGATGGTGTCCTCCCTAGGGTTGTTGGTATCCTCCCTGGGTCGTTGGTGTCCTCCCTGGGGTCGTTGGTGTCCTCCCTGGGGTCGTTGGTGTCGTTTCTGGGTCGTTGGTGTCCTCCCTGGGGTCGTTGGTGTTTGCCCTGGGTCGTTGGTGTCCTCCCTGGGGTCGTTGGTGTCCTCCCTGGGGTCGTTGGTGTCCTCCCTGGGTCGTTGGTGTCCTCTCTGGGGTCGTTGGTGTCCTCCCCGGGTCGTTGGTGTCCTCCCCGGGTCGTTGGTGTCCTCCTTGGGGTCGTTGGTGTCCTCCCTGGGGTCGTTGGTGTCCTCCTTGGGTCGTTGGTGCCCTTTCTGGGTCGTTGGTGTCCTCCCTGTGTCGTTGGTGTCCTCCCTGTGTCATAGGTGTCCTCCTTGGGTCGTTGGTGTCCTTCTTGGGTCGTTGGTGTCCTCCCTGGATCGTTGGTGTCCTCCCTGGGTCGTTGGTGTCCTCTATGGGTCGTTGGTGTCGTCCCTGGGGTCGTTGGTTTCCTCCTTGGGTCGTTGGTGTCCTTCCTGGGTCCTTGGTGTCCTCCCTGGGTCGTTCGTGTCCTCCTTGGGTCGTTGGTGTCCTCCTTGGGGTCGTTGGTGTCCTCCCTGGGGTCGTTGGTGTCCTCCTTGGGTCGTTGGTGTCCTCCCGGGATCGTTGGTGTCCTCCCTGGATCGTTGGTGTCCTCCCTGTGTCATTGGTGTCCTCCTTGGGTCGTTGGTGTCCTTCTTGGGTCGTTGGTGTCCTCCCTGGATCGTTGGTGTCCTCCCTGGGTCGTTGGTGTCCTCTATGGGTCGTTGGTGTCGTCCCTGGGGTCGTTGGTTTCCTCCCTGGGTCGTTGGTGTCCTTCCTGGGTCCTTGGTGTCCTCCCTGGGTCGTTCGTGTCCTCCTTGGGTCGTTGGTGTCCTCCTTGGGGTCGTTGGTGTCCTCCCTGGGGTCGTTGGTGTCCTCCTTGGGTCGTTGGTGTCCTCCTTGGGGTCGTTGGTGTCCTCCCTGGGGTCGTTGGTGTCCTCCTTGGGTCGTTGGTGTCCTCCCTGGATCGTTGGTGTCCTCCCTGGGTCGTTGGTGTCCTCCCTGGGTCGTTCGTGTCCTCCATGGGTCGTCGGTGTCGTCCCTGGGGTCGTTGGTGTCCTCCTTGGGTCGTTGGTGTCCTCCCTTGGTCCTTTGTGTCCTCCCTGGGTCGTTCGTGTCCTCCTTGGGTCGTTGGTGTCCTCCTTGGGGTCGTTGGTGTCCTCCCTGGGGTCGTTGGTGTCCTCCTTGGGTCGTTGGTGTCCTCCCTGGATCGTTGGTGTCCTCCCTGGGTCGTTGGTGTCCTCTCAGGGGTCGTCGGTGTCCTCCCTGGGTCGTTGGTGTCCTTCCTGGGTCGTTGGTGTCCTCCCTGGGTCCTTGGTGTCCTCCCTGGGTTGTTGGTGTCCTCCCTGGGTCCTTGGTGTCCTTCCTGGGTCGTTGGTGGCCTCCCTGGGTCGTTGGTGTCCTCTCTGGGTCGTTGGTGGCCTCCCTGGGTCATTGGTGTCCTCCCTGGGTAGTTGGTGTCCTCCCTGGGTCGTTGGTGTCCTCCCTGGGTCGTTGGTGTCCTCCCTGGATAGTTGGTGTCCTCCCTGGGTAGTTGGTGTCCTCCCTGGGTCGTTGGTGGACTCGCTGGTTCGTTGGTGTCCTCCCTAGGTCGTTGGTGTCCTCTCTGGGTCATTGGTGTCGTCTCTGGGTCGCTGGTGTCCTCCCTGCCTCCCAGTGTCGTTGGTGTCCTCCGTGGGTCATTGGTGTTCTCCTTGGGTCATTGGTGTCCTGCCTGGGTCGTTGGTGTCCTCCCTGGGTCGTTGGTGTCCTCCCTGGGTCGTTGGTGTCCTCCCTGGGTCGTTGGTGTCCTCCCTGGGTCGTTAGTGTCCTCCCTGGGTCATTGGTGTTCTCCTTGGGTCGTTGGTGTCCTCCCTGGGTTGTTGGTGTTCTCCCTGGGTCGTTGGTGTCCTCCTTGGGTCGTTGGTGTCCTTCTTGGGTCGTTGGTGTCCTCTTAGGGTCGTTGGTGTCTTCCCTGGGTCGTTGGTGCATAATCTGGCTGCTTGAGTAAAGCTGTTGCGGGATTGAACAATGGGGAAGAAAGACATTAAAGGAGAGAAAAGATGAGAAACAAAAGCACGTGCGGATAAACAAAAGAGGACAACGAAAGATAGGAAATTGAGGTGCTCAGAGACAGTGTAGTAGATGTGGACGAATTGATGAGAGAGAGAAGAAAGCGAATCTGAGAGGCTTGGAGGACAGACTGAGAAAAGGAGAGATTAAAGGACAGGGACTGAGAGAACCCGAGTCTGAGACAGTAAGAGACAGAGATTGAAATTGAAATTGAAATTGAAATAAGTTTATTGAGGTAAAATACACACAAAGGGATGAGGTAGCTCAAGCTATTCTCACCCCGTTCAGTACAACGTGTTAGTACATACATAGACACACATCACAAACAATAAACCTGTTACCAAACATTCTGAGAGATAAACATGTACATTTCCTCCTTCACAAGTAGTATGGTATCAGACGTACACACAAATACTTTTATGACCTAGTTATACGGATAATTCAACAAAATATTACAGTCTTGGTGCAAAATTCTTATATCTCTCAAGAATATCATCAACCTTTCCTTTGTGACACATCCAGGCTATTTGCTCAGGAACAGTCCTTATCTCAGTGTTTCTATATATATTAATCAACGGACAATCAAGAACATAATGGGCAAGGGTGTGAGACCTTAACATACCACATAGTTTACACTTCGTATCATTATCATGAACACCTATCCCAATTTCCCAGTAATATTTGTACCCAAGCCTGAGCCGCATGTACACAGAGTCACTCCAAGCATTTCTCCTTTTACCATAAGTGAAATGGGTGTTTTGACTCACATACATGTAGTGTTGCATGGTCAGACTTCTCTCATACATTATCCCTCTCCTCTCCACTCCTGCCTGTGCCTGAATATTTCTGATTTTGCTTCTTATTTGTCTCATTGTGAATTCACATTCAATGTCAATTTGTGGTTTTGATGTGGCACGTTTGGCCAAGTCATCCGCCACCTCGTTGAGCACTATTCCAACACGAGATGGAATCCACATGAATTTCACACTATGACCTTTCAGCTGTATCTCAGTTATTCTTCTCTTACAATCCTCAACTATAGACATGAAGACTGGGTTTCGACTGTTTAAGGACTCCAGTGCTCCTCGGCTATCGACAAATACAAAAACATTTTTGTCGTCATGACGTACTTCCTCCAAAAACGCCAGAATGGCCTGCAGTTCAGCTTGTGTGGATGATATATAATTACTAAGCCGGAGTTCAATTATCCTGTCCACAGTCCCAAACTCCGTATATTCCCTTATCCTGTCCACAGTCCCAAACACCGTATATTCCCTTATTAGGACACCACACCCTGCCCTGCCATCCTCCGCCACCGACCCGTCGCAATATACATGTAAACTGTTGCCTCTTGGTAACCGTGATATCATGCTTCCATACAAACACCGTAATTGTCCCGGTTCATGATGAATCTTTTTCACCTTGAGGGGTACAATTTCGATGTCTATTTTCTGTACTTTCCAGGGAGCAGACATATTACACTGTCGAGAGGGTTTACAACAGTCAAGATCATCGTATTCCCTGAGGTCATGAGCTAATCCCCTCGTGTAGCGTGTCTCCCTCAGTTTCCTGGAAGTGTGTACGTCACTCAAGCAGGTCTGAACGCTCTCAAACAGCTTATCCCCTCCTTTTCTCCGCATGAAACGAATAGCTACTCTAGTGTTAATGTCACGGACTCTATCACACACACTCTGTAAATTTAATTCCATTCTCATTATTTCAATCCTTGCATTTCTTTGACATCCAAGAATAATCCTCATAGCCTCGTTCTGTATCAGCTCTATTTTTTGAATTCTGCCTTGGCCTGTGTAAGACAAAACGGGTGCTGCGTAGTCTATCAGGGACCGAACAGTGCTTATGTATAACATCCGTAAGATAGGTACCCCAACACCTTTACCAGAAAAAGCCAGTGCTTTTAGAGGATGCAAACGGGCTTTACATAAGGTGCTGATATGATTTATTTCAGCATTTTTACTCTCACATGTGTATCCAACATACATGCCCAGATACTTGTACTTCTGAACACGGCTCAGTTCCATACCATTTAGATTAAGTGTTATATTTCTTCGTTTCCTATACTCATATTTCATTTTGTTTGCATTTATAACTAAGCCTAACTTGTGGCAGGTTGTACCAAGTATGTTAAGAGCAGTTTGTATTTTGTTCCCAGAAGTACCTTGTATAAGAATGTCATCAGCATATATGATCGTCGTGACCCCTGTAGGATACATCTCTGATGCTAATCTGTTCGTTAATACATTGAATAAGGTGGGACTTAAAACTCCCCCCTTGGGGGGTACCTAACTGAAACATCCGTTCCTCAGACATGTATCCCTGGTAATACACCTGACCTTTTCTGCCTTGTAGATAATCCCTTATCCAATGTAGCATTCTCCTTGTTATTCACAGTTTGGCTAATTCGTATAAAATTACTTCCTCATTGACTTTATCAAATGCTCCTTGCAGATCAACAAAAACTACAATTGTCATCCACATTAGACAAACACTTTAAGAGACAATCCGCAGTACTTTTGCCTTTGATAAAACCAAAGAGATTACTGGACATGTTATCACCTACAAGGTAGAGTAGCCTATTTAACAAAATCCTTTCCATCATTTTACAAAAGCAGGATATTAAGGAGACAGGTCTGTAGCCTCCGTTTGACTTAGGGATAGGAATGATGACAGCCTCTTTCCATTTTCTTGGTAACTTTCCCTCTCTATAACTCATATTAAACAAATCAAGTAAGGGACTAGGTTTCATACCGGCTAAATAATTAAGAATGTCATACGTTACTCCATCTTTCCCGGGAGCAGTAGAGCTGCCACTTTTTATAGCATTCAGTAGCTCATCGTGTGTTATCTCAGTGCACGCTATAGATCTTGTATTTAAGGCACATAAAGTTACTCCATTTCTAATATTTTCCCATGACTCAATGGTGACTCTCGTGTCTGCAGGTAAGGACTCCATACCAGCAGCACTAGCCCATTTATCTACTAACTCATTAGCAACCTTCCCTGGATCTGAGTGAGCAATGAATTTGGTCTTACAACCCCTGACTTTATTTACTGCTCTCCATATGTCTTTAAGGTTCTTAGTATTACCAATGGACTGAGCAAAGTCTTGCCAGTATCTGTCCCGCGCCTCCTTCCTCACCTGACTGCATTCCCAAGCCACTTCCAACATTGTATTTTTCTCTTCATCCCTCATTCCATTTTTTAACAATTCTTTATGTGCACTCCGTAGCATTCTCTCCCACCCCTTGACTTGCTGATCATTGGAATATTTAAATTTCTTAGGTCCATGCGTCTTGCTTCCCCTGCCCCCGTTATTTTTCCTCTGTACTAATTTCTCTATGTTCTCGACCATATCCTCGTAAAAACTATCAACGCAGAGCGGCGTGTATTGTTGATACCAATCTCCCATATTTTGAATAGAATAATTTTTCATATCTTTATTAATATTTAGCCTTTTCCTTTGAAAGTGGACTTGTTTTTTCCCCAGTGGTAATTCAACGTTCAAGGCAAAGTGGTCACTAAGTAGTTCCCGAACAACCCGAGCCTCCCCCATAATCCCCTGAGAGTTTAAAATACAGGCATAGTCAAGCCTTCCTCCCCTGATGTGAGTTGGTTCATTGTTTCCCAATAAACAGGTATCTGGATGATCTTGTAGAAACTGTGACAACTTGACCCCATTAGCATTAATACTACCCACTGTCCCAAGGCTTGTGTGCCGAGCATTAAGGTCCCCAATGACCAGTGAAGGATTAGTATAAATGCAGTCAGGTAGATAGTTAGCGTCGAAGCAGTTCCTGGATACATACAAATTAACTACAATAAATTCCCCTTCCCTTAATGACAATTTAACACAGACACTCTCTATACCTTGCGTTTTTGATGACGGTTCTACTAACTCTGCTGGTATGGAGTTCTTTACATAAATCGACGTGCCTCTGATGTTATTTGCGGCGAAGAGGTGAAACCCTTTATAACCATTTAATTTCAATAAGCCTTCATTCCTATCCCCTGTCTCCTGGAGAGCTACAACATCAATATCATTTCCCATCACATAACAATGAACATCTGTAACCCTGTTTCTTAAACCATTAACATTCCATGACAACACTTTCAGTCTAGGGTGATCTATTATTAATCAATTCACTGCCTAAGTCATCCCCAATAAGTTCACTAAATGATAGCCATACCTTGTATAACATCTCCCACCTCCTCCCAAGTTCACCAGTAAAAGCGACATTGCGTTTCTCAAGAGATTTTTTCAGTCATGTGACGTCCATTATTGGCCCAAATGATTCCTTCATTTTATGTGTAATTATAGGGGTTCTTCCTTTCACTACGACTATCATCATTCACACACACTTCACTTTCCTTCATTTCATCACTCAATATTTCATTATTGCCCTCAACCACTATATCCTGATTTTCCTTGACAGTTTTGTGACTTTCCTTAACCTTCACCTGAACGTTTAATTTCGCCTCGATGGATTCGATTCTCTGCCCAAGATTTCGGAGGAACTCACCAACTTTTCTTAGTTCAGCCCACACCTCCTTGACCATATTATTATGACCCTCTTTCTGAGCCACAGTAACCACTTCACTCGCCGTTACACTGTCACTGCCGGAGTCCTGAGTGGTGGTGTGGCTGCTTGTTGCTTGAGCCTGACGAAGTAAAGGAGACTCCTTTACCCACGCATTCGTCCGGTTCACTGGTGCTGTTTGGGGCAGACTGTTTTGCTGTGCTCCCGGTGTCTGGGTAAGAGCTCTTGCTTGCTCTGTAACATTCACCGGCCGGGGAACATTCATACTCGGCCTCTTGCTACACACAACCGAGCTAGCATTGTGAACACCTCCACAGTTGCAGCATCTGGGAACTATTTTCTCACTCAGATTAAGTCTGTTTCTACACACATTAGAGAGGTGAGACTTTCCGCAGAAACGACATCGTGGATCATTTTGACAGCTCCAGGATTTATGCCCCCATCTGCAGCATTTCAGGCATATTATGGGCTCTTCCACATACTTTGCTACATGCCTGTAGCCAGCCCCGGTGATGAACACTTTCTCGGGAACTTCACCTCTCACTAGAGCCACCACCTGACTCCTAGCTTCACCTTTAATAAGGTGACGCTTCGCCCACACAAATCGTTGGTCGTCGAGGATGAATTCGGGGTCCAGAATTTGAGGGTATTTATAGATAATTACCTTTGTCAGCTTCTCGTTCCTCTCCGGTATTTCCATAACAATTCCATCATATCCTTGCTGGGTAAGATGCTCCACTGCCTCCATAGAATTGTGAGCAATAAGAAAGAGAGAGAGAGAGAGAGAGAGAGAGAGAGAGAGAGAGAGAGAGAGAGAGAGAGAGAGAGAGAGAGAGAGAGAGAGAGAGAGAGAGAGAGAGAGAGAGAGAGAGAGAGAGAGAGAGAGAGAGAGAGAGAGAGAGAGAGAGAGAGAGAGAGAGAGAGAGAGAGAGAGAGAGACAGAGAGACAGAGAGAGAGACAGACAGACAGACAGACAGACAGACAGACAGACAGACAGACAGACAGACAGACAGACAGACAGACAGTCAGACAGACAGAGAAAAGGGTGTGGGATGAACAGGTAAATAGGGAGACCTCTGGCAAGGAAAGGAAACCTGACCACCATCCATCGATCAGGTGTGGGACACGGCGCTCGGCTGCCCTTCTCACACATCCCTCTCCCTCTTATTTTGTCCTATTTCTTCCCTTCGTTTACCTATTTTCGCCTGTTCTTCTCGTGTATTTATTTGGTCTTGTTCTTCTGATACATTTGTATTGAATATATATCTGCTAGAGAAAAGATTTTGATGTATTTTTGAGCAGCAAACGGGTGAATTTACCCGAGAGGGAATGGCTGAAGAGTTGGATGACTCAGTTGTAGCCGTGGATGACAACTGGGAGCGATGGATGACACAGTTGTAGGTTGACGCATCTGTGTCAGTGGTTGACAGCTGTAGCAGAGGATGACAGCTGTAGCGATGTTTGCCTCACATAAATCGTTGAGTAACTAAAGATCAACAATACCGTTTATTGACTTCCCGTGAAGACTTCGACGTCCCGCGGGACGACGACGTCCCACGGTTTAACAGCGGGAAAACTAATACAAAACATTTGGGGACGTCAATCTATTGACAAGAATCGGCTGCTTCACCTCTAGCCACAGGTCCTCCTCGACCTTATCCAAAGACCTGACAAAACTTGATTTAAAAAAACACTTTTAGCAATTAGAGCCAAGCGAGTGGCTTCGCTATGGAGTTCAAGATGTTCTTTCTTTAGCGAAAGAAAGATAGAAAACTCTGGTAGTACGTTGAGGTAGTAAATTCCCAGCCCAGCACCATAAACAATGGCCAAATGCTCGTTAAGCCAACAGCCGCTCGTGTTTATGAATGACGAACACTACACACGCCTCACAGCTGATTACCTTCTATCGTTTTTCCGAGATCGTTTCGTGTTCTTCCTCTGTTTGAGTCCACCTGTGTAAATGTTTACCCCGTGTACTGCAAATATAAATATTTGCTAAGTAATGGGCTAGTAGGCATCCCTCAGTCTCAGGAGACTATGGAGTTGCGCTCTGGTTGTCGGTCTGGAGTGGCCTCTACAGGGCGCAAAGCCAAGGTAGGTTGATATAGAGGAGAAGCTGTCACCCATGCAGCAGGTCCCCCTTCTCCGCGGGACCGAAAGCCTCCAATGGAAAGGCAAGCGCCAATACGATAGATTCCAACACCGTTCAAGAACTGTCAGAACGAAGTTGAAGGGGCTCCAGCTCCGGAGGTTTCCTCGAAGTTGGTGAAGGAAGACACAGGGACTCCAAACCCGGAGACCGCCGTGGTCGGGGCCGGAGAAGGACCACCCCATCAAGGGCAAGAACGACCCCAGCCTCCTGAAGCAGAGTCTGGGCCGCACGAGCCTCGGGAGGTGGACGTCCCAGCCCCGCACCTACGGGTTCCAGACAGAGATTGTCACAGTCCTCCTTTACCCGAGACCGGCCTCCTTCAAGACCAAGCAGAAGGAAGAGTAATAATTATAAATTACAACAATAATTATTATTATAATAATATAATTAATTAATCATTATTATTCTTCATTCTGCTGGGTCATGAAGGAAGGCCAGGGGGTAACTTTTCACGAAATTAGAATGTAAAACAGTGTTTATTTTGTTTAAGTATCTTTACGATTACAAAGTGCGTTAAACTTTATGAATGCTTATTTGAGGTCGGCCGCAGCTTGGATGAGCAAGTCTGAGGGTTTGTTCAATCCCTTGTTGGCTGTATGCTGATTATATAAATAAGGTTGACAGATAAGGGAGGGCGAGACACACAATATATATACTCTAGATGAAGCCTTAAATTTCCCTGACATGGACCTTCGTCAAAACAAATTTGTTTTTGTAAATTTGTAAAAAAAAAAAAATTGTCCTCCTGTTTCATAATCCTCTTTTAAAAGTTGATAACTAGAAATTGTATAACAAGTGACCCCCTATTAGTTTATGATAGATATCGTGAACGGGATTTTTTTTATTGGGGTAAATGCTGATTTGAAAACAGGGTTGTTATCAAACTAGTTTCCGAAAATGATTATAGAACAATTTCTCGTGATAATATTGCAAGAGGTGGGATCGCGGGATTGTTTGAAGTGTAGGTTATACCACATACATATATATGAATGAGTTTGGATGGATATCAATAGGAGCTGCCTCGTATGGGCCAATATACTTTATTGTGGTGTTCTTTAGTTGCGATTGTTTAACTCAAGTGTTGGTCTCATGATTGTCGCTTTGGAGCTGCTGGGCCGTCACTCACTGACTGCTTTCATTCTTTCATTTGACTTTCTTGGTTTCCTACTAGATTACTCCTTCAAGACAGATTTGGCACCCGCAGTCTAATTCGCCCATTATTGTACGGTGTGTCGTTTACCCGCAAACTAATCCAAATAATATCATACGTCATGCCTTTCAGCCGCAAACTAATCAACCCAATATGGATCAGTGTGTGTTGTTCAAACGATGATCGTCGTTTTCAAGCAGAAAACGCGGCTTTGACCATCAGTGATGTAATAGATACCAGTAGTGGACATCAGTAGTAGACGTCACCTTTAAGTAGACATCACTCCAAAAACGATTCTTGCACTACACACACAAATAGTTACAAACAATATTCGCACCACATTTAATCCTATAAATCTCATCCATATATGCAAATAAAATTTATATCAGGTATTCCGAATGAAATAAAAACTATTAAATTATTGGACATTTTAGTTTTCGTTCATATTTCATGTTTTTAGCTTTACATTTCAATTGTCTTAAAAAACTTTTATTTTAACGACTAAATACGCATATAGACAAACACACACACACACACACACAGGGGATCGGTTTAATTAAATGACAAAGTTGTCGAAGCCAATTCGGTGCAAGTCTTTTGCACCGAATTGGCTTATATATAAATCATATATATAAATCATATATATATATATATATATATATATATATATATATATATATATATATATATATATATATATATATATATATATATATATATATATATATGTGTGTGTATATATATATATATATATATATATATATATAAATATATATATATATATATATATATAAATATATATATATATATATATATATATATATATGTCGTACCTAGTAGCCAGAACGCACTTCTCAGCCTACTATGCAAGGCCCGATTTGCCTAATAAGCCAAGTTTTCATGAATTAATATATTTTCTCTAATTTTCTTCTTATGAAATGATAAAGCTACTCATTTCATTATGTATGAGGTTAATTTTTTTTTATTGGAGTTAAAATTAACGTAGATATATGACCGAACCTAACCAACCCTACCTAACCTAACCTACCCTATCTTTATAGGTTAGGTTAGGTTAGGTAACCAAAAAAGTTAGGTTAGGTTAGGTTAGGTAGGTTAGGTAGTCGAAAAACAACTAATTCATGAAAACTTGGCTTATTCGGCAAATCGGGCCTTGCATAGTAGGCTGAGAAGTGCGCTCTGGCTATTAGGTACGACATATATATATATATATTTTTTTTTTTTGTGACGGTAAAGGGTTGGTGTTCGGCTGTTTCAAAAGCTGGGAGCAG
Source organism: Procambarus clarkii (assembly GCF_040958095.1). Taxonomy (NCBI): domain Eukaryota; kingdom Metazoa; phylum Arthropoda; class Malacostraca; order Decapoda; family Cambaridae; genus Procambarus; species Procambarus clarkii. The sequence goes on along the minus strand of NC_091153.1, from coordinate 52,149,313 downwards.
GGCCTTGTCACATAACAAAAAAAAAGAGAAGTTTGTCCTTTCGTCTGTGGTAAGGTAATGGGAAAACACACAAAACACAAAGTATATAAACAATGAAATTTTAATTACTCTAGAAAACAAGACATGAATAAAGGCAATCTCATAAAATTCAACACAGGTCAACAAACAAAACAACATGAATAATTACTGGCAATGAAAAGTTACTCTAAGACAAGAATGCAAGTTATATAAATCAAATAAGTGAGGTGCTGGAATACTGGCTTCAAGCTGCCACCTCCCTTAGTACACGAAAGCCAAGGCTTAGTCTACTAGCGAGAGATGTCAACTCCATGGAGCACAGAGATATTCTGAGGAGTACGGCGTGCTGCTGCCCAGACGTCGACTCTTGGTGGTGGCGTGAGTGCAGGTGCGGCGAGACACCAGCCAATCAGCAACAGGCAGGCGGAGAATGAGCAGTTTGCTGGTTACGGCGGGCTGTAGCCGGTGTGTCGGGGTGTGCATAGTACGATTTGCTTCCTGGGCAAAACGTTTGGCGATACTGGTGGACGTATCTTCTATATAGTATCTTGTACTTGAACGACGTAAAGATGTAGGGAAGAGCAGGCTCAATCTCTCTTGAAAGAGATTATCGTCACAACTCTCCCCCGAAGCCTGCGGTTCTGGAAGATGTTACGTCTTCATGTTGTGGAGTGATAGTTGGAGTTGCTTCTACTTCATAGACTCTGGAGAGGGCGTCGGCTATGATGTTGTCAGAACCCTTGATATAGCGGATCTCCAGGTTGAAATCTTGCAGATATAAAGCCCATCGTAGAAGACGTTGGTTATTGAATTGGGCTTGACGTAAGAAGCGGAGGGGATTGTGGTCTGAGAAGATAGTGGTAGACCTGGCACCTTGTAGGTATGGAGCAAAGTGCTGGAGATTCAGGACGATGGAGAGTAGCTCCTTCTCGATAGTGCTGTAGTTCCTCTGGTGGGGTTTCAACTTGTAGCTGTAGTAGCTGACAGGTAGAACCTCCTCGCCTCGTTGCTGCATCAGGACACCACCGATGCCGGTACCACTGGCGTCGACATGAAGGATGAAAGGCTTGGTGATATCCGGCGAGGCGAGAATAGGATTAGAACAGAGGAGGAATTTGAGTTGTTCGAAAGCAACGGTTTGCTGCATGGTACAATTATACCGTTGCTTGGGACTGGTTAAAGTAATTAATGGTGTGGCTACCGTACTAAAATTTCTCACAAACCTACGGTAGTAGGAGGCAAGACCAAGGAAGCGCAGGAGCTGCTTCCTGGTGGTAGGCTGTGGATAATGTTGGATGGCTTGAGTGTGTGTGTCTAACGGAGCTAGGCTGCCACTCCCAATTACATGACCCAGATAACGCACTTTACCTTTGGCAAAGGTGGACTTGCCCAGGTTGATGGTGAGACCGGCTGTCAGGAGCTTGGCGAACAGTCGTTGCAGCTGGAGCAGATGTTCGCTCCAGGTGTTGGATGCTACAAAGATATCATCCAAATAGGCGTAGGTGTTATCCAAGCCCTGGATGACGCGGTTGACAGCTCTCTGAAAGGTGGCCGGGGCATTACATAGTCCGAAAGGAAGGCGTTCATATCTGAAAAGTCCAAAGGGAGTGATAAAGGCAGACATTTCTTTGGATCGCTCTGTTAGACACACTTGGTAATATCCCTTAAGCAAGTCCACTTGGGACAAGTACTGGGCATTACCAATCGCGTCAAGAATGTCATCTATCCTAGGTAAGGGGTATGCATCCTTGACAGTCACATTATTTAATTTACGGTAATCCGTACAAAGTCTCACCTTACCTTGGGGTTTTGGCACCAAGATACAGGGTGAGGCCCAGGGGGACTCACAAGGTGTAGCCAGTCCATGATCCTAGAGGTACTGCACCTCAGCACGCATGACTTCCTTCTTGCTAGGGCTGATTCGGTAGAAGGGTTGACGAATCGGCCGGGTGTCAGGGAGCAGTTGGATGCCGTGCTGGGTAACATTACACTCTTGTGGATCATCTCGGAACAACTCTTGATGTTCTTTGAAGATCTTGATGAGAGGTCCACTATGATTGTCCTGAAAATAATTGTGAAGATCAGTTAGGAATTCCGAATTGGAAAGCGCTGACTCCTTGTCAGTGCTTTCGGGAGGAGAAGCAGGGAAGGTCTCACTGTGGATGTATGGACCTTTAAAGGAAGAATATGTTATCATTACAGTGGGAGGAGTACCGTTATATAGCTTCAGGAGGTTGACGTGGCACAACTGGGTCTTCCACCGCCTATCTGGAGTCTCTAGAACGTAGTTGTGGTTGTTTCTGCACTCCTTGATGCGGTAGGGTCCTGAAAACCTGTTTTGCAAAGGAGAACCTGGGATAGGGAAATAAGCAAGCACGAAGTCACCCGGTTTAAATTTCCTTACTTTGCTGGTCTGGTCGTAATGAGTCTTCATCCTCTCCTGTGCTTTCAATAGATTATCTTGGGCAAAGCTGCGGACCCTCTCTAGAATGTGTTGTAGGTTTTGAAGAAACTGGGGCACATTCTGATGCTCACTGAAGGTGGCATCACGTAGAGAGTCTTTGAAAGCTTTGAGGGGAGTACGGCACTTACGTCCGTAGAGCATCTCATAAGGAGATACTCCTAGAGACTCATTGGGAAGACTTCTAAAGATACACATTATCAGGTCAATTTGCTTATCCCAATCCTTAGAGGTTTCATTACAAAACTTCTTCAGGAGAGCTTTAATAGTCTGATGACTACGCTCAAGAGAACCCTGTGAAGCAGGATGATAGGGGCTGGACAATACCTGTTTGATGTTGAACTCTTCCAGTGTCCTCTTGAAGAGTTCACTGGTGAAGTTGGTGCCACAGTCGCTCTGAACCTCCCTGGGAAATCCATACTGGGTGAAGATCTTCAATAAGTGTTTCACAACTGCAGCAGCCGTAATGTTCTTTACTGGAACTGCTATGGGGAATCTGGTGGTAGGACACAGGATGGTTAAGATATAGGCGTTACCTGAACTGGTCCGAGGTAAAGGACCAACACAGTCTATAATAAGTCTGTGGGAAAGGTTCCGCAGGCACCTGTATGGGAGTCAGTGGTGCTCTGGGGATAGAGATGTTCGGTTTACCTGCCATCTGACATGTATGACACTGTTTGACGTACTGTTTGACGCTATTTACCATACCTGGCCAGTAGTAGTCTTGACGGATTCCATGGTAGGTCTTGTTAAATCCGTAGTGCGAGAGTGCTCCGTGGGCCAGGTGTAGAATAGTGGGCCGCAGGCTGGCAGGAATCACTAGTTGTTCGACGTTGGCCCAATCGTCCTCCTCCTTCAGTTTACTGGGTCTATATCTGCGGTAGAGCAACTCGTTCTCTAGGAAGAACCCAGAAATACTGTCAGGTTGAGTCTCAGCCTGGAAAAATAATGGTGTCAAGGTAAGATCTTTCCTCTGTAACTTACGGAACTCCAACTTGGTCAGATTCGGGGGTAGTTTCTGAGGGTCTTGAGGGACAGCGGTAGCAGTAGAGTCAGCTGGCTGTGGTCGTGCAGCTTGTGCACGGGTGGTCACTAAAACCGGAGGAGAAACTTCATCACTCTCTTGAACCTTTGCTGGAACATACTCAAAGAAGGGATTATCCATTACAGAGGTACACACCTGGGGTTTGTCCATGACGATCAGGTTGGTCGGTTGCAGGTCTTCTGCCAAGTCGTTGCCCAGGAGAAGTTGCACTCCAGGCATGGGAAAAGGCTTCTCCCTGATGGCGACTTGGACTTCTCCGGTCACGAAGGGACAATCCAGGTGGATTCTGGCGAGAGGATAAGGAGTGGTAGCAGTGAGGTCAGTGATGAAGACGGTTTCCCCGGTGTAGGCGATATTGGGCACAGCTGATTTCAAAATAATTGATTGAAGAGCCGCTGTGTCCCTCAAGATCTTCAGTTTGAAACGTCCCTCCGGATTTGAACCGTTGGTAGAGACAGTTCCAGTATACAGGTGTTTACTGAAAAGAGAAAGATCATTAACATGAACACCAACATTCATAACAGGCTTACCGGACTTAGGAGGAGTCTGTTTGGGTTTAGTAGAATCAGTATTTCCTTTGTATTGAGACTTACCACATATATCTATGGTATGTCCATAGAGTCTACAATACTTACAGTACAATTGCGAGCCAGCTTGATCGGTACTCACTTTCTCGTAACTGTACCAAGACTTCTTACTGGAGGATGGTTCTGGTGTCAGCCGGTGGATGAGGCTGTAAGTGTCAGCCGACTTAGCACACTTTAGGTAGTCGGTTTCTTCTTTATCTGCTAAATATAGACGGACAGGAGGCGGCACACGCCTCAAGAATTCTTCAACTAGCATGAGGTTGACGAGTTCTGCAAAGGTAGAGACATGTGCTGCTTCCAGCTATTTCATAAAATATCTCCTTTTAGTATTAGCAAATTCGAGAAAGGTAGTGGTACTTGCCTTCAGGTGGTCACGGAATTTCCTTCGATAACTTTCGGTGGAGAGAAGGTAGGCGTCCAAAACTGCTTGTTTCAGAGTCTGGTAGTCATTCTCAGTCGCCAAAGTACTGAGTGTAACTGCAGCTCTACCTGTGAGATGTACTCTGAGAAGGGTTGCCCATTGGTCGGCAGGCCAACTAAGTTGATTAGCAAGGGTTTCAAAGGTGGTGAAAAACACGTCAACTTCTGTTTCTACGAATGGTGGCATTAACTTACTTGCATGTGATATATTGAAACTGACGGGAAGATTGGCAGTAGCTTGCTGGCGTTGAGCGAGGTGTGTAGTTTCCAGCGCGAATTCTCGTTGACGACATTCCATAGCCAGAGCTTCTTGTTGTTTGTCATGGTCGCGTTGCATCTCTAATTCGTGTTGTTTTGTTTCAAGCTGTATTCGTTCCCGCTCACGGAGTATTGCAATCTCACGTTCCTTGAGGGCGATTTCACGTTCTTGTTCTTCTTTCCTCAAGGCAACTTCTCGTTCCTTTTCTTCCTTTCGTATGGCAGCTGCTTCCCTTTGTTGTTCGCGTTCGATCTTGGCCAGCTCTATTTTGAGTTTCATCGTTGCCAAATCAGCTTTATCTGCAATAAAGTAAGTTTCGTGAGTTATATATATATGATTTATATATACAAATAAATAAATAAATAAATAAATATATATATATATATATATATATATATATATATATATATATATATATATATATATATATATATATATATATATATATGTATATATATATATATATATATATATATATATATATATATATATTAGTATATTTTGGTAGCAGTCTTTCCTGTAGACATATTTTATTAAATATGACCGAAAAAGTAAGATTAATAATTCTAACACGAATTTTCTCAATCTTTCGTACATTATGCTTCACTGTTGGAGGTAAATCAAAAATCACTTCTCCAAAATTCATTTTTATTTCTAGTCTGACGCGACACGGGCGCGTTTCGTAAAACTTATTACATTTTCAAAGACTTCACAAATACACAACTGATTAGAACTTGCGTTTCCCTGATTTTATATCTACATTTGAGTGAGGTGGGAAGGGTGATGTGGCATTACATTTGAGTAAGGTGGGAAGGATGATGTGGCATCAGAGGATATTAATAGGGTATTAAAAGTATCAACACAAGACAGAACACGAAACAATGGATATTGAATAGAAGTGTTTGTAGAAAGCCTATTGGTCCATATTTCTTGATGCTTCTATATTGGAGCGGAGTCTTGAGGTGGGTAGAATATAGTTGTGCAATAATTGGCTGTTGATTGCTGGTGTTGACTTCTTGATGTGTAGTGCCTCGCAAACGTCTAGCCGCCTGCTATCGCTGTATCTATCGATGATTTCTGTGTTGTTTACTAGGATTTCTCTGGCGATGGTTTGGTTATGGGAAGAGATTATATGTTCCTTAATGGAGCCCTGTTGTTTATGCATCGTTAAACGCCTAGAAAGAGATGTTGTTGTCTTGCCTATATACTGGGTTTTTTGGAGCTTACAGTCCCCAAGTGGGCATTTGAAGGCATAGACGACGTTAGTCTCTTTTAAAGCGTTCTGTTTCGTGTCTGGAGAGTTTCTCATGAGTAGGCTGGCCGTTTTTCTGGTTTTATAGTAAATCGTCAGTTGTATCCTCTGATTTTTGTCTGTAGGGATAACGTTTCTATTAACAATATCTTTCAGGACCCTTTCCTCTGTTTTATGAGCTGTGGAAAAGAAGTTCCTGTAAAATAGTCTAATAGGGGGTATAGGTGTTGTGTTAGTTGTCTCTTCGGAGGTTGCATGGCTTTTCACTTTCCTTCTTATGATGTCTTCGATGAAACCATTGGAGAAGCCGTTATTGACTAGAACCTGCCTTACCCTACAGAGTTCTTCGTCGACTTGCTTCCATTCTGAGCTGTGGCTGAGAGCACGGTCGACGTATGCGTTAACAACACTCCTCTTGTACCTGTCAGGGCAGTCGCTGTTGGCATTTAGGCACATTCCTATGTTTGTTTCCTTTGTGTAGACTGCAGTGTGGAAACCTCCGCCCTTTTCCATGACTGTTACATCTAGAAAAGGCAGCTTCCCATCCTTTTCCGTCTCGTAAGTGAAACGCAGCACGGAACTCTGCTCAAATGCCTCCTTCAGCTCCTGCAGATGTCTGACATCAGGTACCTGTGTAAAAATGTCGTCAACATACCTGCAGTATATGGCCGGTTTCAAGTTCATGTCGACTAAGACTTTTTGCTCGATGGTACCCATGTAGAAGTTTGCAAACAGGACACCTAGGGGAGAACCCATAGCGACCCCATCTACTTGCTTATACATGTGCCCATCCGGGCTCAAGAAGGGTGCCTCTTTAGTACAAGCTTGGAGTAGTTTCCTCAGAATACTTTCTGGCATGTCAAGAGGAGTACAGGCTGGATCACGATACACTCTGTCGGCTATCATTCCGATTGTCTCGTCCACAGGTACGTTGGTAAACAGCGATTCTACGTCCAACGAGGCTCTTATCCCTGTGGCCCGTGCGCCCCGCAGTAAGTCCACAAATTCCTTTGGAGACTTCAGGCTGAAGGCGCAAGGAACATAAGGAGTCAGCAGGCCGTTGAGTCGCTTCGCCAATCTGTACGTGGGTGTGGGTATCTGGCTAATGATTGGCCGAAGTGGGTTTCCAGGCTTGTGCGTCTTGACATTTCCATACGCATATCCAGGTTTATATTCCCCAATGATCTTTGGCAGGTGGAGTCCGGATTTCTTGGCGTTCACAGTTTCGATCAGTTTGTTGACCTTTGCTTTTAATTCGGCTGTAGTGTCCTTCGTTACCCTTTGGAACTTAGTTTGGTCAGAGAGTATGATGTTCATTTTCGCCAGATATTCGTCTTTTTTAAGAATGACATATATTGGCGACTTGTCACCTCTCCTGACAACTATCTCCTTGTTCTCACGAAGGCTTTTAGCTGCCGCTCTAAGCTCGGGGGACAGTATGGTGCTTCTGTAGTTGCCTCGATTCTTTCCTCCTTCTGCAATAAGTTCTGCTTGTAAGGTATCTTTGGTAGTGACCTTCTTTTGTGTCTCGAGGTCGAATATGTCGTCCAACAGAATTTCCAACTCCACTTTCCGGGCCATTTCACTCGGTCTGGACATAACATGACAGTTTATGCCCAGATTTAGGAGAGTGACTTGGTCCTGACTTAACCTCACTGAGGACCAAGTCACTCTCCTAAATCTGGGCATAAACTGTCATGTTATGTCCAGACCGAGTGAAATGGCCCGGAAAGTGGAGTTGGAAATTCTGTTGGACGACATATTCGACCTCGAGACACAAAAGAAGGTCACTACCAAAGATACCTTACAAGCAGAACTTATTGCAGAAGGAGGAAAGAATCGAGGCAACTACAGAAGCACCATACTGTCCCCCGAGCTTAGAGCGGCAGCTAAAAGCCTTCGTGAGAACAAGGAGATAGTTGTCAGGAGAGGTGACAAGTCGCCAATATATGTCATTCTTAAAAAAGACGAATATCTGGCGAAAATGAACATCATACTCTCTGACCAAACTAAGTTCCAAAGGGTAACGAAGGACACTACAGCCGAATTAAAAGCAAAGGTCAACAAACTGATCGAAACTGTGAACGCCAAGAAATCCGGACTCCACCTGCCAAAGATCATTGGGGAATATAAACCTGGATATGCGTATGGAAATGTCAAGACGCACAAGCCTGGAAACCCACTTCGGCCAATCATTAGCCAGATACCCACACCCACGTACAGATTGGCGAAGCGACTCAACGGCCTGCTGACTCCTTATGTTCCTTGCGCCTTCAGCCTGAAGTCTCCAAAGGAATTTGTGGACTTACTGCGGGGCGCACGGGCCACAGGGATAAGAGCCTCGTTGGACGTAGAATCGCTGTTTACCAACGTACCTGTGGACGAGACAATCGGAATGATAGCCGACAGAGTGTATCGTGATCCAGCCTGTACTCCTCTTGACATGCCAGAAAGTATTCTGAGGAAACTACTCCAAGCTTGTACTAAAGAGGCACCCTTCTTGAGCCCGGATGGGCACATGTATAAGCAAGTAGATGGGGTCGCTATGGGTTCTCCCCTAGGTGTCCTGTTTGCAAACTTCTACATGGGTACCATCGAGCAAAAAGTCTTAGTCGACATGAACTTGAAACCGGCCATATACTGCAGGTATGTTGACGACATTTTTACACAGGTACCTGATGTCAGACATCTGCAGGAGCTGAAGGAGGCATTTGAGCAGAGTTCCGTGCTGCGTTTCACTTACGAGACGGAAAAGGATGGGAAGCTGCCTTTTCTAGATGTAACAGTCATGGAAAAGGGCGGAGGTTTCCACACTGCAGTCTACACAAAGGAAACAAACATAGGAATGTGCCTAAATGCCAACAGCGACTGCCCTGACAGGTACAAGAGGAGTGTTGTTAACGCATACGTCGACCGTGCTCTCAGCCACAGCTCAGAATGGAAGCAAGTCGACGAAGAACTCTGTAGGGTAAGGCAGGTTCTAGTCAATAACGGCTTCTCCAATGGTTTCATCGAAGACATCATAAGAAGGAAAGTGAAAAGCCATGCAACCTCCGAAGAGACAACTAACACAACACCTATACCCCCTATTAGACTATTTTACAGGAACTTCTTTTCCACAGCTCATAAAACAGAGGAAAGGGTCCTGAAAGATATTGTTAATAGAAACGTTATCCCTACAGACAAAAATCAGAGGATACAACTGACGATTTACTATAAAACCAGAAAAACGGCCAGCCTACTCATGAGAAACTCTCCAGACACGAAACAGAACGCTTTAAAAGAGACTAACGTCGTCTATGCCTTCAAATGCCCACTTGGGGACTGTAAGCTCCAAAAAACCCAGTATATAGGCAAGACAACAACATCTCTTTCTAGGCGTTTAACGATGCATAAACAACAGGGCTCCATTAAGGAACATATAATCTCTTCCCATAACCAAACCATCGCCAGAGAAATCCTAGTAAACAACACAGAAATCATCGATAGATACAGCGATAGCAGGCGGCTAGACGTTTGCGAGGCACTACACATCAAGAAGTCAACACCAGCAATCAACAGCCAATTATTGCACAACTATATTCTACCCACCTCAAGACTCCGCTCCAATATAGAAGCATCAAGAAATATGGACCAATAGGCTTTCTACAAACACTTCTATTCAATATCCATTGTTTCGTGTTCTGTCTTGTGTTGATACTTTTAATACCCTATTAATATCCTCTGATGCCACATCATCCTTCCCACCTTACTCAAATGTAATGCCACATCACCCTTCCCACCTCACTCAAATGTAGATATAAAATCAGGGAAACGCAAGTTCTAATCAGTTGTGTATTTGTGAAGTCTTTGAAAATGTAATAAGTTTTACGAAACGCGCCCGTGTCGCGTCAGACTAGAAATAAAAATGAATTTTGGAGAAGTGATTTTTGATTTACCTCCAACAGTGAAGCATAATGTACGAAAGATTGAGAAAATTCGTGTTAGAATTATTAATCTTACTTTTTCGGTCATATTTAATAAAATATATATATATATATATATATATATATATATATATATATATATATATATATATATATATATATATAAGTAAGATTAATAATTCTAACACGAATTTTCTCAATCTTTCGTACATTTCTTTTCACTGTTGGAGGTAATTCATACTCTCTGACCAAACTAATTTCCAAAGGGTAACGAAGGACACTACAGCCGAATTGAAAGCAAAGGTCAACAGACTAATCGAAACTGTGAACGCCAAGAAATCAGGACTCCACCTGCCAAAGATTATTGGGGAATATAAAACTGGATATGCGTATGGAAATGTCAAGACACACAAGCCTGGAAACCCACTTCGGTCAATCATTAGCCAGATACCTACACCCACATACAGACTAGCGAAGCGACTCAACGGCCTGCTGACTCTTTATGTCCCTTGCGCCTTCAGCCTGAAGTCGCCAAAGAAATTTGTTGACTTACTGCGGGGCACACGGGCCACAGGAATAAGAGCCTCGTTGGACGTAGAATCGCTGTTCACTAACGTACCAGTGGACGAGACAATCGGGATGACAGCCGACAGAGTGTATCGTGATCCAGCCTGTACTCCTCTTGACATACCAGAAAATATCCTAAGGAAACTACTCCAAGCTTGTACTAAAGAGGCACCCTTCTTGAGCCCAGATGGGCACATGTATAAGCAAGTAGATGGGGTCGCCATGGGTTCTCCCCTAGGTGTCCTGTTTGCAAACTTCTACATGGGTACCATCGAGCAAACAGTCTTAGTCGACATGAACATGAAACCGGCCATATACTGCAGGTATGTTGACGACATTTTTACACAGGTACCTGATGTCCGACATCTGCAGGAGTTGAAGGAGGCATTTGAGCGGAGTTCCGTGCTGCGTTTCACTTACGAGATGGAAAAGGATGGGAAGCTGCCCTTTCTAGATGTAACAGTCATGGAAAAGAGCGGAGGTTTCCACACTGCAGTCTACACTAAGGAAACGAACATAGGAATGTGCCTAAATGCCAACAACGACTGCCCAGATAGGTACAAGAGGAGTGTTGTTAACGCATATGTCGACCGTGCTCTCAGCCACAGCTCAGAATGGAAGCAAGTCGACGAAGAACTCTGTAGGATAAGGCAGGTCCTAGTCAACAACGGCTTCTCAAATGGTTTCGTCGAAGACATCATAAGAAGGAAAGTGAAACACCATGCAACCTCTGAAGAGACAACCAACACAACACCTATACACCCTATTAGACTATTTTACAGGAACTTCTTTTCCACAGCTCATAAAACGGAGGAAAGGGTCCTGAAAGATATTGTTAATAGAAACATTATCCCTACAGACAAAAATCAGAGGATACAACTGACAATTTACTATAAAACCAGAAAAACGGCCAGCCTACTCATGAGAAACTCTCCAGACACAAAACAGAACGCTTTAAAAGAGACTAACGTCGTCTATGCCTTCAAATGCCCTCTTGGGGACTGTAAGCTCCAAAAAACCCAGTATATTGGCAAGACAACAACATCTCTTTCTAGGCGTTTAACGATGCATAAGCAACAGGGCTCCATTAAGGAACATATAATCTCTTCCCACAACCAAACCATCGCCAGAGAAATCTTAGTAAACAACACAGAAATCATCGATAGATACAGCGATAGCAGGCGGCTTGACGTTTGCGAGGCATTACACATCAAGAAGTCAACACCAGCAATCAACAGCCAATTAATGCACAACTATATTCTACCCACCTCAAGACTCCGCTCCAATATAGAAGCATCAAGAAATATGGACCAATAGGCTTTCTACAATCACTTCTATTCAATACCCATTGTTTCATGTTCTGGCTTGTGTTGATGAAATTAATACCTTATTAAATACCACCTCACCCCATCCACCTCACTCAAATGTAGATATAAACAAAATCGGAGATGTTCTATTCTATTCAGTAAGTTCTATTCAGTTGTGTATATGTTAACTAAAGTCTTTGAAAATGTAATAAGTTTTACGAAACGTGCTCAAGTGTCGCGTCAGACTAGAAATAAAAATGAATTTTGGAGAATTGATTTTTGAATTACCTCCAACAGTGAAAAGAAATGTACGAAAGATTGAGAAAATTCGTGTTAGAATTATTAATCTTACTTTTTCATATTTAATAATATATGTCTACTGGAAAGACTGCTACCAATATATATATATATATATATATATATATATATATATATATATATATATATATATATATATATATATATATATATATATATATATATATATATATATATATATATATATATATATATATATATATATATATATATATATATATATATATATATATATTTATTTATTTATTTATTTATTTATTTATGTAAATATTTTAAGAAAACCGGATGAAAACAACAAAACCGGTTACTGCATTGACCTTCTGACAGCCGAAAGGCGGGGCTAAAGAGCAAATGCTCGACCCTGCAAGTACACAACTAGGTGAGTAGACACCAGCACCCACCTAGCCAGTGATGCGTGGCAAGAAGTGACACCGTCAGCCACGCTCCGGTGTGTACGTCGACCGGTCCGTGAGAGAGCAACCCGTCCTCTTAAAAATAACGTCACTTTTGGCTCGTATGCGCGATATGGCCAAATTTGGACGTAATTTGAAATGAAATCGACTCACAAAAGTGACGTTCTGTTCCATTTTCTATTCGAGTCGTCCGGCGTACGCGCAGAGATTATAAGAGGACACTTTAAATTAACGTTTTTCATAACGTTTTGAAACTTTATAAGAATTTCCTGCCCACCTAACCTATCAGAGGACCCTTAACTTACTGTTGTTGAAACAAGAAATTCCAAATTTATTTTCATTTTTTTTTCATTTTCAAATTACGTCCAAATTCGGCCATACGGGCAAACGGCCAAAAGCGACGTTCTTTTTAAGAGGACAGGTTGATTCCCATAATGACCAAATCACCTCTCTTACCCCCAATTTTGGAACACGCTCCCCCATGACAGCGGCTCCGCTGTGATTCTCGACCCAAGGGAACCATTGGATACAGCAGGCCGTCCTTATCAACACAGGCTGTGTTGACAAGGACGGACTAAGTTGACGAGTACCTACAACAATATAATTATTTATATAGAAAGGCACATATAAATAAACCCTTATGTATAATGTTTACAAAATGCGTACAAACAATATATTATATGTCCATTATTTATCTGACACAGATGTTGTGATAAAACAACCTACTTTTCATCTATGAATCTCAGAGGTCTTCGAATTCCTAATTTCGATTTCTTGGATGAAAATATTGATTCTGTCGGGTTCAAACTTTGCTATCTAATACGTTTTTTGAAGGCTTGTCGTAGCAAAACACAATATACATATTGTAACATCAATTATGAGAAAATTCACCCTAAAAAAATGAATAGTGTTTACCATTTTTTCTGAATTTAAAAAAATTGTCCAGACCCTCAAACTATGTGATTTACATGAAATATTTAATTATAAAAACACTTTTTTATTAAGAATTCTCCAACTTACTTTACAGGACGTGTATTTAGTCCAATGGAAGGATTGTGAATTCATTTACATCGATCCAAAATGACTTGTACAACATAACTTTTATATCAGAATTCGGGAGGAATCGATTGCATTATTCCTACATGTCAAATTTACTAACTTAGCTATCAACTAGGACTCATCCAGATGTACTACTTACAACAATAGTTTTTTGAAAAAAACTTAATTGAATCCGTCTTCATTAGGCATTGCTGTAATAGACTTACTATTAACCAAAGACTTTTCAAGATAGAGTTCTTTCATGCAAGTATATTTTCTTATATGTTGAAATTCCGTTGAGTGCATTAGCTGAGTTTCATTGTCTTCCCTACATTAGTTGTTGGGTGTCGTCTTGCTGTGTTGCATATGTCCTCACAACGCTGTAATTTATTACGATATTCTTGCTTTATCCCACGACCGATGCCTTAGTCTACCCAGAACTCTGATCCGTTTTCTGTCTTTAATATCTACATCTGTGTTCTATTATAACCGATACCTATGTAGTTTCTTTCTATTTCAATTTAACAATTTGTTCATGAAGTTCAATTTGGTAAGTTATATCGTCTGTACTACTGTTCGATTTTTTCTTTAATCTTCTGTTTCCGTCTTGTAACTGCTTCTGTAAGTGTTCAAATTTTGTTCCCTTTTTTGTTCTTGCAGCTTCCTGCTTGACTCAGCTCGCGTGTTCACTCAGCCTATTGCTTCTGGCTGCTTGCGTTCTCACGGTGCCTTTCTAAGGCAGTGGCGCCTCTCTGGGTATCTATGATTGTCCTATATTGTCTCTGTGTTCGAAATACCTTTCATTTCACATATGATATATATATATATATATATATATATATATATATATATATATATATATATATGTCGTACCTAGTAGCCAGAACGCACTTCTTAGCTTACTACGCAAGGCTCGATTTGCCTAATAAACCAAGTTTTCCTGAATTAATATATTTTCTGTAATTTTTTTCTTATGAAATGATATTGCTACCCATTTCATTATATATGAGATCAATTTTTTTATTGGAGTTAAAATTAACGTAGCTATATGACCGAACCTAACCAACCCTACCTAACCTAACCTAACCTATCTTTATAGGTTAGGTTCGGTTAGGTAACCGAAAAAGTTAGGTTAGGTTAGGTTAGGTAGGTTAGGTAGTCGAAAAAAAATTAATTCGTGAAAACTTGGCTTATTAGGCCAATCGGGCCTTGCATAGTAGGCTGAGAAGGGCGTTTTGGCTACTAGGTACGACATATATATATATATATATATATATATATATATATATATATATATATATATATATATATATATATATATATATATATATATATATATATATATATATATATATATATAGTATGTGGTGTTGTTCTCAGGCAATATTGGCACCGCATCAAAAATAAACCTAAATATACCTAAAAATGTAAAAATCCTAAAACCCTCCCAGGGGCCTGGCGTCATAACCTGAAGCTAAAATAAATGCACTGACTAAAATAAGGCCTTGAAATCCATAGTTCTATAATCACTGCATTTCCCCTTTTTCAAAATAATAATACAAATATATAAATATATATGCGAGAGAGAGATAGAGATAGAGAGAGAGAGAGAGAGAGAGAGAGAGAGAGAGAGAGAGAGAGAGAGAGAGAGAGAGAGAGAGAGAGAGAGAGAGAGAGAGAGAGAGAGAGAGAGAGAGAGACAGAGAAAGAGACAGAGAAAGAGAGAGAGAGAGAGAGAGAGAGAGAGAGAGAGAGAGAGAGAGAGAGAGAGAGAGAGAGAGAGAGAGAGAGAGAGAGAGAGAGAGAGAGAGAGAGAGAGAGAGAGAGAGAGAGAGAGAGAGAGAGAGAGAGAGAGAGAGAGAGAGAGAGAGAGAGAGAGAGAGAGAGAGAGAGAGAGAGAGAGAGAGAGAGAGAGAGTTGGGCCAAGTTGCACATCAATCTGCCCAACCTCTCTCCTGCAAGATGAGTTCCTCTCTCCAGTTGAAACTTTAAAAATGAGCCTGAAACAAAAGCCTCCTTGTGTTCTGGCTGTTGCAATGG
This sequence comes from Procambarus clarkii, assembly GCF_040958095.1. Classification (NCBI taxonomy): domain Eukaryota; kingdom Metazoa; phylum Arthropoda; class Malacostraca; order Decapoda; family Cambaridae; genus Procambarus; species Procambarus clarkii. Next base: position 52,133,662 of record NC_091153.1, on the reverse strand, counting down.
CACCTGCATCAAGTGAGGGGAGTGGTGGGAGGGAGGGGGATTGTAGGAGGAATAGAGCAGGACGGGTGAACGTGGAATAGACTCGAGGGGGAGGGAGGGGGAACGGACCGTGCACGTGTGAGGGGGTAGAGGGAAGGGTGGTGAGAGGCAACAGGAAAAGGAGAGCTGACAGTGAATGGAGAAAGGTGCAAAGAGAAAAAAGAGGTGACTAGATTGAAACAAAGTTGGAGAACGGAGCTGAAATGGGTGAAGGACGGTGTGGGAGAGTGTAGGTGGGTATGGGAGAGTGTGGGTGGGTATGGGAGAGCGTGGGTGGGTATGGGAGAGCGTGGGTGGATATGGGAGAGCGTGGGTGGATATGGGAGAGTGTGGGTGGGTGTGAGAAGGTGAGGGGTGAGGAGTGGGTTGGTGTGGAAGGGCGTGAACTTGACACAACAAACCGGCAAGAAGGAAAAGGAAGAATAGGGGATGAACGGATTTAATTAGAAAAATAAAGTCACCCGAAGTGGTGACAAGAAACATGAGAAAAAGAATGAGGTAATGAGGCGAATCTCTTGTGAGTTTTCCTTCCACAATATTAAAAAATTTATGGTAATGAGATCGTCGACACGATCCTCCTAACATGAAGTCTTGGACTAAGAAAGACATTTATATGGAATTATGTCTCAGAAATACATATTAATATTGATGCACTCACCTAGTTGTGCTTCCGAGGGTTGAGCTTTGGCTCTTTCGGCTCGCCTCTCAACTGTCAATCAATCAACAGTGTTTTTTGTGCTTTTTTTCAAACATACCCACACACACACACACAGGAAGCAGCCCGTAGCAGCTGTCTAACTCCCAGGAACCTAATTACTGCTAGATGAACAGGTGTATCAGGGTGAATGAAACTGCCCATTTGTTTCCACCATCACCGGGAATCGAACCCCGGTTTCCACAATTACAAGTCTCGAGCGCTGTCCACTCAGCCCTGAGTACTCATCTATTTGTACTCACCTATTTGTGCTTGCGAGGGCTAGGCTTTGGCTCTTTGGTCCGGCCTCTCAACTGTCAATCAACTGGTGTACAGGTTCCTGAGCCTACTGGGCTCTATCATATCCACATTTGAAACTGTGTATGGAGTCAGTCTCCACCACATCACTTCCTAGTGCATTCCATCCGTTAACTACTCTGACATTGAAAAAGTTCCTTCTAATGTTCCTGTGGCTCATGTGGGTACTCAGTTTCCACCTTTGTCCCCTTGTTCGCGTACCACCAATGTTGAATAGTTCATCCTTGTTTACCCGGACCGATTCCCCTGAGGATTTTGTAGGTTGTGATAATGTCTCCCCTTACTCTTCTGTCCTCCAGGGACGAAAGGTGCATTTCACGCAGGCTTTCCTCGTAACTCATGCCTCTTAGTTTGAGACTAGTCTAGTGGCATACCTTTGGACTTTTTCCAGCTTCGTCTTATGTTTGACAAGGTACGGGCTCCATGCTGGGGCCGCATACTCCAGGATTGGTCTTACATATGTGGTGTACAAGATTCTGAATGATTCCTTACACAGGTTCCTGAACACTGTTCTGATGTTAGCCAGGCTCGCATATGCCGAAGACGTTATTTTTTTTATGTGGGCTTCAGGAGGCAGGTTTGGTGTGATATCAACTAGATCTTTCTCTCTTTCCGTTTCATTAAGTACTTCATCTCCAATTCTGTATCCTGTGCCTGGCCTCCTGTTTCCACTGCCTAGTTTCATTACTTTGCATTTACTTGGGCTGAACTTCAACAGCCATTTGTTGGACCATTCACTCAGTCTATCTAGGTCATCTTGTAGCCTCCTACTATCATCCTCGGTTTCAATCCTCCTCATAATTTTTGCATCGTCTACAAACATTGAGAGGAACGAATCTATACCCTCTGGGAGATCATTTACATATACCAGAAACAGTATAGGTCCAAGGACTGACCCCTGCGGGACTCCACTTGTAACGTCTCGCCAATCTGAGACCTCACCCCTCACACAGACTCGTTGTCTCCTGTTGCTTAGGTACTCCTCTATCCACTGGAGTACCTTCCCTTTCACTCCAGCCTGCATCTTCAACCTTCGCACTAGCCTCTTGTGTGGCACTGTATCGTAGTGCCACCGTAGTGCCACACTATCACCTGGTCGTAGAATTCAAGTAACCCTGTGAGGCAGGACCTGCCATCCCTGAACCAATGTTGATGCTGTGTTACAAAGTTCCTTCGCTCCAGATGCTCCACTAGTTTTTTTCGCACAATCTTCTCCATCAGCTTGCATGGTATGCAGGTAAGGGACACTGGCCTGTAGTTCAGTGTCTCCTGTCTATCCCCTTTCTTGTATATCGGGACTACGTTAGCTGCTTTCCAAATATCTGCCAGTTCCCCTGTTGCCAGTGATTAATTATACACTATGGAGAGTGGTAGGCACAGTTCTTTTGCTCCTTCCTTTGTTTTCCAAAGGGAGATTCCATCTGGGCCTATAGCCTTTGTCACATCCAACTCTAGTAAACACTTCCTTAGTTCCCCGCTGGTAATCTCAAACTCTTCCAGTGGTTCCCTGAAATTTCAGGAAGACCTCCTGAAAATTCTTATTCAGTTCCTCACACACTTCCTTGTCATTTGTAGTGAATCCTTCCGCCCCTATCCTTAATTTCATAACCTGTTCCTTTACTGTTGTTTTTCTCCTGATGTTGCTATGCAACAATTTAGGCTGAGTCTTTGCCTTGCTTGCGATGTCATTTTCATATTGTCTTTCGGCCTCTCTTCTCATCCTGACATATTCATTCCTGGCATTCTGGTATCTTTCTCTGCTCTCCAGGGTCCTGTTATTCCTATAGTTTCTCCATGCCCTTTTACTTTGCTGTTTAGCTAGCCTACATCTCTGATTAAACCATGGATTTCTCATCTTAATTTCTCTGTTTTCCTTTTGGACTGGGACAAACTTGTTTGCTGTGTCCTTGCACTTCTGCGTGATGAAATTCATCATATCTGGGGCCGTCTTTCCCCTGAGCTCTGTTTCCCATGCTATATCTGTTAGGAATTTTCTTATCCCCTCATAGTTTCCCTTTCGGTATGCTAACATTTTGGTTTCGGTATCCCTCTTCGAGTTCAATATCCCTTCTTCAATCAGGTACTCAAACACCAGTACACTGTGGTCGCTCATTCCTACTGGGTCTTCAAAACCGATTTCTCTTATGTCGGAGTCGTTCAGAGTGAAGACTAGATCAAGTCTCGCTGGTTCGTCATTGCCTCTCATCCTTGTGGGTTCTTTGACATGCTGGGATAAAAAGTTTCTTGTCACCACCTCCAATAGTTTGGCTCTCCACGTATCCTCGCCTCCATGCGGTTCCTTGTTCTCCCAGTCAATCCTTCTGTGATTGAAGTCGCCCATGAAGAGCAGGTGGGATCTATTGCTACAGGCAGCAGAGGCTGCCCTCTCAATTATAGTGTTAACTGCCATGTTGTTGTTTTCATACTCTTGACTGGGTCTTCTGTCATTTGGTGGAGGGTTATATATTACTGCTTCTATTCTTGGTCCCCCCATTGTCATGGTGCCTGCTATGTAGTCTCTGAACCCCCTCACAGCCCGGGATGGCCATCTCCTTAAAACTCCATTCCTTTCTCATGAGTAGGGCCACTCCACCTCCTCCCCTACCTTCCCTCTCTTTCCTTATTACTGTGTACTCCTGGGGAAACACGGCATTCGTTATGATTCCAGAGAGTTTGGTTTCAGTGAGTCCGATTACATCTGGGTTCACTTCTTGTGCTCTATCCCTTAGTTCACTTTTCTTGCTTGTGATCCCATCTATGTTCGAGTACATCACCCTGAAACTGACTCTCTTCTGCTTCTCCTCTGGGGGGGGGGGGACCTTTGGGATCTGGGGTGAGTGGGAGCTGGGGGGACCTGGCACAGGGAGACTGGTGGAGGAGGGAGGGCTTGGGAAGTGGGGGAGAGGGGGGTGGTGGGGAGAGGGGGAGGGTAAGGGGTGCGGGTAAGAGGGGGAGGGTAGGGGGGGAGAGTGAGAGGGGGAGGGTTGGAGGCAGAGTGATAGGAGGAGGGTTAGTGGAGGTGAGAGAGGGGGTATGAGGGAGCATGGGGGGAGGAGAAGCTTTGGGGAATAGGGGAGAGAGGGGGGGGGGTTTGGTGGGGAGAAAAGGGGGGAGGGCTTGGGGGGCGTGAGGGAAAAAGGAGGGCTGAGGTGGGTGAGGAAGAGGGGAGGGTTTAGGGGAGTGGTGGAGAGGGGAAGACTTATGTGGGGTGGGGGAGAGTGGGGGCTTAGGGGGCGTGGGAGAAGGGAGGGCTTGGGGTGGAAGAGACCGGAAGGCATGTGGGAGAAAGGAGGGCTTAGGGGATGAGGGAGAAGGGAGGTCCTGGGGAGAGGGGTGTTTGGGAGGAGGGGGGTGAGTGGGAGGAGGGGGGTGGGTGGGGGGGAGCGTGCCCTAGGTGGGTACTTAGTGGGGGGCTGACAGGGGATGGGGCAGGTTGGGTGCCTGTTGGGTAAAATGTGGGGGTGGTGTCCCAATCCCTGTGGCTGTTGCACTGTTTGAGGAGGGTTCTCCACTTCCCTCTGGGATTGTAGAGTTCCGGGTTGTGGTACTCTGATTCCTTTCTCTCTCCCTGAGCTCCTTCCTCGCGTCTGCTGTCTGTATTCTCTCTTCCCTTGTCATATCCCTCTGCAGGAATACTTTTTTGTGTGATGTGTGTGTGTGTGTGTGATGTGTGTGTGTGTGTGTGTGAGTGTGTGTGTGTGTGTGTGTGTGTGTGTGTGTGTGTGTGTGTGTGTGTGTGTGTGTGTGTGTGTGAATGTGTGTGTGTGTGTACTCACCTAATTGTACTTGCAGGGATTGAGCTCTGGCTCTTTGATCCCACCTCTCAACTGTCAATCAACTGATGTACAGATTCCTGAGCCTATTGCGCTCTATCATATCTACATTTGAAACTGTGTATGGAGTCAGCCTCCACAACATCACTGCCTAATGCATTCAATCTGTTAACTGCTCTGACACTAAAAAAGTTCTTTCTAACGTCCCTGTGGCTCATTTGGATACTCAGTTTCCACCTTTGTCCAAAAGTTTGTGTACCACCCGTGTTAAATAGTTTATCTTTATCTACCCTTTAGTTCTAGTTTAGTTCTTTAGTTAAAAGTTCTTTATCTACAAGGGGCCTCGTAGCCTGGTGGATAGCGTGCAGGACTCGTATTTCTGTGGCGCGGGTTCGGTTCCCGCACGAGGCAGAAACAAATAGGCAAAGTTTCTTTCACCCTGAATGCCCCTGTTACCTAGCAGTAAATAGGTACCTGGGAGTTAGTCAGCTGTCACGGGCTGCTTCCTGGGGGGTGGAGGCCTGGTCGAGGACCGGGCCGCGGGGACACTAAAGCCCCGAAATCATCTCAAGATCTCAAGAAGATAACCCTGTCAATTCCTCTGAGAATTTTATAGGTAGTGATCATGTCTCCCCATACTCTTTTGTCTTCTAGTGTCGTGAGGTGCATTTCTCGCAGCCTTTCTTCGTGACTCATGCCTCTTAGTTCTGGGACTAGTAATAGTGGCATATTTCAGAACTTTTTCCAGCTTCGCCTGTGTGTGTGTGTGTGTGTGTGTGTGTGTACTCACCTAATTGTGCTTGCGGGGGTTGAGCTTTGGCTCTTTGGTCCCGCCTCTCAACTGTCAATCAACTGGTGTACAGATTCCTGAGCCTACTGGGCTCTATCATACCTACATTTGAAACTGTGTATGGAGTCAGCCTCCACCACATCACTTCCTAGTGCATTCCATTTATTAACTACTCTGACACTGAAAAAATTCTTTCTAACGTCTCTGTGGCTCATCTGGGTACTAAGTTTCCACCTGTGTCCCCTTGTTCGTGTCCCACCCGTGCTGAAGAGTTTGTCTTTGTCCACCCTGTCAATTCCCCTGAGAATTTTGTAGGTGGTTATCATGTCTCCCCTTACTCTTCTGTTTTCCAGGGATGTGAGGTTCAGCTCCTTTAGCCTTTCCTCGTAGCTCAATCCTCTCAGTTCCGGGACGAGCCTGGTGGCATACCGCTGAATCTTCTCTAACTTTGTCTTGTGTTTAACTAGGTATGGACTCCAGGCTGGAGCTGCATACTCCAGGATTGGTCTTACATAAGTGGTATACAGGGTTCTGAAAGATTCCTTACACAAGTTTCTGAAGGCAGTTCTTATGTTGGCCAGTCTAGCATATGCCGCTGATGATATTCTTTTGATGTGGGCCTCTGGGGACAGGTTCGGTGTGATATCAACCCCCAGATCCTTCTCTCTATTTGATTCTTGCAGGATTTCCCCTCCCAGATGATACCTTGTGTTCAGCCTCCTGCTCCCTTCGCCTAATTTCATCACCTTACACTTTCCAGAGTTGAACTTCAGCAGCCATTTTCTAGACCATTCCTCCAGTTTATCCAGGTCATCCTGTAGTCTCTGTCTATCTTCATCCGTCTTGATTCTTCTCATAATTTTTGCATCATCAGCAAACATTGAGAGGAATGAGTCTATACCCTCTGGAAGATCGTTCACATATATTAGAAACAGGATGGGTCCAAGTACTGAGCCCTGTGGGACTCCGCTGGTGACATCTCGCCACTCTGATGTCTTCCCCCTCACCGTTACTCGCTGTTTCCTGTTGCTTAAGTACTCCCTTATCCACTGGAGCACCTTCCCTTTTACTCCTGCCTGTTGCTCCAACTTTTTTAACAGCTTGTGTGTGTGTGTGTGTGTGTGTGTGTGTGTGTGTGTGTGTGTGTGTGTGTGTGTGTGTGTGTGTGTGTGTGTGTGTGTGTGAGTGTGTGTGTGTGTGTGTGTGTGTACTCACCTAGTTGTACTCACCTAGTTGTGCTTGCGGGGGTTGAGCTCTGGCTCTTTGGTCCCGCCTCTCAACTGTCAATCAACAGGTGTACAGGTTCCTGAGCCTATTGGGCTCTATCATATCTATACTTGAAACTGTGTATGGAGTCAGCCTCCACCACATCACTTCCTAATGCATTCCATTTGTCAACCACTCTGACAATAAAAAAGTTCTTTCTAATATCTCTGTGTCTTATTTGGGCACTCAGTTTCCACCTGTGTCCCCTAGTGCGTGTGCCCTTTGTGTTAAACAGCCTGTCTTTATCAACCCTGTCAATTCCCTTGAGGATCTTGAATGTGGTGATCATGTCCCCCCTAACTCTTCTGTCTTCCAACGAAGTGAGGTTTAATTCCCGTAGTCTCTCCTCGTAGCTCATACCTCTCAGCTCGGGTACTAGTCTGGTGGCAAACCTTTGAACCTTTTCCATTTTAGTCTTATGCTTGACTAGATATGGACTCCATGCTGGTGCCGCATACTCCAGGATTGGTCTGACATATGTGGTATATAATGTTCTGAAAGATTCCTTACACAAGTTTCTAAAGGACGTTCTTATGTTAGCCAACCTGGCATATGCTGCTGCTGTTATCCTCTTGATATGAGCATCAGGAGACAGGTCTGGCGTGATATCAACCCCCAGGTCTTTCTCTCTCGGACTCTTGAAGTATTTCATCTCCCAAGTGATACCTTGTATCTGGCCTCCTGCTTCCTACCCCTATCTTCATTACATTATATTTGCTTGGATTAAACTCCAACAGTCATTTGTTCGACCATTCCTGCAGCTTGTCCAGGTCTTCTTGAAGCCTCAAGCTGTCCTCCTCTGTCTTAATCCTTCTCATAATTTTGGCGTCGTCAGCAAACATTGAGAGGAATGAGTCTATACCTTCTGGGAGATCATTTACGTGTATCAGAAACAGGATAGGTCCAAGTACAGAGCCCTGTGGGACTCCACTGGTGACTTCACGCCAGTCTGAGGTCTCACCCCTCACTGTAACTCTCTGCTTCCTATTGTTTAGATACTCCCTTATCCACTGGAGCGCCCTACCAGTTACTCTTGCCTGTTTCTCCAGCTTATGCATGAACCTTTTATGGGGTACTGTGTCAAAGGCTTTCCGACAGTCCAAAAAAATGCAGTCCGCCCACCCTTCTCTTTCTTGTTTATTCTTTGTCACCTGATCGTAGAATTCTATCAATCCTGTAAGGCAAGATTTACCCTCCCTGAACCCATGTTGATGAGTTGTCACGAAGTCTCTTCTCTCCAGATGTGTTACTAGGTTTTTTCTCACAATCTTTTCCATCACCTTGCATGGTATACAAGTTAAGGACACTGGCCTGTAGTTCAGTGCCTCTTGTCTGTCACCCTTTTTGTATATTGGTACTACATTAGCAGTCTTCCATATTTCTGGTAGGTCCCCCGTTTCCAGTGACCTACTGTACACTATGGAGAGTGGTAGGCAAAGTGCTCCTGCACACTCTTTCAATACCCATGGCGAGATTACCTCCGGCCCAACAGCTTTTCTCACATCCAGCTCCAATAGGTGCTTCTTGACCTCATCTCTTGTAATTTCGAACCGATCCAAGGTCACATGGTTTGCTGCCACCTCTTCTAGCGCCGCGACATCCCCCTGTTCTATTGTAAAGACCTCCTGGAACCTTTTGTTGAGTTCTTCACACACCTCTTTGTCATTCTCTGTGTACCTGTCCTCGCCCACCCTAAGTTTCATCACCTGTTCCTTCACTGTTGTCTTCCTCCTGATGTGACTGTGTAGTAGCTTGGGTTCGGTCTTGGCTTAATTAGCTATATCATTTTCATACCTTTTCTCAGCTGCTCTTCTCACGCTGACATACTCGTTCCTGTTTCTCTGGTATCTCTCTCTACTTTCTGGTGTTCTGTTATTACGGAAGTTCCTCCATGCCCTTTTGTTCAGCTCCTTTGCTTTCATATATTCCCTATTAAACCACGGATTCTTCCTTTGCTTCTCTGTTTTTTCCTGTCGGGCTGGGACAAACCTGCTTACAGCCTCCTGACTTTTTTGGGTGACATAGTCCATCATGTCTTGTTCGGACTTGGTTCCGAGTTCTGTGTCCCCAATGTATATCCCATGGGAATTTATTCATTTCCTCATAGTTTCCCTTTCGGTACGCCAGCCCTTTGGTTCCCAGTTCTTTTTGTTGTGTGTGTGTGTGTGTGTGTGTGTGTGTGTGTGTGTGTGTGTGTGTGTGTGTGTGTGTGTTTGTGTGTGTGTGTGTGTGTGTGTGTGTGTGTGTGTGTGTGTGTGTGTGTGTGTGTGTGTGTGTGTGTGTGTGTGTGTGTGTGTGTGTGTGTGTGTGTGTGTGTGTGTGTGTGTGTGTGTGTGCCGTTTATGTGTGTGTTATGAGTGCGTGCAAGTATGCACACGGTGTTTGTGTGTTTGTCGTGAGTGCATTCAAGTGTGGTGTTTGAGTTAGTGAATGGCCATATGTTTGTTCTGTTAATCTGCGTGCGTACTCACCTAATTGTACTAACCTAATTGTGCTTGCGGGGGTTGAGCTCTGGCTCTTTGGTCCCGCCTCTCAACCGTCAATCAACTGGTGTACAGATTCCTGAGCCTACTGGGCTCTATCATATCTACATTTGAAACTGTGTATGGAGTCAGCCTCCACCACATCACTTCCAAGTGCATTCCATTTACTAACTACTCTGACACTGAAAAAGTTCTTTCTAGCGTCTCTGTGGCTCATTTGGGTACTTAGCTTACACTTGTGTCCCCTTGTTCGCGTCCCACCAGTGTTGAATAGTTCATCCTTGTTTACCCGGTCGATTCCCCTGAGGATTTTGTAGGTTGTGATCATGTCCCCCCTTACTCTTCTGTCTTCCAGTGTCGTAAGGTGCATTTCCCGCAGCCTTTGTGTGTGTGTTTACTAGTTGTGTTTACTAGTTGTGTTTTTGCGGGGGTTGAGCTTTGCTCTTTCGGCCCGCCTCTCAACTGTCAATCAACTGTTTACTAACTCCTTTTTTTTTTTTTTTTTTTTTCCCACACTACACACACACCCCAGGAAGCAGCCCGTGACAGCTGACTAACTCCCTGGTACCTATTTACTGCTAGGTAACAGGGGCACTTAGGGTGAAAGAAACTTTGCCCATTTGTTTCTGCCTCGTGCGGGAATCGAACCCGCGCCACAGAATTACGAGTCCTGCGTGCTATCCACCAGGCTACGAGGCCCCCCCCATCGTGTGTGTGTGTGTTTGTGTGTGTGTGTGTGTGTGTGTGTGTGTGTGTGTGTGTGTGTGTGTGAGTTTACTCACCTATTTGTGCATGCAGGATCATCTATTTCCACTTTGTCAATTCTCCTGAGTATTTTATATGTCCCTATCATTTTTCTCTCCCTTCTCCTCTCTCCCTTCTTTTCCTTAGTGTCGTAAGGTTCAGTTCCTTCAGACGCTCTTCATATCCCTCGTAACTCTGGGACAAGCCTCGTTGCAAACTTCTGAACCTTCTCCAGTTTCCTAATGTGTTTCTTCAGGTGGGGGCTCCATGATGGCGCAGCATACTCTAAGAGTGGCCTCACGTAGGCAGTGTAAAGCGCCCTAAAAGCCTCTTCACTTTGATTTCTGAATGAAGTTCTAATTTTCGCCAGTGTAGAGTACGCTGCTGGCGTTATCCTATTTATATGTGCCTCAGGAGTTAGATTAGGTGTTACGTCCACTCTCAAGTCTTTTTCTCGAATCGTTACAGGTAGGCAGTTCCCCTTCATTGTGTACTGTCCCTTTGGTCGCCTATCACCTGATCCCATTTCCATAACTTTACATTTACTCGTGTTAAACTCCAGTATCCATCTTTCTGACCATCTCTGCAACCTGCTTAAGTCCTCTCGGAGTATCCTACAATCCTCCTCTGTCACAATTCTTCTCATTAATTTTGCGTCATCCGCAAACGTTGACATGTAGGATTCCACTCCTGTAAACATATCATTTACGTAAATTAGAAAGAGGATTGGTCCCAGTACCGATTCTTGAGGTACTCCGCTCGTTACTGTTCGCCAGTCCGACTTCTCGCCCCTTACCATTACCCTCTGGCTCCTTCCTGTTAGGTAGTTCCTTACCCATGCAAGAGCCTTTCCGCTTAGTCCTGCCTGCCTCTCAAGTTTGTATAGCAGTCTCATGTGCGGTACTGTATCAAAGGCGTTTTGGCAGTCCAGAAATATGCTGTCTGCCCAGCCTTCTCTGTCCTGCTTATCCTTGTCACTTTATTATAGAAATCATGCCTAACAAAAGGTTTGTTAGGCATGATTTCCCTGTCCAGAACCCATGTTGGTGCCTGTTTACAAACCCAATGCTCTCCAGGTGCTCAACAAGTCATTGCCTAATTATTCTTTCAAATATTTTGCAGGGGATGCTTGTCACTGATACGGGTCTGTAGTTAAGTGCCTCCTCCCTATCGCCTTTCTTGAAAATCGGTACATTTGCCTCCTTCCAGCAACTGGGCAATTTTCCTGAAATAAGTGACTCATTAAAGATCATTGCCAGAGGCACGCTGAGGGCCTGCGCTGCCTCTTTTAATATCCACGGTGATATTTTGTCTGGTTCAACTGCTTTAGTTGCATCTACAGTTGTCAACTGTCTCATTACCTCCTCTGCTGTCACTTCTATATCTGATAGTCTTTCATCTAAGGTAATCTCCTCTAACAATGGGAGCTGCTCAGGCTCGGTAGTGAACTCTCCATGGAAACTTGCATTCAGTACCTCGCAGATTTCCTTGTCACTTTCTGTATATGCCTCCTCTATTTTCCTCAGTCTTGTCACTTGGTCATTTATCAACATCTTCTTCTTATATGGCTATGTAGTAATTTAGTTTGCTTTTTCGCTTTGATTGCAATATTACTCTCATAATTTCTTTCCGACACTCGTCTTATGTTAATGTAATCATTCCTAGCTCTGTTACATCTAATCCTGTTGTCCTCTGTCCTTTGTCTTCTGTACTTCCTCCACTCCCTCCTGTTCTCACTTTTCCTTCCTGACACTGTCTATTAAACCATGGGTTATTATATTCCCTCCTGCTTTTTTCCTTTACTGTTGGAATAAATCTCTCTTCAGCCTCCTTGCATTTGCATATGACTTGGTTCATCATACCTTGCACTGTTTTTCCTCTTATTTCTTCCTCCCACTGCACTCCTCCCAGGTAGTCCCTTATCCTTCTGTAGTCCCCTCTTCTGTAATCAAGTCTCCTTTTCCGGACCTCTTGTCCTTTGGTCACAATCTTAAGCTCCATCATGTAGTCAAAGACTAGGACACAATGGTCACTGGCTCCTAGTGGTATTTCATGTTCTAAATGCTCGATGTTTTCTACATTCTGGGTGAAAATGAGGTCTAATAGGCTGGGCATATCCCCTCCTCTTTCCCTCTTCTTCCTTCTTCCTTCAGCATGTGTCTTCCTTCACATGCTGTGTTAGGAAATTCCTGTCAATAACGTCTACCAGCTTCGCTCCCCAGGTCTCCTCCCCGCCATGGGGATTCTTTGTTTCCCAATCTATCTCTCCATGATTTAGGTCCCCCATGACCAGCAGGTTCGCTCTCATTCTATGCGCTATAGTTGCTGCCCTCTGCAGTTCATCTATACATGCCTTGTTGCTGTCCTCATACTCCTGCCTGGGTCTTCTACTGTTTGGTGGGGGATTGTAGAGTATCAAAATTACAATCTTCTTCCCATCCACTGTCAGAGTTCCATGTATGGAGTTCGTGCTTTCTTTGGTACCCGGATTTTCCAGCTCATCAAACTTCCAATTCCGCTTTATTAGGAGTGCCACTCCTCCTCCCTGTCTCTGTGTCCTTTCTTTTCTTATCATCTGGTACATCTCTGGAAAGATTGCATCCGAGATCATGCCATTTAATTTCCACTATTGCCACTATGTCTGGATCTGCCTCACTAACTCTTTCTTTTATCTCCTGCTTTTTTGGATACCCCATCAGCATTGGTGTACCAAACCTTGAGACTCTTCTTGGAAACTCTGGTGCCAAAGTTCGCCCCTTTTACCGGGGGTCCGGGGGGACTGGGGGGTGTCTGGGGGGCGAATGGGGACACTGGGGGTGTCTGGGGGGTGCTGGGGAGGTGCCTGGAAGTGCCTGGTAGGAGAATGGGGTCTGGGCATCTAGGGGGCAGGAAGGCCACAATGGGCCTGAAAGTTAGGGAGGGGTCTGAATGGCATAGGGGGGTTGAGAAGTAGAGTGAGACTGAGAGTCAGATAGAGGTTGAGAGGTTGGGGGGGGGGGAGAGGGATATTGAGGGCTGAGGGCTGAGAGGAGAATGGAGCATGGGTGCTGGGAGTGGAAGAGAGAGTGTATTAGTTAAGGGGGAATCGGGGGTAGGTGGGGGTTTTGGGGTAGAAGAGGGGAAGGGGGAGATGGGGGAAGGTGTTAGGGGGTCACAAGGTGAGGGGGTTAAATGTGGGCTGGAGGTGCCTAGGAAGGGTGAAGGTTGGGTGGGGTTTGGGGGTGAGTGGAAGAGGGGTGCAGTGGAAGCTGGGATGGAGTAGATGGAATTGAAGGCAATGGGGTAGAAGGGGCAGGGGAGTAGGAGGGGGGTAGTAGGGGGGGGATAGGAAGGTGGGTTTGGGGAGGGCATGGCTTGACCCACTGGGGTCGTTGGCAGGTGTGATGTAGCAGGGGCAGGGGAGTTGTTGGGGAAGTGCAAATGTGGAAGGAGCAGGGGGGATTTTGGGGGATGAGGCAAGGGGGTTTTGGGGGTCTGAGACAGGGGGGAGGTATAGGAGGGCAGAGTTGGGGAGGATGTGACCTGGGAGGTGAGGCTACCTGAGAGGCTAGGGGTACGGTATCGAGCTTGCCATCTATTCTTGTGGGTTATTTGCTCACCTTTCGTCATAAATCTCTCTATAAACACATTGTAATGGGTTTCACTTCCTCTGCGTAAATGCTTGTTCCTCATTATGTACTCCACATCCTCCTAATTGGAGAATTGCACCAGAACAGGTCTATTCTTGGTACAATTGTAAGGTGCAACCCGGCGGCTGATATCCACCTCGTTTCCTGCCATCCCTGCTCCATTACATTCACCCTGAGGGAACACACAGGGTGAAGGCAGCAACCAAGAACACACAAGGTGAAGGTAGCAAGCAAGAACACACAAGGTGAAGGCCGCAAGCAAGAACACACAAGGTGAAGGCAGCAAGCAAGAACATACAGGGTGAAGATAGCAAGCAAGAACACACAAGGTGAAGGCAGCAAGCAAGAACACACAAGGTGAAGGCAGCAAGCAAGAACATACAGGGTGAAGGCAGCAAGCAAGAACACACAAGGTGAAGGCAGCAAGCAAGAACACACAAGGTGAAGGCAGCAAGCAAGAACACACAAGGTGAAGGCAGCAAGTAAGAACACACAGGGTGAAGGCAGCAAGCAAGAACACACAGGGTGAAGGCAGCAAGCAAGAACACATAAGGTGAAGGCAGCAAGCAAGAACACACAGGGTGAAGGCAGCAAGCAAGAACACACAGGAAATGTGAGTGAGAACAGCAAGTGTGGAAAATATTCACTGTTATTATTACAAGTTTAAACCGGAGCTTAACCCTCACCACGTGGCCGATGTTTACAATACGTAACCCAGACCACGTGGCCGATGTTTACAATACGTAACCCAGACCACGTGGCCGATGTTTACAATACGTAACCCAGACCACGTGGCCGATGTTTACAATACGTAACCCAGACCACGTGGCCGATGTTTACAATACGTAACCCAGACCACGTGGCCGATGTTTACAACACGTAACCCACACCACGTGGCCGATGTTTACAATACGTAACCCAGACCACGTGGCCGATGTTTACAATACGTAACCCAGACCACGTGGCCGATGTTTACAATACGTAACCCAGACCACGTGGCCGATGTTTAAAATACGTAACCCAGACCACGTGGCCGATGTTTACAATACGTAACCCAGACCACGTGGCCGATGTTTACAATACGTAACCCAGACCACGTGGCCGATGTTTACACTATACGAGAATAAGGGTCGTGTTGCCAGATGTACGATAACCATTATAACAGATTTTCTCCAATAAATTACATTATAACAGCTAACATATTTACTTGCTATCACACAATCTCTAGAATAATGCTACCGTGAAAGGAGATAACTTGTACATATACAAATCAAAGAACATATGTGTGTGATGTTAGAAAAACACCCAATTGTTTTTTTTTCGTCTAGGACACAATACCACAATACTTTGACGAATGAATTCATAAACAACACCCCGTTGTTGAGTATTGTAACTGACTTAGTAATTCTTAGAATTAACTAGAAGTTAGTAAAAAAAAAGATTCAGCCGCAGTCAGCTGTGTTTCCTTCGGACTATTGACTAGTTACTCTCACACGAATAACGAAAGTATTCAGAAGAGAAAAACATCTTTGGGAACTGGTCAACAGTTCACGTTCCAGCTGAAGTGGGATGTGACCTCGCGGCACTGGGACTCTCGAACACAGCAGGTGAGTCAAAGTGTTAAAAATTAGCATGAATTTGTTATCAGTGGTTCACGTGATACTGGAGGATGTAATGGTGGTTAAGATAACATTGTTTTTGAGCCCGTTATAAAGGAAATTAACATTATGGGTGACATATGGGGAAGATAACATTATGGGTGACAAATGAGGATGATAACAATATGGGTGACATTTGGGAAAGATAACATTATGGGTGACATATGAAGAAAATAACATTATGGGTGACATATGGAGATGATAACGTTATGGGTGACATATGAGGAAGATAACATTATGGGTGACATATGAGGAAGATAACATTATGGGTGACATATAGGGAAGATAACATTATGGGTGACATATGGGGAAGATAACATTATGGGTGACATATAGGGAAGATAACATTATGGGGTGACATATGGGGAAGATAACATTATGGGTGACATATGGGGAAGATAACATTATGGGTGACATATGAGGAAGATAACATTATGGGTGACATATGAGGAAGATAACATTATGGGTGACCTATGGAGAAGATAACATTATGCGTGACATATGGGGAAGATAACATTATGGGTGACATATGAGCTAGATAACATTATGGGGTGACATATGAGGAAGATAACATTATGGGTGACATATGGAGAAGATAACATTATGCGTGACATATGGGGAAGATAACATTATGGGTGACATGGGGAAGATAACATTATGGGTGACATATGAAGAAGATAACATTATGGGTGACATATGGGAAAGATAACATTATGGGTGACATATGGTGAAGATAACATTATGGGTGACATATGGGTAAGATAACATTATGGGGTGACATATGGGGAAGATAACATTATGGGGTGACATATGGGGAAGATAACATTATGGTTGACATATGGGGAAGATAACATTATGGTTGACATATGGGGAAGATAACATTATGGGTGACATATGGGGAAGACAACATTATGGGGTGACATATGGGGAAGATAACATTATGGGGTGACATATGGGGAAGATAACATTATGGTTGACATATGGGGAAGATAACATTATGGTTGACATATGGGGAAGATAACATTATGGGTGACATATGAGGAAGATAACATTATAGATGACATTCTTGACACAGAACTGTTTCAGTGAGTGCAATTTTTGTTGTTGTTACAATTTTTTATGTTGTGATTGCAACGAACTAGAGAAAAAAGTGATATAGAGGTGCAACAATCAACTGACAGATTTATGTGGTACTTATAGGTGAGAACGGATCGATCGGCAGTGAAAGTGTAACAGCGATCTTTCCTGGTGAACTTTTGAACAACAAGCAACGAGCATACAAGGTAAGGCCAACATGCAGGAACATGTAAGTCAGGTGAGCTCAACCAGCAAGTAACAAACAAGTTGAGGTTAACAAGCAAAAACAAAGGTGAGGGCATAGGAGTAAGAATTAATACAAAACAAACGTATAGGGTAGAAAGCATATATACATATATATATATATATATATATATATATATATATATATATATATATATATATATATATATATATATATATATATATATATATATATATATATATATATATATATATATATGGTAATTTCGGAGTATTTATATACTCCAAAGACCACCACCTCCCAAGAGCACTAGAGCAAGTGAGGGGTCATTTTTACGTTTTTTCATCAAGTCCCTGTTAACATGGGAGAACACTGTGTCTATGCTTGAGGCACAACTCTCCTAAATACGAGAGTGAAGTATACAACTTTAGAACACTTTCCCACCAGGAGACTCGAACCCTAGCCAGCACAGAAGCCTTCCAGCAACTGGCATAACAGGTAGGCCTTAACCCACTCCACCACCTGCTCAGACCCCTAAAAGAGATGGTAATTTCGGAGTATTTATATACTCCAAAGACCAGCACCTCCCAAGAGCACTAGAGCAAGTGAGAGGTCATTTTTACGTTTTTTCATCAAGTCCCTGTTAATATGGGAGAACACTGTGTCTATGCTTAAGGCACAACTCTCCTAAACACGAGAGTGAAGTATACAACTTTAGAACACTTTCCCACCAGGAGACTCGAACCCTAGCCAGCACAGAAGCCTTCCAGCAACTGGCATAACAGGTAGGCCTTAACCCACTCCACCACCTGCTCAGACCCCTAAGAAAGATGGTAATTTCGGAGTATTTATATACTCCAAAGACCACCACGTCCCAAGAGCACTAGAGCAAGTGAGGGGTCATTTTTACGTTTTTTCATCAAGTCCCTGTTAATATGGGAGAACACTGTGTCTATGCTTAAGGCACAACTCTCCAAAACACGAGAATGAAGTATACAACTTTAGAACACTTTCCCACCAGGAGACTCGAACCCTAGCCAGCACAGAAGCCTTCCAGCAACTGGCATAACAGATACGCCTTAACCCACTCCACCACCTGCTCAGACCCCTAAAAGAGATGGTAATTTAGAAGTATTTATATACTCCAAAGACCACCACCTCCCAAGAGCACTAGAGCAAGTGAGGGGTCATTTTTACGTTTTTTCATCAAGTCCCTGTTAATATGGGAGAACACTGTGTCTATGCTTAAGGCACAACTCTCCTAAACACGAGAGTGAAGTATACAACTTCAGAACACTTTCCCACCAGGAGACTCGAACCCTAGCCAGCACAGAAGCCTTCCAGCAACTGGCATAACAGGTACGCCTTAACCCACTCCACCACCTGCTCAGACCCCTAAAAGAGATGGTAATTTCGGAGTATTTATATACTCCAAAGACCACCACCTCCCAAGAGCACTAGAGCAAGTGAGGGGTCATTTTTACGTTTTTTCATCAAGTCCCTGTTAGTATGGGAGAACACTGTGTCTATGCTTAAGGCACAACTCTCCTAAACACGAGAGTGAAGTATACAACTTTAGAACACTTTCCCACCAGGAGACTCGAACCCTAGCCAGCACAGAAGCCTTCCAACAACTGGCATAACAGGTACGCCTTAACCCACTCCACCACCTGCTCAGACAACTAAAAGAGATGGTAATTTCGGAGTATTTATATACTCCAAAGACCACCACCTCCCAAGAGCACTAGAGCAAGTGAGGGGTCATTTTTACGTTTTGTCATCAAGTCCCTGTTAATATGGGAGAACACTGTGTCTATGCTTAAGGCACAACTCTCCTAAACACGAGAGTGAAGTATACAACTTTAGAACACTTTCCCACCAGGAGACTCGAACCCTAGCCAGCACAGAAGCCTTCCAGCAACTGGCATAACAGGTACACCTTAACCCACTCCACCAACTGCTCAGACCCCTAAAAGAGATGGTAATTTCGGAGCATTTATATACTCCAAAGACCACCACCTCCCAAGAGCACTAGAGCAAGTGAGGGGTCATTTTTACATTTTTTCATCAAGTCCCTGTTAATATGGGAGAACACTGTGTCTATGCTTAAGGCACAACTCTCCTAAACACGAGAGTGAAGTATACAACTTTAGAACACTTTCCCACCAGGAGACTCGAACCCTAGCCAGCACAGAAGCCTTCCAGCAACTGGCATAACAGGTACGCCTTAACCCACTCCACCACCTGCTCAGACAACTAAAAGAGATGGTAATTTCGGAGTATTTATATACTCCAAAGACCACCACCTCCCAAGAGCACTAGAGCAAGTGAGGGGTCATTTTTACGTTTTTTCTTCAAGTCCCTGTTAATATGGGAGAACACTGTGTCTATGCTTAAGGCACAACTCTCCTAAACACGAGAGTAGTATATATATATATATATATATACTACTCTCGTATATATATATATATATATATATATATATATATATATATATATATATATATATATATATATATATATATATATATATATATATATATATATATATATTAGTATATTTTTGTCTTTCCTGTAGACATATATTATTAAATATGACCGAAAAAGTAAGATTAATAATTCTAACACGAATTTTCTCAATATTTCGTACATTTCTTTTCACTGTTGGAGGTAATTCAAAAATCAATTCTCCAAAATTAATTTTTATTTCTAATCTGACGCGACACTTGAGCGCGTTTCGTAAAACTTATTACATTTTCAAAGACTTTAGTTTACAAACACACAACTGAAACTGAATAGAGCTTATACATCTTCGATTTTATATCTACATTTGGGTGAGGTGGATGAGGTGAAAACCTCATCCACCTCATATATATATATATATATATATATATATATATATATATATATATATATATATATATATATATATATATATATATGTATATATATATATATATATATATATATATATATATATATATGTCGTACCTAGTAGCCAGAACTCACTTCTCAGCCTACTATGCAAGGCCAGATTTGCCTAATAAGCCAAGTTTTACTGAATTAATATATTTTCTCTAATTTTTTTCTTATGAAATGATAAAGCTACCCATTTCATTATGTATGAGGTCAATTTTTTTTTATTGGAGTTAAAATTAACGTAGATATATGACCGAACCTAACCAACCCTACTTAACCTAACCTAACCTATCTTTATAGGTTAGGTTAGGTTAGGTAGCCGAAAACGTTAGGTTAGGTTAGGTTAGGTAGGTTAGGTAGTCGAAAAAACTTTAATTCATGAAAACTAGGCTTATTAGGCAAATCTGGCCTTGCATAGTAGGCTGAGAAGTGAGTTCTGGCTACTAGGTACGACATATATATATATATATATATATATATATATATATATATATATATATATATATATATATATATATATATATATATAAACAAATATATAGTCAACAAATTCCTTTGGAGACTTCAGGCTGAAGGCGCAAGGAACATAAGGAGTCAGCAGGCCGTTGAGTCGCTTCGCCAGTCTGTACGTGGGTGTGGGTATCTGGCTAATGATTGGCCGAAGTGGGTTTCCAGGCTTGTGTGTCTTGACATTTCCATACGCATATCCAGGTTTATATTCCCCAATGATCTTTGGCAGGTGAAGTCCGGATTTCTTGGCGTTCACAGTTTCGATCAGTTTGTTGACCTTTGCTTTCAATTCGGCTGTAGCACACTGTAGTAATTCGGCTACAGCCGAATTGAAAGCAAAGGTCAACAAACTGATTGAAACTGTGAACGCCAAGAAATCCGGAATCCACCTGCCAAAGATCATTGGGGAATATAAACCTGGATATGCGTATGGAAATGTCAAGACACACAAGCCTGGAAACCCACTTCGGCCAATCATTAGCCAGACACACACACCCACGTACAGACTGGCGAAGCGACTCAACGGCCTGCTGACTCCTTATGTTCCTTGCGCCTTCAGCCTGAAGTCTCCAAAGGAATTTGTTGACTTACTGCGCGGCACACGGGCCACAGGGATAAGAGCCTCGTTGGACGTAGAATCGCTGTTTACCAACGTACCTGTGGACGAGACAATCAGGATGATAGCCGACAGAGTGTATCGTGATCCAGCCTGTACTCCTCTTGACATACAAGAAAATATTCTGAGGAAACTACTTCAAGCTTGTACTAAAGAAGCACCCTTCTTGAGCCCGGATGGGCACATGTATAAGCAAGTAGATGGGGTCGCCATGGGTTCTCCCCTAGGTGTCCTGTTTGCAAACTTCTACATGGGTACCATCGAGCAAAAAGTCTTAGTCGACATGAACTTGAAACCGGCCATATACTGCAGGTATGTTGACGACATTTTTACACAGGTACCTGATGTCAGACATCTGCAGGAGCTGAAGGAGGCATTTGAGCAGAGTTCCGTGCTGCGTTTCACTTACGAGATGGAAAAGGATGGGAAGCTGCCCTTTCTAGATGTAACAGTCATGGAAAAGAGCGAAGGTTTCCACACTGCAGTCTACACTAAGGAAACGAACATAGGAATGTACCTAAATGCCAACAGCGACTGCCCAGACAGGTACAAGAGGAGTGTTGTTAACGCATATGTCGACCGTGCTCTCAGCCACAGCTCAGAATGGAAGCAAGTCGACGAAGAACTCTGTAGGGTCAGGCAGGTCCTAGTCAACAACGGCTTCTCCAATGGTTTCGTCGAAGACATCATAAGAAGGAAAGTGAAACGCCATGCAACCTCTGAAAAGACAACTAACACAACACCTATACCCCCTATTAGACTATTTTACAGGAACTTCTTTTCCACAGCTCATAATACGGAGGAAAGGGTCCTGAAAGATATTGTCAATAGAAACGTTATCCCTACAGACAAAAATCAGAGGATACAACTGACGATTTACTATAAAACCAGAAAAACGGCCAGCCTACTCATGAGAAACTCTCCAGACACAAAGCAGAACGCTTTAAAAGAGACCAACGTAGTCTATGCCTTCAAATGCCCACTTGGGGACTGTAATCTCCAAAAAACCCAGTATATAGGCAAGACAACAACATCTCTTTCTAGGCGTTTAACGATGCATAAGCAACAGGGCTCCATTAAGGAACATATAATCTCTTCCCACAACCAAACCATCGCCAAAGAAATCCTAGTAAACAACACAGAAATCATCGATAGATACAGCGATAGCAGACGGCTTGACGTTTGCGAGGCACTGCACATTAAGAAGTCAACACCAGCAATCAACAGCCAATTAATGCACAACTATATTCTACCCACCTCAAGACTCCGCTCCAATATAGAAGCATCAAGAAATATGGACCAAAAGGTTTTCTACAATCACTTCCATTTCAATACCCATTGTTTCGTGTTCTGTCTTGTGTTGATGAAATTAATACCCTATAAAATACTACCTCACCCCATCCACCTCACTCAAATGTAGATATAAACAAATCGGAGATATGTAAGTTCTATTCAGTTGTGTATGTGTAAAGTCTTTGAAAATGTAATAAGTTTTACGAAACGCGCTCAAGTGTCGCGTCAGACTAGAAATAAAAATGAATTTTGGAGAATTGATTTTTGAATTACCTCCAACAGTGAAAAGAAATGTACGAAAGATTGAGAAAATTCGTGTTTGAATTATTAATCTTACTTTTTCGGTCATATTTAATAATATATATATATTATATAATATATATATATATATATATATATATATATATATATGTATATATATATATATATATATATATATATATATATATATATGTATATATATATATAGAGGAACCACCACTGGTTTAATTAAAGGGACCCACATCCTCGAAGAAGAAAATAAATAGTGTTCAGAGAAGACCTTGTGGATTCTCACTGAATACTTTAATCTTTTCCTCTCCTACCACCCCTATTATTTTTTTTTTTTTTATTTTATTGCAATGTTACAGTTTACAGAAAACACACACTTATATAACAATATAACAATCAGTGTTCGAAGACCTCGTCCAGTTCCTCGGGGGTCGGGTGCGTACCCAAGATACAGCACGCATTTCCCCTCTGAACAGCGACACTGAGGCGCTGGAACATAAAACTGGCCGCTCTTGGGTCTCTAGTCTTCCCAATGAGTTCCTCGCCCAGCTTTTTCAGGAACTTAAGTGCACATTTACCCCAGGCGCCCAGAGTCTCAGAGCCTATTGGCACGAACCTGTAACAACGTTCTAGGTCCCTGTACTTGTTAGTTTTCTGGGTCTCCCTGAAGGTGGCCGCCCCGCCTCCCTCAGCTGCGCTGTACGGTAGATAGGTATCAGCCAATGTGGATGCACACGTGTAGTCCCACACGACCTGTTTACCTTCCCTCCACGGCTGCAGAGTGACTCCATCTGGGCGTTTTTGGCTGTTGTCAGGCCTGCACAACTGAGGTTTCCTTTGTGCTGGGCACCCAGCTGAAGCCAAACATCTCTTGATGATGTCATTGACTGCTTCATGTCTGGCAATCTTTCCCTGTGTCTTACGACAGATGAGACCATGGCTGCCGTATTGGTCTGCCCGTGCATGGCCGCAAATACACCGGTGCTCGGTGGAGATAGAGGCGGCAAGGCGCAGAGCAACACCAATACTTAGGGTCCGATGGTCCAGGCGGGTGCCCAAGGCGGAATTAGGGACTGCCAACAGGAAGTCCCCGGCATGGGGAGCTTGCACAGCTAGAAGACGCGCTTTGTCCTTCCTGGAAGCTGCCTCCAGCAATGATGTGGCGATGTTCTCCACTATGGGGCTATCCCATTTGGACTGTTTGTATATATATATATATACATATGTTTGTATATATATATATATATATATATATATATATATATATATATATATATGTCGTACCTAGTAGCGAGAACGTCGTACTTGGTCTACTATGCAAGACCCGATTTGCCTAATAAGCCAAATTTTCCTGAATTAATATATTTTCTCAATTTTTTTTCTAATGAAATGATAAAGCTACCAATTTCAATATGTATGCGGTAAATTTTTTTCATTGGAGTTAAAATTAACGTAGATATATGACCGAACCTAACCAACCCTACCTAACCTAACCTAACCTATCTTAATAGGTTAGGTTAGGTTAGGTGGCTGAAAAAGTTAGGTTAGGTTAGGTTAGGTAGGTTAGGTAGTCGAAAAACAATTATTTCATGAAAACTTGGCTTATTAGGCAAATCGGGCCTTGCATAGTAAGCTGAAAAGTGCGTTCTGGCTACTAGGTACGACATATATATATATATGTGTCGTACCTAGTAGCCAGAATGCACTTTACAGCCTACTATGCAAGGCCCGATTTGCCTAATTAGCCAAGTTTTCCTGATTTAATATATTTTTTCTCTAATTTTTTTCTCATGAAATGATAAAGCTACCCATTTCATTATGTATGTGGTGAAATTTTTTTTATTGGAGTTAAAATTAACGTAGATATATGACCGAACCTAACCACCCCTACCTATGCCCAAGATTACCATCCGAGTGCCGGCGGGGAAGTGGTTCATATAGCCTCGGCTATCACTTCCTTATGTCCGGTCGTGATGGTCAAGCGGATTAAGGCGTCCCTGTACATACCAGTTGTGGGAGTATGGGTTCGAGTCACTTCTGGGGTGTGAGTTTTCAGTTGTATATAGTCCTGGGGACCATTCAGGCTTGTTTGCATTTGTGTTCCTCACGTGTGCCCCAAAGAATGAGGTGATTTGATAAAATGCTATGCCCAAGATTACCATCCGAGTGCCGGCGGGGAAGTGGTTCATATAGCCTCGGCTATCACTTCCTTATGTCCGGTCGTGATGGTCAAGCGGATTAAGGCGTCCCTGTACATACCAGTTGTGGGAGTATGGGTTCGAGTCACTTCTGGGGTGTGAGTTTTCAGTTGTATATAGTCCTGGGGACCATTCAGGCTTGTTTGCATTTGTGTTCCTCACGTGTGCCCCAAAGAATGAGGTGATTTGATAAAATGCTATGCCCAAGATTACCATCCGAGTGCCGGCGGGGAAGTGGTTCATATAGCCTCGGCTATCACTTCCTTATGTCCGGTCGTGATGGTCAAGCGGATTAAGGCGTCCCTGTACATACCAGTTGTGGGAGTATGGGTTCGAGTCACTTCTGGGGTGTGAATTTTCAGTTGTATATAGTCCTGGGGACCATTCAGGCTTGTTTGCATTTGTGTTCCTCACGTGTGCCCCAAAGAATGAGGTGATTTGATAAAATGCTATGCCCAAGATTACCATCCGAGTGCCGGCGGGGAAGTGGTTCATATAGCCTCGGCTATCACTTCCTTATGTCCGGTCGTGATGGTCAAGCGGATTAAGGCGTCCCTGTACATACCAGTTGTGGGAGTATGGGTTCGAGTCACTTCTGGGGTGTGAGTTTTCAGTTGTATATAGTCCTGGGGACCATTCAGGCTTGTTTGCATTTGTGTTCCTCACGTGTGCCCCAAAGAATGAGGTGATTTGATAAAATGCTATGCCCAAGATTACCATCCGAGTGCCGGCGGGGAAGTGGTTCATATAGCCTCGGCTATCACTTCCTTATGTCCGGTCGTGATGGTCAAGCGGATTAAGGCGTCCCTGTACATACCAGTTTTGGGAGTATGGGTTCGAGTCACTTCTGGGGTGTGAGTTTTCAGTTGTATATAGTCCTGGGGACCATTCAGGCTTGTTTGCATATATATATATATATATATATATATATATATATATATATATATATATATATATATATATATATATATATATATATCACCAAAAAAGAGGTGTAGACACCGAGTGTAAACACCGGGTGTAGACGAAAGAAGTGACGTATGAAAGAAGAGGTACACAGGTGATAAGAGTGGGAGCAGGGCAAGAGGGGAGGAGATGGTGGGGTGGCGTGCGTTTACCCAGTAAGGGAAGACTGGAGAGCGTCTTCAGGGACACGGGAGACGACCGCCCAGCGTGCTAAAGTACAGCCTGCCTGCCCCAAGGAACCATTCTCCAGGCTTTGTCTCCCCCTGACTCAGAGCTCCGTTGTTGTTGTTTAAGATTCAGCAACTCGGAACAAAAGGTTCCAAGTAGCACCGGCTATGGTGAGCCCGTAGTGGACTTACCAGGCACAGGAGCAGGGCTGTAACTGTGCCCAGAGGTCCGTTGCGCTACTATTTATATCCAGCTCTGCGCGCCAGTCAAGGGGGAAGTGGTTTCCT
Organism: Procambarus clarkii; assembly: GCF_040958095.1. Taxonomy (NCBI): domain Eukaryota; kingdom Metazoa; phylum Arthropoda; class Malacostraca; order Decapoda; family Cambaridae; genus Procambarus; species Procambarus clarkii. Next base: position 52,107,759 of record NC_091153.1, on the reverse strand, counting down.
TGCGAGAATTGCTACTTTGCTTCTAATTAATGATGTGATCTTGGAGTAATATTCCCTAGGGTTCGAACCCGCATCCATGAATTTCTCTGGCACACGCACTACCACCAATCACTGATGGCGAAGTGGAGACACATTCGTCCCACGCTTCACGAGCGATGTGGTCTAGGTTTCGTATCCTGGTCGGGAAGAATTGGCTAGCCGCCAATCCTTAACTGTTTGCCTCTTTTCACCCAGCAGTAACTCAGTACCTGGTTCTTAACCGATTAGCGGGTTATGATCTAGGGGAAAAGTGGAAGAGTAAGGCTTATCACGAGCTATAGGAAGTCTGCTTCTAAACCCACCTGCATAAATCAACAAAGCATCTGAATCAAAGAATACCATATAATAGTCCAGTCGGTTGTAAGTATGCCTGAGGAATCCGAATACACAGGTTCGATCCCATCATGCATACTCCTTCAGTATTTTGTTGCGATATACCCTACATAGAAGAAATATAATAATAATTTAGTATTATTAACGCCATACTCGGTATCACGAAATGACCGTGTGAGTGTTCAGACTTATATATGAGTGTGGAACTTTCTTTTGTAATTTTATTTAAGTGTGAGACTTTCTTTTAGACATCTATATGAGTGTGCGTCTTTCTTTTAGACTTTCATATGAGTGTGGGACTTTCTTTTAGACATCTACATGAGTGTGGGACTTTCTTTACGACTTTTATATGAGTGTTGGACTTTCTTTTAGACTTTTTACGTGTTTTTGTTTATATTTTCCTGTTTTTTTTCACAATATGATCCCAAACTCCCACAACAACACATCCCAAACATCAAATATATTTTCCCCTAAAACTATTCCAGGCGAGTTAACCACTTCGTTACCTGCCCGGCTGACGGTAGTTAGTCCTATATCTGATTTAAGGGTGATTATGGAACGTTTGTAATGACATTTTGAGGGGGTTAATTTATGGTTAAAGTGTAGGGAGCGTTTTGGACGTTGATTGGTGATCTCGGCAGGTGTGACTACCTGGTGTTTGAACAGGTATTAAACATATTTAACAACGAAGAGCTCTGTGACGTAGTTCTCTATGATGTAGAGTCCTGTGACGTAATACCCTATGGTGTAGAGCCATATGACGTAGTACTCTATGATGTAGAGCCCTGTGACTTAGTTCTCAATGACTTAGAGCCCTATGACGTAGTACCCTATGATGTAGAGCCCTGTGACGTAGAGCACTGAGACGTAGTTCTCTATGACTTAGAGCCCTGTGATGTAGTTCTCTATGATGTAGGATACAGAGTTCCTTCCCCTTGAGAGGTAGAATGTGTGTGTGTGTGTGTGTGTGTGTGTGTGTGTGTGTGTGTGTGTGTGTGTGTGTGTGTGTGTGTGTGTGTGTGTGTGTGTGTGTGTTTGTGTGTGTGTGTGTGTGTGTGTGTGTGTGTGTGTGTGTGTGTGAGTGTGTGTGTGTGTGTGTGTGTGTGTGTGTGTGTGTGTGTGTGTGTGTGTGTGTGTGTGTGTGTGTGTGTGTGTGTGTGTGTGTGTGTGTGTGTGTGTGCGTGTGTGTGTATGTATGTATGTATGTATTCACCTAGTTGTGCTTCCGGGGGTTGAACTCTGCTCTTTCGGCTCGCCGCTCAACTATCAATCTATCAACTGTTACAAACAACTAATTATTTTTTTTCTCCACTCTTACCACCAGGAAACAGCCCGTAGCAGCTGTCTAACTCCCAGGTACCTATTTATTGCTAGGTAACAGGGGCAGCAGGGTGAAAGTAGCTCTGCCCATTTGTTTCCGCCGGGGATTGATCCCCGGTCTTTAGGGTCACCCCAGGCTCCCCAGGTCCACCCCCCCAGGCCACCCTTCACCCCAGGCTCCCCAGGCCCACCCCCAGGCCACCCTTCACCCCAGGCTCCCCAGGTCCACCCCCAGGCCACCCTTCACCCCAGGCTCCCCAGGTCCACCCCCCAGGCCACCCTTCACCCCAGGCTCCCCAGGCCCACCCCCAGGCCACCCTTCACCCCAGGCTCCCCAGGTCCACCCCCCAGGCCACCCTTCACCCCAGGCTCCCCAGGCCCACCCCCAGGCCACCCTTCACCCCAGGCTCCCCAGGCCCACCCCCAGGCCACCCTTCACCCCAGGCTCCCCAGGTCCACCCCCAGGCCACCCTTCACCCCAGGCTCCCCAGGTCCACCCCCAGGCCACCCTTCACCCCAGGCTCCCCAGGTCCACCCCCCAGGCCACCCTTCACCCCAGGCTCCCCAGGCCCACCCCCAGGCCACCCTTCACCCCAGGCTCCCCAGGTCCACCCCCAGGCCACCCTTCACCCCAGGATCCCCAGGTCCACCCCCCAGGCTACCCTTCACCCCAGGCTCCCCAGGCCCACCCCCAGGCCACCCTTCACCCCAGGCTCCCCAGGTCCACCCCCAGGCCACCCTTCACCCCAGGCTCCCCAGGTCCACCCCCCAGGCCACCCTTCACCCCAGGCTCCCCAGGCCTACCCCCAGGCCACCCTTCACCCCAGGCTCCCCAGGCCCACCCCCCAGGCCACCCTTCACCCCAGGCTCCCCAGGTCCACCCCCCAGGCCACCCTTCACCCCAGGCTCCCCAGGCCCACCCCCAGGCCACCCTTCACCCCAGGCTCCCCAGGTCCACCCCCAGGCCACCCTTCACCCCAGGCTCCCCAGGTCCACCCCCCAGGCCACCCTTCACCCCAGGCTCCCCAGGCCCACCCCCAGGCCACCCTTCACCCCAGGCTCCCCAGGCCCACCCCCAGGCCACCCTTCACCCCAGGCTCCCCAGGCCCACCCCCCAGGCCACCCTTCACCCCAGGCTCCCCAGGTCCACCCCCAGGCCACCCTTCACCCCAGGCTCCCCAGGCCCACCCCAGGCCACCCTTCAACCCAGGCTCCCCAGGCCCACCCCCCAGGCCACCCTTCACCCCAGGCTCCCCAGGTCCACCCCCCAGGCCACCCTTCACCCCAGGCTCCCCAGGTCCACCCCCAGGCCACCCTTCACCCCAGGCTCCCCAGGTCCACCCCCCAGGCCACCCTTCACCCCAACAATCTCCTCCCCGGAGAGTTGTTTTCTTTACTTCCTTTTGTTCACGTTTATATATTTTATTTAGTGGCTCTAATATCAAGCCTTCCCCCTTCAGGCTGCCCCCCCCCCCCGACCCTCCCTCTTGATGACTGCAACCTCCTCTCGTTCCCTCTTCATGACTGGAACCTCCTCTCGTTCCCTCTTGATGATTGGAACCTCCTCTCGTTCCCTCTTGATGATTGGAACCTCCTCTCGTTCCCTCTTGATGATTGGAACCTCCTCTCGTTCCCTCTTCATGACTGGAACCTCCTCTCGTTCCCTCTTGATGATTGGAACCTCCTCTCGTTCCCTCTTGATGATTGGAACCTCCTCTCGTTCCCTCTTGATGATTGGAACCTCCTCTCGTTCCCTCTTGATGATTGGAACCTTTTCTCGTTCCCTCTTCATGACTGGAACCTCCTCTCGTTCCCTCTTGATGATTGGAACCTCCTCTCGTTCCCTCTTGATGATTGGAACCTCCTCTCGTTCCCTCTTGATGATTGGAACCTCCTCTCGTTCCCTCTTGATGATTGGAACCTCCTCTCGTTCCCTCTTGATGACTAGAACCTCCTCTCGTTCCCTCTTGATGATTGGAACCTCCTCTCGTTCCCTCTTGATGATTGGAACCTCCTCTCGTTCCCTCTTGATGATTGGAACCTCCTCTCGTTCCCTCTTGATGATTGGAACCTCCTCTCGTTCCCTCTTGATGATTGGAACCTCCTCTCGTTCCCTCTTGATGATTGGAACCTCCTCTCGTTCCCTCTTGATGATTGGAACCTCCTCTCGTTCCCTCTTGATGATTGGAACCTCCTCTCGTTCCCTCTTGATGATTGGAACCTCGTCTCGTTCCCTCTTGATGATTGGAACCTCCTCTCGTTTCCACTTGATGACTCTACCCTTCCAACCCTCTTGATTGGAGCCTACTTCCTCTTGATCGCTAGGCACTTCACTTACCACCAATTATAAGATGTCCGCCTGCTGCAGAGGAAGTGGTTGTGTATTTGCATGTTAATGAGAATTGGGTGACGCTCAGTAATTAACTTACTCCCTTCCTGACTACGGAAAATGATAGCTTCCCCTTTAAATATATTTATGAACGCCTTCATGGTAATCTGATTGGCCAATTAAGATCGAAAATACATATGCAAATACATGCTCTCGCGTTATTTATTTATATATATATATATATATATATATATATATATATATATATATATATATATATATATATATATATATATATATTTTTATATATATATATATATATATATATATATATATATATATATATATATATATATATATATATATATATATATATATATATATATATATATATATATATATATATATATATATATGCGGAAAATCCACAGAGAAATATGAAATGAGGTGAACGTTTCGGCTTGTTAAAGCCTTTGTCAACACCAGACTGACTTTGAGTCAGTCTGGTGTTGACAAAGTCTTTAACAAGCTGAAACGTTCACCTCATTTCATATTTCTCTGTGGATTTTCCGCATAAAATGATCAGTGTTTTGTGATCGTCAATTGCATATATATATGTCGTACCTAGTAGCCAGAACGCACTTCTCAGCCTACTATGCAAGGCCCGATTTGCCTAATAAGCCAAGTTTTCCTGAATTAATATATTTTCTCTAATTTTTTTCTTATGAAATGATAAAGCTACCCATTTCATTATGTATGAGGTCATTTTTTTTTATTGGAGTTAAAATTAACGTAGATATATGACCGAACCTAACCAACCCTACCTAACCTAACCTAACCTATCTTTATAGGTTAGGTTAGGTTAGGTAGCCGAAAAAGTTGGGTTAGGTTAGGTTAGGTAGGTTAGGTAGTCGAAAAACAATTAATTCATGAAAACTTGGCTTATTAGGCAAATCAGGCCTTGCATAGTAGGCTGAGAAGTGCGTTCTGGCTACTAGGTACGACATATATATATATATATATATATATATATATATATATATATATATATATATATATATATATATATATATATATATATATATATATACATATATATATATATATATATATATATATATATATATATATATATATATATATATATATATATATATATATATATATATATATACACACATACATACATAATTTCCGCCACCACGAAGCTTCAGAGCGTTGTTGAAAAACGAGTTATTATTTGCAAATTGAAATTCAGAAGTGTGTAGTTGGCCAGTTAGAAAGTAAATCAGTATTTAATCCAATACTTTCTTTAATAGTGTGTTTATGGTCTCATAGCTCTAGAGTTATCAGAGTAGGGCATAGAAGCTGGTACTGGCCTTGGGTATGGGTACAGGTACAGAGGTGTCTGGTACCCTGAGAGAGAGAGAGTCCTTTAAGACATACAGTTTCAGCTTTCCATATTTAAGGACCTTTTATTATGCCATTTTTTATAGCTTTCTTAAGGCTTTCTCAACCATTATAGGTGTTAAGAGTGCATAGGTGTTTTAACATTAGGGTACCAGGGTGTACGCAGGTGTCATATACAGCTGTTGTTAGATCAGTATCAGATATCATCTGCGCAATATCTCGCACTGTTGTGCAATGTTGAATATTTCCCTTTAAAAACATGACACATATTACGGGGCCCAAAGATATCATCGGTGGCGTTCGTTATCCTTTTACAGGAACTTTTATTTTTTTCTAATTCCACCCCAAAATGATAACACTTTTTTCCAATGAAATGTTACCAATGGCCAATGATTTCGCAATATTATATTTCTTTATTATCTTTATGGCTTGTTGATATTAAGCCCTGGAGTTAGGCCTGCCTCTGTGTCTATTTGTCTCTCTTTCCCTGCCCTAACTAGCCGCCCTAACTAGCCGCCCTAACTAGCCGCCCTAACTAGCCACCCTAACAATCACTGACATGACAGATGTAAACAAAAATCATGGGAGTATTCTGATGTAAATTATACTGAAGATTAGTGCACTCAGTCGCTTCAGGTGGAATTTGGATATTATCAAGTGTTCCGTTAAGCAGGCTTTTAAACTTACCAATATCTAAGTCTTATGTCAATGCCTGAGCTTGTAGGTATGTGAACAATGGAACCTACCAATTAGTGACCCTTGGGGAGCATAATTGTGATTGGAGATGATGTCTATGATGTGCCTTGGATGTCCATCCTTGCTCTCTATAACCAGCCACTTACAGACGTCTTCAAGTGGTGATAATGTCCAGTGGGATGGTTACTGTGTATATGGGAACTTGTTTCACAACTCTGATGCCCTGTTTCAAGGCCTGTGTTTACCTTTCTCGTTTGACTTACTCTAAATGTTTCTTGATATGAATCTATTACTCATTGTTCTGACTTTGATTGGAATTAAACAGAGGGTTGCTTCACAAGGAAGAATTTGTTGCCTCAACCTGGAGGCACTCGTAAAAAAGTGCATCACTTGACTTAAAAAAGTGTCTCAAATCCCTATTGTGCATGAAAATATATCTCGTGAGGAGATATATTTTTTAGTTTCTTGAGATATTTTTGAGTCTCTTGAGATATTTTTGAGTCTCTCTCTTCAGAGGAGGTGCTATCGTATGCCATGGCTATAGGTTGGTGTGTCTCATTCAAAGCCTTGACCTCGTATGAATCTAGGTCAAGGTCAGGATTGTAGTGTTACTGATGGCTTTGGCCACTAGAAAATGTGAGTTGGTAAATGTCTGAACCCATGAATTTGAGTATCTCGACAACAGTCTTCGCGTAAGTGGGTTTGTGATTAAAGGCTTTGACCTCGGATGAGTGGGGTGTTGGAGTAAGCTTTGACCACGGGATGGTGGAAGATGGTGAAAGCCACTCTGCCAGCCTTCTTCACTCGGTTCCAGCCACAGCTCAGCCCTTTGCCTCGTGTTCCACTCTTGAAGTTGGGGATTTGATGCAAGTTATGTGTTGGGGTAATGGCTTTGTGTGTGTGTGTGTGTGTGTGTGTGTGTGTGTGTGTGTGTGTGTGTGTGTGTGTGTGTGTGTGGGTTGGTAGATGTGTGTGTGTGTGTGGGTTGGTGGATGTGTGTGTGTGTGTGTGTGGATGTATGTTTGTGTGTGTGTGGATGGGTGGGTGGAGGGGTGTGTGTGTGTGGGGGGGGGGGGTGGATGTGTGTGTGTGTGTGTGTATGTGTGTGTGTGTGTGTACTCACCTAGTTGTGGGTGTGTTATTTGAACTCATTTATATGTGCTAGCAGTGCGACCTTCATCTCCTTGGCCCCGCTTCTGAGTCTCTCCAGTCACCTACTGCAATGGCTCACATATCCCTTACTTCTTATATCAACTCGTAAATCTATAAACGGAGTTACCATCTCAACTTCCTCCCCTTCTAATTCATCCCGCTTTTCCCCATAACCCACCACATACAATGAAGAGGTGTTATCGTGCGTCTCTGTAAGTCATCTGAGTGTCCAGTTCCCCCTGTGACGTCTCCTTCTCTTCCTGCTGCTCAAGCTCGACATCTAATTTGCATCCACATGGTTAACTTATCTAAGAATCTTATCTAAGAACCTTATCTAAGAAGCAGTGATAATGTTGTCTTTGTCCTCCTTGTTTCCCAGCATAGTGGGGTATATATAGGTTATTTAAATGTTTAAGGATACATCTTAGTATCATTCTTTTGACATTCTTGGGATTTTCTTTGTGTTTTTGAAGATGGAGTCGCCACGCCGGGTCTACATAAATTCGGTGATGGTCTAATGCAGATGTGCAACTCCCTGATGGCCTCGTTAGCAAGGTTGCTCAAGATTGCAAGGTTTTTTTTCTGGCTTTGCATACGCTGCTGATTTTAATTTTTCATTGTGTACTACCGGTGACGGGCATAAAGCATGTCTACGCACATCATCATTTTCCAGGCGATGAGTCACAATAACGTGGCTGAAGTATGTTGACCAGACCACACACTAGAAATTGAAGGGACGACGACGTTTCGGTCCGTCCTGGACCATTCTCAAGTCGATTGTGACTTGAGAATCGACTTGAGAATGGTCCAGGACGGACCGAAGCGTCGTCGTCCCTTCAATTTCTAGTGTGTGGTCTGGTCATCATCATTTTCATTTTCTGATTCGATTATTTGTCTTCATATTCTATTGCAACTGTGTCTACGTCATTCCCTTTCCTAACCTCATCACCAGGCCTGGACTAGAGTCAGGCAGACATTTTTCAGACTATTACCCTGGTCAGTACAGGCCCTAAGGAAGTATTCTACAGTCCTTCTCAGTTCTGATTGTCTTTACAAAATGTTGATAGGTTCACACAAGCTTGTGAACAGTTTACAGGGGAATCCTACCTCGTCAGTTCAATTAGTGAAGTGGAAGAGTGTGTGTGGGTCCTTGTGTTAATACCTATACTGTGCTCTGGGTGTTGAGTCCCGATGATGTGCTATCTTCCTACTCCCTCTCCTGCTCCGTGCTTTCTCTCGGGTAGTATGGGAACCCCGACTTTTGGAAGTGAGAGTCACTTTGTTTGGTTTATCCTCAGTACAACTTTGGTTAGCTATCTGTCACCATTTTTTCAAGCTCAGTTTGTTGCTGGGTCGCACGCACGAGTATACATACTACGGGAATTGAACCTCACTTCGTTGGAAGACAGAAGAGTTAGGGGGGACATGATCACCACATTCAAGATTCTGAAGGGAATTGATAGGGTAGATAAAGACAGGCTATTTAACACGAGGGGCACACGCACAAGGGGACACAGGTGGAAACTGAGTGCCCAAATGAGCCACAGAGATATTAGAAAGAACTTTTTTAGTGTCAGAGTTGTTGACAAATGGAATGCATTAGAAAGTGATGTGGTGGAGGCTGACTCCATACACAGTTTCAAGTGTAGATATGATAGAGCCCAATAGGCTCAGGAATCTGTACACCTGTTGATTGACGGTTGAGAGGCGGGACCAAAGAGCCAGAGCTCAACCTCCGCAAACACAACTAGGTGAGTACAACTAGGTGAGTACATCCTACCGACTTTCCTGAGCCAATATCCGGCGAGGATCTCCACCGCGGGATAAGTCTTACCGGCCAGGTTCTCCACCGCGGGATAAGTCTTACCGTACAGGTCCTAACTCTCCTGTCCTCGCCTTTCATGGTGGAAGCTTTACAGCCAAAATACAAACAAACACTCAAAAAAAAAATCAAAATGTATATTTAGGTAAGGTACATACATACAAGAGATTTTACAAAGAGTGATGGATTTATAGTTAGGGCTAGTACATACAATGCCTAAAGCCACTATTACGCAAAGCGTTTCGGGCATAAAAAACTTAAATGACTAAAGCTTAATACTAATTGAGCATAAAGAGTAAAATGAAAACATGGAATGAAAACATAGCTGAAAAAGCAGCACAAATACTATTCTGTCGACAAACAGCGCTCTTTAAAAAAAAAAAAAAAACAGACATTGGATGACATTAGAGGGGTAAGGTAGGTTACAGGGAATTTATTAGGTATAGCTTCGTTTTTATCTTAAACTGGTTGAGAAAGGTACAGTCTTTAACATGGTTAGGAAGGTCATTCCACAATCTGGGTCCCCTGATTTGTAGAGCATTTCTAGTTTGATTAAGTCGTACTCTAGGAATATCAAAACTGTATTTATTTCTGGTGTGGTGCTCATGGGTTCTGTTACAACCTTCTATGAAGCTTTTGAGGTCAGGATTGGCATTACAGTTTAGCGTTTTATATATGTATAATACACATGAGAGAATGTGCAGTGACTTAATGTCTAACATATTCAGAGATTTGAGTAGGGGTACCGAGTGATGTCTGGGGCCAGAGTTGGATATTGTCCTAATAGCAGCTTTGTGTTGAGTAATTAGAGGACGTAAATGATTTTGGGTAGTAGAACCCCAAGCACAAATACCATAGTTGAGATATGGATAGACAAGGCAGTAATAGAGAGTCACCAGGGCAGGGCGGGGTACATAATATCTGATCTTAGAAAGAATGTCAACAGTTTTTGAAACTTTTTTTGATATATTTAGAATGTGGCCCTGGAAATTCAGTTTGTGGTCAATGAGAATGCCAAGGAATTTGCCATCTAATTTGTTGCAAATTTGGGTATTGTTTATTTTGAGATTTATTTGATTAGAGGATTTATTTCCAAACAGAATATAGAAAGTTTTGTCAATGTTAAGGGTGAGTTTGTTGGCAGTTAGCCAAAGATGGACTTTATCTAGCTCAGTATTTACTGTGGCATTTAGAGCAAGGGGGTCAGGACTGGAGTAAATGAAGGTTGTGTCGTCAGCAAATAGAATTGGTTTGAGGTGTTGGGAGGCATTTGGAAGGTCATTAATGTAGATGAGAAAGAGGAGAGGGCCAAGTATGCTGCCCTGAGGAACACCAATGTTGATGGGTAGGATGGGAGAAATTGAATTATTCACAGAAACATACTGCAGCCTGTCAGTAAGGTAGGATTTGAGGTATTGCAGGGAGTGTCCTCTGACTCCATAATGATGTAGTTTAAGAAGAAGGTTTTGGTGGTTGACAGTTTCAAAAGCTTTACGCAGGTCCATAAATAACCCAACAGGGAAATCATTTTTATCAAGAGCTGTATGAATCGAGTTAAGCATACTAATAAGTGCATCATAAGTACACTGACTTTTGTTTGTGCCTGGAACATTTAGCAGGTTTATGGTGCATTTTATTTCATCTCTTGCAGATGCTGTTTGGTTAATGTTACCTGAAGTGTTTAGTTACTGTGACCTGAAGTGTTTAGTTACTGTGACCTGAAGTGTTTAGTTACTGTGACCTGAAGTGTTTAGTTACTGTGACCTGAAGGGTTTAGTTACTGTTGTGGGAACCGACCTGTGAGATTTATATTTATTTAATTTATATGAATTTATATTTACGTTAATTTATATACTTCGATAGCAATTTGTATAATGATAAGTGGACTGTATTTCTGCAATAATCTCATAATCTCACAAATCGATCCTCTACACATTAGGGGGGTTTATTAAATTAATATATATGCAGCCAATCAAACTACAGTAATAGCTACATACATTGATGAGGTTCCTTATCTTATAGTACAGCAGGTTAGTCCACCAGGTATAACTAGGGTGTAGACACCAAATTATCCTCTTTGAGGCAGCTTCCATATCACCCAGTAACTGGTGCACAAATCTTCCTTCCTCGTCTTGACCTGTCAAAAGTGTGCTAGCTGTGAAGCCAGAATCCTATATATGACAAGCTATATCAGAGAAACTGTACATGGAACATTGAAGACCTGGCTTAATTACCTTTAGTATGAGGCGATTTCGCGTTCTAACCGGCTAACCCTATATCCTGACATTAATGGCCATAAATGAATGATAAACGGGTTTCGGATAGACACTTAACTTGAATTTGTAGACAGCGTGTTGACAATGGTACACCTTTGGGTTCCATAACACTACGTCCAAGTAAATTTAACAGGAGCCGAATTTGCTCCCGTGTGAGCCTCTGGTCTCAATAAACAACAATGGCTGCCCTCCTTCCTCACTCACTGACGCCTGGCCTACTTGTCCAGATGTCAGAAAGTGATAGAAGGGTCACATTTACTCTACTTTAATATTGATAATTAAGTTAATTTATATAAGATGTTTTTATGATGGTAAAGTCCAAAGACTAATGTATTTAAGAATAATTCCCAGCAGAATAGCTGGTCAATTATAATAGTATGTGGTGATGATATCCCGTTTTCTTAGACGGTAATTCCACTACAAGTTACGTTTTCTATGGGTAACTTGTTGGTAATACAGCTATTATCTGTATGATATTATTATATGGTGTCGGATTTTCCGACAACTGTGACCTGAAGTGTTTAGTTACTGCGACCTGAAGTGTTTAGTTACTGCGACCTGAAGTGTTTAGTTACTGTGACCTGAAGTGTTTAGTTACTGTGACCTGAAGTGTTTAGTTACTGTGACCTGAAGTGTTTAGTTACTGTGACCTGAAGTGTTTAGTTACTGTGACCTGAAGTGTTTAGTTACTGTGACCTGAAGTGTTTAGTTACTGTGACCTGAGGTGTTTAGTTACTGTGACCTGAAGTGTTTAGTTACTGTGACCTGAAGTGTTTAGTTACTGTGACCTGAAGTATTTTAGTTACTGTTACCTCAACAGTTTACTTACGGTGAAGTTGGCTGAGGAGACAGTTGAGAATTACGTAATACTCAGCTGAACCTAAACAAACTAGTTATATATTCAGAGAAATTGCTGGTCGACGCTAATCAAATTAAATGCAAGGTGACAAGATTTGGCAGCGTAATGAGGAGACTAGAGAGAGAGGGAGCATAACGTGACGAGAAGGCACCTGCTTGATCCAAAGAGAACGATCTGGGAGAAGATATAACCTCAAGTTTAAGAGGCAGATGTTACCAGGCTAACATCAGCGCCGTATGCAATGCTGGTGACCTATTATCTTATTGGCTCGAAAACAGTACGAGGGGTGACTGTAACAACAGTAACCTCGGATCGATAACGACCTCGCAGCTTTCCCAAGCTCGTAAACTGTTTAATAAATACAAACTAACGCGACATAATCGAGGGAGGATGTAAAGTTTTCGTTAGTGGTTGCGTAAATGCTGGATAAATCGTGGTTCAGGAAATGTAACACGTACGTTAGACCAGTACTGGGATGTGTATCCCCGTGTGGTGGTGTGCTTCTGAACCAGCCCGGCCTCTTGAACACTACGTCACATTTTGACGGAAGAATCCCCTAAGGTAATTTTTTTATTATCAGGGGAAAGCGTCAAGCCATTAGACTTTATAGCACTTGAAAGGGGTCAGGATAAGGATTTAGGATTTGACGGGGGGGGGGGGGTGGAGGGAATGGTGCCCAACCACTTATGGATGATCGGGGATTGAACGACGACCTGCATGAAGTGAGACCGGCGCTCTACCGTCCAGTCAAAGTGGTTGGGTCACGTAAGGTGAGTTTTTGACACAACAAAATCAAAGCGACTCGCAATTTTGACCTGATTTCTTTTGTATATCGTGGGTCCTCGGTGAGCAATTTAACACATCTTTTTTGTGTCGTACTTAATATCCACATAATCAAACTACATAACATCATAAGGTCATCTGCAAGGTTGATGCTTGAACTGGTCTACGGGAAAGAGAGAAGGGAAAGAGGGGACATAATTGCGATACCTAAGATTCTTGGAGGTATTGTATTGGTGAACCTAAATATTTGACATGAATATGTACCGAACGTGAAGACCTGAGCAGAATGTGTAGGCATGAGCGGCCACAAGAAACTCAGATGATTTAAACGTATGTCTAAAGCACTTATTCAGTGCAGGTGTAGTTCATATGAGGAATAAGCAGGAAGGTAAGATAGTTTAATCTAACTCCATGCATGAAAAGCAGCTATAAGACGAAGCAAAAAGGATTGGAAGCAGAGATTGAGAGGCGGGGCCCCGGAGCTGCGGCAGCAATCCCTGCAAGCATATATAGGTTAGTAGAGCCACAGGCACACAAAGACCTTGACACTAGTCGGGTTGACGGCCATAACCTGGCGTGACACAACACGTATCAGGACAACGAAGACATTACTCCAATTTCCAGCCTGCGCAAAAAACATCCCGCGCGCCTTTATGGCTGCTAGCCGAAGCTAGTGCTTCATTTGTTACCTGTGGTCCCGCGCCCGCGCCCTCGACCTCCTGCCCCCAATGTCTTCAGCTGCCCGCAGCACCAAGCACGCCCCGCCCAGTGGGGACTCGAAGTCACCTCTCAGCACCACGTACGTCATGGTCTATGGGGACTCGAAGTCACTTCTCAACACCACGTACGTCATGGTCTATGGGGACTCGAAGTCACCTCTCAACACCACGTACGTCACGGTCTATGGGGACTCGAAGTCACCTCTCAGCACCACGTACGTCACGGTCTATAGGGACTCGAAGTCACCTCTCAACACCACGTACGTCACGGTCTATAGGGACTCGAAGTCAACTCTCAACACCACGTACGTCACGGTCTATGGGGACTCGAAGTCATCACACAATCCAGCTCACGTGTCTACGCGACGCTTATCTTTTCAGTCTCATTTCAACAGCTCAGGTATCTGGCAGCCACATGTGTATGTAGCTCACCACACACCTGCTAAAGCACACGTGGAGGTGATGAGCAGCGCCGTGTGGCCGCAACACACCAAATGCACAAGCACTTCGAACTTGTTTAATGCATCCAGCTTAAAGGAGAAGGATCATTCCGGTGTGTAGCGCTGGGCAGGACTCCCAGACACTTCCTGGCACCACATTCCCGAGCTGGCAGTACAGTGACGTCCTACAGCACTACACTGGCATCCCTCACAACCCCCTCTCACCTCACAACATCACACCGGCGTCACCATCATCTCCTCACACCTCTCAACATCTCGCCAGCACCACCGACAACCCCTCACGCCTCACAAGGGCCACCTGGAACCAACCCAATATTTACAACAACATAGCTCCCTTCTTAGTCACTCTGACCTTACCAAAGTACACAGAAAAAATAACAATTGGACTGTGTCCCAAGGAAACGACACGGAAGAAAATAAACTTGAAATCATTAGCTGTGTTCCCAGGTGGTGGTGGAGCCTGTGGCGAGCCAGCGGGGGGGGGGGGGGTAAACCTTCTTTACCACCTTGATCCCAACGTTATGACCAAGCCTTGACCCCAGTCATCTGACCTTATGACCGGTCTCGGTCAATATCGGTGAGTTTCAGTAAGTTCGACAAACGAACATTTAATCTTTTATCAGAGTATTGTGAAAAATCCTTTTTTGTTTATATCACAACATATTTTTATTTATTTTTATCCTCGTCCAGTCACTTGGACTGATTTGTACAGCGACGGCCTTGTTACTTGTAGGTTGGCGTTCGATATCCGATGGTCCAAGTGGTTGGGCATCATTCCTTCCCCTCTTATCCTGACCTCTTCCAAGTGCTATGTAGTCGTCATGGCTTGGTGCTCTTTCCTGATAACTCCCTCCTCTCCTCCGGGTGATGGTGATGCAAAACACGGAACTCTGATCAAACATGTCAAGGCTGGCAGTGTGTAGTGTCTGAGGTCACGGGAGGACAGGGAGAGGAGGGTCATAGGGAGTAAGAGAGAGAGAGACGCATCCTACATTCAAGTTCACTCTTATTTGATTGACTGACTGACTGGCTGTCTGGTTGGGTGGCTGGGTGGCTGGGTGGCTGGGTGGTTGGGTAGCTGGCTGGCTGGCTGGCTGGCTGGCTGGCTGGCTGGCTGGCTGCCTGGCTGGCTGGCTGGCTGGCTGGCTTGCTGGCTGACTGACTGGCGGGCTTGCTAGTTAAGTTAACTGATACACTGATTGATATACTAACTCAGTCACTTACTAACACACTCACTCTCTGGCTTGACTCACTCACACATCCACTCACTATTACAGTAGAGGTCATAATATACTCTACATTAGGCACTCTCGAAGACAGAGGGCCCTTTAAGGCTGTCACACGTTAGAGAGAGACTAATGTTTGTTGCGCGCGGCTCTTTAGTATTACAAGTGAGTATTTGAGTGGTTTACAAAGATCTTCCAGGTCTTATATAAAAAATAATAACTTTTGACTGTAACGTTCCATGCTAGTAAACTGTTTAATAAATAAAAACTAGTAGTAGGCATCCATCCGTCTCAGACTATGGAGCTGCGCTCTGGTTGTCGGTCTGGAGTGGCCTAGCTCTCCAGGGCGCAAAACCTGGGTAGGTTGACACGGGGGAGAAGCTGTTACCCATGCAGCAGGTCTCCTCCTCTCCACGGCGCCGAAAGTCTCCAATGGAAATGCAAACACCTTTCCAAACAAAAAGTAATGAAAACTTCTGCTATGATAAACGAAAGATGAACAGGTTTCGTAAATAGACGCGTAAACCCTTGATGAACCTTGGCCCCAGAGACATAGATGACCCAGACAGACACTAATTCCGCCAGTGTTATCTCTGTACATTTAAACATTCAATATTACTGTAAACACAATCCGTCTCTATAGAGAAGCTATTATAAATGAATCAAAACAAGTCAAAAATTAAAAATAGGAAGAACATCTATATATATTTTGCAGATTAATTATAATTAATGACAGGATTCCTTGATATGCCATTGTTTTTAACTTAAGACAGTAATGCTCTTCCCTTTAGAGTCTGGTAGTTTCGTGAGATTAAGAAAACAATCCAAGAGTCTGACGAAAGTATTGACTTAAGAAGATTCTAATGTAGTATTGACGAATATGAAGTTAATTCACCTAATGAATCCAAATATCAGAGCAACGATGGAGAACACCCCAGGCGACCAACCGGCGTACTGTTTATTTGTGAAGACTGAGAGGATATTGTCAATAGTGTTGGGGCCGGTGGGATCTGGGAAACCAGCGTCAACCCCCGAGGGCGCTGTCACCGTGAAATCTCCAAGGGGTTTCACGGTGACAGTCACTGAGGTTCTGCCATTGTGAATCCTCCTTAGTCTGCACGCCATGGTACCTTTCAACCGCCGGAGAGGAAATTATTTTTTGCGATCGTCTGGATAAAGCCAATTTGTGTTTATATACAGAAGAATTGTAACGAAGCTGGTATGTAGGGTGAGGTGTCTCGTTACAGGTCTGAGCTTCTATTTAAATGGTTCCTTACGTGTTATCATGCTGTTTGTGTCGAGGGATTGAGAGGTTTAAAATTTTGGATGGTTGAGTCATTTTGAGCACGAATCGTGGAATAGTCTTTGATAGTGATAGGGGAACTGTACTCAGGGTGGAGTAGACATGGTGAGGCTGTTGTGGATGGGTTGGCATGATGGGGTTTTGTATATGGGTGGGCATGATAGGGTAATGTGGGTGGGTTGTAACAGGGATCATACTGTGTGAGGGTTGTACCTGGGTTGTTTGTGCTATCCACACAATGACCCTTCTTTGCGTTCTCGTTCAGTCCTCCATGAAAGCTTCCCGGCCCTCTCACTTCAGACTTACACAAAAGGCAGCTTCACTGCTCATAACAACATTTACAGGGACGTTCCCGCGGACACACTCACCAAAATAACTCCTCCCCAGGAAAAGGTCACTTACAGCTCTATTCTGCTCAATTGCTGAGCCTTACCGCTCTGAGACCTTCTTCAGTATGCCATACACCTGGCATACATTGACTTTCACATACGCTACTCACCGGTATGGCTCTGCTATCTCTGATGACGTTGTCGCTATCGTTCCTCTTCGTCCTCACTGCTTCTGACTATTTCTTTTAAAAAACATTTAATGGTGGCTTTTATTCCATTGCCTCTCTTTTACTTACCTTAACCCATAATTTGGGAGTAAAATTTCTCGATTGACTTTGTTCCTCATCAGACACTTATTTCAAACTTTCACTTAGACAACAGGACATCATTAGGGTGAATTATACACCTTAGATTTCTTTCTAGTATTAGTTATAAACTGATGATGCAATATGGATACAGTATATATTTTATTAAAGCAAACGAAATATAGACAATTTCTTAAATAAAGTTTAAAAATCTTATCTCTAAACCTTCAGAAAGATAAAGGCTGATATTAAAGGTGCCTTACATATATACATGTATATCTACGGAGTTTTAATTTAATTTAAAATTAAAGTTTATGAGAACTTCCCAATCTGTGTTTACTAGAACATTATAAAATATTATTTTTCACAAAAAGACTTCTGATTCATCCTCTGGCAGAGCTCTGTTTCACTCAAATCAAATCAAATGAAGTAAGAAAACTTTATTCAACAGAAGTCGTACATTTACAGTTGAGTTTATACAGAATGAATGTATTAAATAATAGAAAGTCACAAAGACAGCATAGCCCATACACATTAAACCCAAACAATAATACATAGCCCATACACATTAAACCCATAAAATAATACATAGCCCATACACATTAAAACTTTGTAACGTATACATGTGTCCACGAAAATCATTGATCTAGACACCACTCGACGACTGTAATTACCACAGTGAACTAATTTGTCAACGGTAATTAAACTATTTTCATCCACCGAGGGCCTCGGAAATCTAGCTGTGGCCCTCAGCAGGAGAAAGATATTGAATGTATCAGAGGTTCGTCACGAATAGAAAACTTAGAATGGGAGAAGATTTATGTAATATCATCGTAAGATTAGTGAATATTAGATCTTTAAATTATCATCCCATCATCCTAATTACCGCTTTAATTGTCTTACCGCTTTAATGGTAAACTAACATAACAAAAATAAACTAACATAACAAAACTTATGGTAAATTGCGTAACTACACCTTGTTTTTCCAATATATTTCATCTTTCAATGTAATAAGCTAAATGCTGCTCACGTTGTGCCAAAAATGTAAGCTTAATTTAGACTCTTGTAAACCTGCTTGAAGAAGTTGTTAGTAATGAAGATTCTCAGTCTGAATCTGAGTGGTAAATGTCAACAAAATTCAATTTTGCAACGTCACGAGACAACCCATTTTCTTTAAACACAACCACAAAAACCACTTACCGAGCCAGGAAATCCCCCCAAGACCTCTTCTTTTGTTGGAAACTCTTCCTTATAGCGTGCTTAAGGATCCCTCCAACACACAACGTCTCCGGAGCAGTAATATAAATCTGGTTTGGCTCGTCCGTAGAGTTAATTCTTATTGTGAGGAGCCCTGGGAATTTTTAAGGCATCACGTAGGTAGTGACACACTATGCAATCCTTCCTATAGTCTAGGTTAGCTGCATAAATTCATGTCTACCTATATATGATGATAAAAAAAATCATGCGCTCGGACATGTTAATCCCGTAAATACTGTGTCCATACAGTGAATTAGTATTTCCCCTGGTAATTTGGCTCGAAAATAATTATTGGACGCGGATTTTTATATACCGTTGTCAGTCATTGTCATAACACTATCCTCTATGACCTTATTCCACTTATGTCACTTGTTTGGCACTGTAACAAATTCGTCAATGTTCACGATTCGTATACGATGCTAATCTCCTCGATTCCCCGTGCTAGTGAGTTGACTACACTCTGTAGGTTACTGTGACCTGTATCACTATTTCCTGATATCGAATAAATACAACAACATTAATTGCTGTAATGACTGCACGTCAGAATCCTCTGTGACCACTCACACCACTCAAGTCGCTCGCTAGGTTTACCAATACATCATTCACTATTCATTTACTGTTGTCAACAAATTCACAATAATCCTGTTATTTACTGTGCCTCATTTTAATGTCATTCTTGTGCGACTCCACATCACTATCTCACAGTTCACAGTTATCAAGCTTCTCTAATGTGGATAACTTAATTTGTTTCCGCCTCGGCCGGGAATATAACCCGAGCCTCTTCGACTACGAACCCCGTACGCTGTACAACGAAATTGAAAAGTAGAACTCTGAACTATTGAGTTGGACAAACCTGACAACTATTTTTTACCTGTGTTGCCTTGACAAACTAAACAACTCTAACCCAACCTCCCTACGCTTAGTACACGATATATGCGGCCTAATATAGTACACATGTGTTGGAAATATCCAACACTTATTCATCATTTTTAGTACTTCAATAAATCATCCTTGTACTAACAACAGTAATTTACCAATATTACTAATTTGTTGACTAACAATATTAATGCTTTCTCTACTGCGTAATCAGTACGCCAAATCTCTCCTACTTCATGGCGGTGTTGCGTCAGACAACTCAGCAGAGGGAACGATAACTCTACATTTCAGAGAATTCTATTCTATTCTCCTTTATATCAGTATTCTTTCCTAAGATTTATTAACTGATACTGTGCCAACCAGTGATCAAATAATATAGTGTTATTAGCTGAAGATCACTATATAACAGTACTCACGGTTATGACAGAACTTCATGGAGGAATGAAATTCTTCTTTCGCTTTGCGTCTATATGAACTTCGTCTCATATTAATTACTATACAACGAGAATGCAATTAACGTTAGTTCCTTCATAATGAACCCTAGTCTTAATATCTCGCGTGATTGAATAAATAATTAGGAGAAGAATTTTCCGTATCAACTCTCCGTGCTATTGTGCATGCGCGGGCGAGACTGGGGAGGAAGGAGATCGACAGCAGCCATATTGCTGACAAAAAGCAGTGTCTAGGAGTTTACGTTTTCAACGGCCCGTATTTGCGTCATCCTTGCAGCAGCGGAGGCCAGGGTTCCGGAGTGACTCCGTCAACCATCAAACACTCGTCCTGGCGAGCGTAATTTAGCTAAGTCTTAGAGATATTTGTTCAATAGTGATTACAGGCGACAAATGCGTTAGGTACCTCGTCGTTAGGACGTGAGGACACCAATAACAAAAAGTTAGACCTATACTCGAGGAGATAACCTTCCCCTCCCCGCATGTTCCAGGACAGCATGTTACGACAAGCATGTGGACGTGACTGTCCTTACGCGTCCACCTATTTCTACCACATAGCTAAGCCGTTGTCAATTCCTTAGCAGCATTTACTAACATTTAGTTAATTCTTGATCTTCAATATAAGATCACATTTACTAACCATCTATTTTTTGTTATATTATTATTACTGATTTTCTTGATATCGTAATGGCATACCTTGATGCGTGATGCATCTATTTCATTGTGCAATTAACGCATTAGTTAATTTAAGAGCGTTATTTTTAAGCCGAATTCTGAATCAATGAACATAATTGGAGTTTGAAATGACGACTTTTATCCCGAAAATATGCCAATTACTGAAAACGACGATGAGTCGCAATTTGCCCAAAACCCCCAACAGTTTTCAGAATATCGGAAATATCGCAAATCTGACTCATGAGTGTTATTTTCGAACCGAATTCTGTTTCATTGGACATATTTGGAGTTTGAAATTACGACTTTTTATACGAAACTATGCCAATTACTGAAAACGGCGATGTACAGAGAGTCAGAATTCGGCTCAAAAATGACGCTTAAGAGTCAAATTTCCGACATTTCAAATATTTTGGAAAGCTGCAGGGGGGCAGGGGGGGGGTTTGGGTAAATATGACCCATCGCCGTTTTCAATAATTGACATATTTTCGGTATGAAAAGTCGTAATTTGAAACTAAAAATAGGTGCAGAGAGTCAGAATTCGGCTAAAAAATGACGCATAGGAGACAAATTTCCGACATTTCATATATTTTAAAAACTGCAGGGGGGGGGGGGGCAAAATATGACCCATCGCTGTTTTCAATAATTGGCATATTTAAAGTATAAAGAGCCGTCATTCGAAACTGTAAATAGGTGCAGAGAGTCAGAATTCGGCTCAAATATGACGCTCCGGATTCAAATTTCTGACATTTTAGATATTTTTGAAAACTGCAAGGGGGTTTGTGCATAATATGACCCATCTCCGTGTTCAGTAATTAACATATTTTCGGTAAAAAAAAGTCGTAATTTGAATCTGAAAATAGGTGCAGAGAGTCAGAATTCGGCTCAAAAATGACGCTCAGGAGTAAAATTTCCGACATTTCAGATATTTTAAAAACTGCAGGGGGGAGAGGGGTTGGGCAAAATAAGTCCCATCGCCGTTTTCAGTAATTGGCATATTTTTGGAATAAAAAGTCGAAATTTGAAACTGAAAATAGGTGCAGAGTATCAGAATTTGGCTCAAAAATGACGAACAAGAGTCAAATTTCTAACATTTCAGATATTTTGAAAACTGCAGGGGGGAATGGGGTGGTTTGGGCAAAATATGACCCATTGCCGTTTTTAATAATTGGCATATTTTCGGTATAAAAAATCAACATTTTAAACTAAAAATAGGTGCAGAGAGTCAGAATTCGGCTAAAAAATTACGCTTAGGAGACAAATTTCCGACATTTCAAATATTTTAAAAACTGCAGGAGGGGGGGGGGTTGAGCAAAATAAGTCCCATCGCTGTTTTCAATAATTGGCATTTTTAATGTATAAAGAGTCGTAATTTGAAACTGAAAATAGGTGCAGAGAGTCAGAATTCGGCTCAAAAATAACGCTCAGGAGTCCAATTTTCGAAATTTCAGATATTTTAAAAACTGCAGGATGGTTTGGGCAAAATATAACCCAACGCCGTTTTAAGTAATTGGCATATTTTCTGTATAAAATTCGAAATTTGAAACTAAAACTAAGTGCAGAGAAACAGATTTCGGCTCAAAAATGACGCTCAGGAGTCAAATTTCAATGTGTGGGTGTGAAATGTGAAATGTAAGGTTCAAGAAAGTATTTGTAAGAGAGCCCAATCTCCCTCCAGAACAATAGGAACGGATCTTTCCCGAGGAAAGATTGTGAGTGAAGTAAGAGTTAATGACAAATGAGATGAACAGACCACCCGAGGAGATGGATAGCACGCAGGCTAATCTGATACAGCTGGAATCTATATACTGAAAGAATCAGGTAGGATACCGAGCCTCTCCTTCGCAACGCTACGAATGAACGAACTCCCAGAGGCATGGGGCCAGATTCATGAAGCAGTTACGCAAGTACTTACGAACCTGTCCATTTTTCCTCAATCTTTGGCGGCTTTGTTTACAATTATTAAACAGTTAATGAGCTCCGAAGCACCAGGATGCTGTTTACAACAATAACAACAGTTGATTGACAAGTTTTTATGCTTGTAAATTGTTTAATAAATGTAATCAAAGCCGTCCACGATTGAGGAATGATGTACACGTTTGTAAGAATTTGCCTAACTGCTTCGTGAATCTGGGTCATGGAAGACAGTCACAGGATTCCCTATATACAATAAAAGGAGACACCAGTCGCTGAACTGCAGACCAGTGTAATTAACGAGCATTTCATGCACGGTGCAATATAGAGGATCGTAAAGAAACACCTGGTAGTTCACTTAGAAGTGAAGGTGTTGTTTCAAAACCCCTTCAGCATGGATTCAATAAACATAGATCAAGCAATCACTTAAGAGTTTCATGAAGAAAAGACAATAACAAAACAGGAGAGAGAAGAATGGGTTGATTGTGTATGTTTTGATTGTCAAAGCCTATATACAAAGTTCTGCATGAAAGCTTGTATTACAAACTTGAAAACCAGTTTAGCATGACAGGAAAATTTCAGGTATGATCGAGAGGCTACCTCGCTGGTGGGAAACAGAGGGAAACGGAGAGAAGAAAAGTTGATGAAGCTAGAAATTACAAGTGGAGGACCTCAGGGATCGAAACGGGAGATCCATTATTTTTCTGATATGTCAACAACACGAGTAAACAATCATCTATATCTGTGTTGACAGGTGATGCAAGATTGATGAGAGGAATCAGAAACGAAGATGACTGCGGGAGACTACAGGGGAGGTCTCGAGGTACTCTAGAGGCTCTCAAGAGGTCTAGAGGCACTATAAAGGTCAAGAGAATGCAGCGTCTTTCAGGAGCTGCATTCGCTTGAGTATGAATACTTGAGTGTGCAGACCCAACATGACAGCCACCCCCTTTACCTGCGTGAACAATATGAAGAACACAGACAGACAACATGACTTTGTTGTCTGTCTGTCTGTCTGTCTGTCTGTCTGTCTGTCTGTCTGTCTGCCTGTCTGTCTGTCTGTCTGTCTGTCTGTCTGTCTGTCTGTCTGTCTGTCTGTCTGTCTGTCTGTCTGTCTGTCTGTCTCTCTCTCTCTCTGTCTCTGTCTCTCTCTCTCTCTCTCTCTCTCTCTCTCTCTCTCTCTCTCTCTCTCTCTCTCTCTCTCTCTCTCTCTCTCTCTCTCTCTCTCTCTCTCTCTCTCTCTCTCTCTCTCTCTCTCTCTCTCTCTCTCTCTCTCTCTCGCTCTCTCTCTCTCTCTCTCTCTCTCTCTCTCTCTCTCTCTCTCTCTCTCTCTCTCTCTCTCTCTCTCTCTCTCTCTCTCTCTCTCTCTCTGTCCTGAGTTGTAGCACAATTGCCTTCCTGCATGATTATAATGAGTGGATTATCTGCACAAATGGAACCACTTCTCTCGGGCTTCTGATTGGCTAAACTGATCCCCAGTGGTGGGTAACTGTACTGATGGTTATTACAGCATGGTGAGCGGACCAATCACAGGCCAACAGCGAGTCAATTAGTCGTCCATAACAAGTGATTCGATCGTTTGCATTCGACGAGAGTGTCACTGAATAGAAATCGAAATCGAAATCGAACTGGTGATGAGAGATTGTTGGAGAAATTGCAAGATACATTGCGAGTGAGACTCCGAGAGATATTACAAGATGTATACCGAGAGATATTGCAAGGTATATATAACGAGATATATTGATAAATATAATGGGAGAGAGATATTGCAAGATATATTGCGAGAGAGAGAAAGAGAGAGAGAGAGAGAGAGAGAGAGAGAGAGAGAGAGAGAGAGAGAGAGAGACGAGAGAGAGAGAGAGAGAGAGAGAGAGAGAGAGAGAGAGAGGAGAGAGAGAGAGAGAGAGAGAGAGAGAGAGAGAGAGAGATATTGCAAGAAAGACATGGAGCCAAAATGCAAGACACTGCGAGAGGGTTGTTGTTGTTTCAGATTTTGCAACTCGGAACGAAGTGTCCATGTAGCACTGGCTATGGTGAGCCCGTAAATGAGAGGGGGATAATGATGGGATGTGTTTCTTGACCTCAGATCTGTCATTCGCAATTGAATCTGGTTCTTTTGGCGGCTGCCTTCATTGCTATCAACCCCCAGTGCTGCCTTCACTGCCATCAGCCCCCAGTGCTGCCTTCACTGCTATCCACCCCCAGTGCTTCCTTCACTGCTATCCACCCCCAGTGCTGCCTTCACTGCTATCCACCCCCAGTGCTGCCTTCACTGCTATCCACCCCCAGTGCTTCCTTCACTGCTATCCACCCATAGTGCTGCCTTCACTGCTATCCACCCCCAGTGCTGCCTTCACTGCTATCATTCCCCAGTGCTGCCTTCACTGCTATCCACCCCCAGTGCTTCCTTCACTGCTATCCACCCATAGTGCTGCCTTCACTGCTATCCACCCCCAGTGCTGCCTTCACTGCTATCCTCCCCCAGTGCTGCCTTCACTGCTATCCACCCCCAGTGCTGCCTTCACTGCCATCAACCCTCAGTGCTGCCTTCACTGCTATCAACTCCCAGTGCTGCCTTCACTGCCATCAACCCCCAGTGCTGCCTTCACTGCCATCAACCCCCAGTGCTGCCTACACTGCCATCAACCCCCAGTGCTGCCTTCACTGCTATCAACTCCCAGTGCTGCCTTCACTGCCATCAACCCCCAGTGCTGCCTTCACTGCATCAACCCCCCAGTGCTGCCTTCACTGCCATCAACCCCCAGTGCTGCCTTCACTGCCATCAACCCCCAGTGCTGCCTTCACTGCCATCAACCCCCAGTGCTGCCTTCACTGCTATCAACCCCAGTGCTGCCTTCACTGCCATCAACCCCCAGTGCTGCCTTCACTGCCATCAACCCCCAGTGCTGCCTTCACTGCCATCAAACTCCAGTGCTGCCTTCACTGCTATCAACCCCCAGTGCTGCCTTCACTGCCATCAACCCCCAGTGCTGCCTTCACTGCTATCATCCCCCCAGTGCTGCCTTCACTGCCATCAACCCCCAGTGCTGCCTTCACTGCCATCAACCCCCAGTGCTGGCTTCACTGCCATCAACCCCCAGTGCTGCCTTCACTGCCATCAACCCCAGTGCTGCCTTCACTGCTATCAACCCCCAGTGCTGCCTACACTGCCATCAACCCCCAGTGCTGCCTTCACTGCCATCAACCCCCAGTGCTGCCTACAATGCCATCAACCCCCAGTGCTGCCTTCACTGCTATCAACTCCCAGTGCTGCCTTCACTGCCATCAACCCCCAGTGCTGCCTTCACTGCCATCAACTCCAGTGCTGCCTTCACTGCCATCAACCCCCAGTGCTACTTTCACTGCCATCAACTCCCAGTGCTGCCTTCACTGCCATCAACCCCCAGTGCTGCCTTCACTGCCATCAACCCCCTTTGCTGCCTTCACTGCTATCAACCCCCAGTGCTGCCTACACTGCCATCAACCCCCAGTGCTGCCTTCACTGCCTTCAACCCCCAGTGCTGCCTTCACTGCCATCAACCCCCAGTGCTGCCTTCACTGCCATCAACCCCCAGTGCTGCCTTCACTGCTATCAACCCCCAGTGCTGCCTACACTGCCATCAACCCCCAGTGCTGCCTTCACTGCCATCAACCCCCAGTGCTGCCTTCACTGCCATCAACCCCTAGTGCTGCCTTCACTGCTATCAATCCCCAGTGCTGCCTTGACTGCCATCAACCCCCAGTGCTGCCTTCACTGCCATCAACCCCCAGTGCTGCCTTCACTGCTATCAACCCCAGTGCTGCCTACACTGCCATCAACCCCCAGTGCTGCCTTCACTGCCATCAACCCCCAGTGCTGCCTTCACTGCCATCAACCCCCAGTGCCTGCCTTTACTGCTATCAGCCCCCAGTGCTGCCTTCACTGCCATCAACCCCCAGTGCTGCCTTCACTGCTATCAACCCCCAGTGCTGCCTTCACTGCTATCAACCCCCAGTGCTGCCTTCACTGCCATCAACCCCCAGTGCTGCCTTCACTGCCATCAACTCCCAGTGCTGCCTTCACTGCTATCAACCCCCAGTGCTGCCTTCACTGCCATCAACCCCCAGTGCTGCCTTCACTGCTATCAACCCCCAGTGCTGCCTTCACTGCTATCAACCCCCAGTGCTGTCTTCCACTGCTATCATCCCCCAGTGCTGCCTTCACTTCCATCAACCCCCAGTGCTGCCTTCCACTGCCATCAACCCCCAGTGCTGCCTTCACTGCCATCAACCCCCAGTGCTGCCTTCACTGCTATCAACCCCCAGTGCTGCCTACACTGCCATCAACCCCCAGTGCTGCCTTCACTGCCATCAACCCCCAGTGCTGCCTGCACTGCCATCAACCCCCAGTGCTGCCTTCACTGCTATCAACCCCCAGTGCTGCCTTCACTGCTATCAACCCCCAGTGCTGCCTTCACTGCTATCAACCCCCAGTGCTGCCTTCACTGCCATCAACCCCCAGTGCTGCCTTCACTGCCATCAACTCCCAGTGCTGCCTTCACTGCTATCAACCCCAGTGCTGCCTTCACTGCCATCAACCCCCAGTGCTGCCTTCACTGCTATCAACCCCCAGTGCTGCCTTCACTGCTATCAACCCCCAGTGCTGTCCTTCACTGCTATCATCCCCCAGTGCTGCCTTCACTTCCATCAACCCCCAGTGCTGCCTTCACTGCCATCAACCCCCAGTGCTGCCTACACTGCCATCAACCCCCAGTGCTGCCTTCACTGCTATCAACTCCCAGTGCTGCCTTCACTGCCATTAACCCCCAGTGCTGCCTTCACTGCCATCAACCCCCCAGTGCTGCCTACACTACCATCAACCCCCCAGTGCTGCCTTCACTGCCATCAACCCCCAGTGCTGCCTTCACTGCCATCAACTCCCAGTGCTGCCTTCACTGCCATCAACCCCCAGTGCTGCCTTCACTGCCATCAACCCCCAGTGCTGCCTTCACTGCTATCAACCCCCAGTGCTGCCTACACTGCCATCAACCCCCAGTGCTGCCTTCACTGCCATCAACCCCCAGTGCTGCCCTTCACTGCCATCAACCCCCAGTGCTGCCTACACTGCCATCAACCCCCAGTGCTGCCTTCACTGCCATCAACCCCCAGTGCTGCCTTCACTGCCATCAACCCCCAGTGCTGCCTTCACTGCCATCAACCCCCAGTGCTGCCTTCACTGCCATCAACCCCCAGTGCTGCCTTCACTGCCATCAACCCCCAGTGCTGCCTTCACTGCCATCAACCCCAGTGCTGCCTTCACTGCCATCAACCCCCAGTGCTGCCTTCACTGCCATCAACCCCAGTGCTGCCTTCACTGCCATCAACCCCCAGTGCTGCCTTCACTGCCATCAACCCCCAGTGCTGCCTTCACTGCCATCAACCCCCAGTGCTGCCTTCACTGCTATCAACCCCCAGTGCTGCCTACACTGCCATCAACCCCCAGTGATGCCTTCACTGCCATCAACCCCCCAGTGCTGCCTTCACTGCCATCAACCCCCAGTGCTGCCTTCATTGCCATCAACCCCCAGTGCTGCCTTCACTGCCATCAACCCCCAGTGCTGCCTTCACTGCCATCAACCCCCAGTGATGCCTTCACTGCCATCAACCCCCAGTGCTGCCTTCACTGCCATCAACCCCCAGTGCTGCCTTCATTGCCATCAACCCCAGTGCTGCCTTCACTGCCATCAACCCCCAGTGCTGCCTTCACTGCCTACTAACCCCCAGTGCTGCCTACACTGCCATCAACCCCCAGTGCTGCCTTCACTGCCATCAACCCCCAGTGCTGCCTACACTGCCATCAACCCCCAGTGCTGCCTTCACTGCCATCAACCCCCAGTGCTGCCTTCACTGCCATCAACCCCAGTGCTGCCTTCACTGCCATCAACCCCCAGTGCTGCCTTCACTGCCATCAACCCCCAGTGCTGCCATTACCTTCAGTGTTGCCTCTCAACCTGACCTCCAACCACAGTCCACCATTTTGTAACATATATCAATTCCTATAAGAGCGAATGTCTGTCTGTCCCAAAGTTGGAGACCAGATGCTTAAGGCTAGCGTCACTCAGTCTGGCAGAGGGAATACAAAGCCCCGCCTTGTACAGTTAGGTGAGGAGTCTGAGGAGTAGGCAGCGCCTCTCTCACTGCATTGTCAATAGACTTTCCATACCGTTTGGAACAACTATAACAGTTTGTAGAACATTTGTGAAATATCTTGGCTTATGTGTGACAATAGTTGTAAGGTATTAGTGACACGACTTATCCTCAAGGTTGGAAGTGTAATTAGGAAGTTGTGACCACCTCGAAAGAGCGCTGACAGCAGCAGTAATCAGCGGGGTCGAGGTATGCCCAGAGCACCACCTCATTACAAACACACACACGCGCGCACACACACACACGCGCACCGCAGGGACACTAAATTTAATTGGCGCACTGAATCCACTCTCAATGATTGATCACTCACCGGCGACACTGACACGACTCCCAAGCTAATCAAATTAATCATTGATGTTAAGATAAATATGGTTCCTCTAGACCTACACAGCTGTTTGCTTCCAATCTGTACATCCACACAACCTTGCACTAAAAATGCTCTCTCACCCAAAGCCGACAGTGCATTCGACAGTATTCAAGGGGAGACTCTCCGGAAAGAGATTATGCAGATCTGCACTCCAGAATCGTCCCAGCCGGAGGTAATCTCATAGCGGAGGCGTCAAGGATGATCTAAGCTGAGACGTGTGTGAATTAGCGAGGCCGCGGGCGACAGGGCGATTATTGGCCAGAGCAGTTCCCTATCCCGGAGTGAGGGTGTTGGGAGAGGACCTGCTCGCCCGACTGAGGCCCTGAGTGACTGTTTCCGGCGCTGGAGGACCCAACTACGAGTGTGATGAACGATCACTGGTCGAGATGAAGGCGACGGTTCTTCTAGAGCTACAACACGTTCTGGATGGGACTGTCAAGCTTAGAATCTCCAGCCGTGTGTGGGAAATATCACCATTGCGACGGAAATTCGTTAGGTAAGCAAATATCAGGTTGGAAGTAAATATTTCATGCGAAAGAGAATATTAAATTAGAAAGATGATAGTGGGTAAGAAAAGTCCTATTACTTTAGATCAGTATGAACAACTTTGGGATCGAATATTACAACACTGAATGCTAATGGTAGCCGAGGCTATTTCCATCCCCCGCCGGCACTCGGTTGGTAATCTTGGGCATAGTATTTTATCAAATCACCTCATTCTTTGGGGCACACGTGAGGAACACAAATGCGAACAAGCGTGAATGTTTCCCCAGGACTATGGTCGCATAATGGTCTGATTTCTGTTCCTCACGTGTGCCCCCAAGAATGAGGTGATTTGATAATATACCATGCCCAAGATTGCCAACCGAGTGCCCGGCGGGGGGATGGAAATAGCCTAGGCTACCATCCTCATTTGTCCGGTCGTGTTGGTTGAGCGGTTAAGGGATCCTGTACGCCAGCAGAGTGCTAATGGCAGTATGGGTTCGAGTCACTTCTGGGGTCGTGAGTTTTCAGTTGCATATAGTCCTGGGGACCATTCAGGCTTGTTCGCATATATATATATATATATATATATATATATATATATATATATATATATATATGTCGTACCTAGTAGCCAGAACGCACTTCTCGGCCTACTATGCAAGGTCCGATTTGCCTAATAAGCCAAGTTCTCATGAATTAATATATTTTCTCCAATTTTTTTCTTATGAAATGATAAAGCTACCCATTTCATTATGTATGAGGTAAATTTTTTGTTATTGGAGTTAAAATTAACGTAGATATATGACCGAACCTAACCAACCCTACCTAACCTAACCTAACCTATTTTTATAAGTTAGGTTAGGTTAGGTAGCCGAAAAAGTTAGGTTAGGTTAGGTTAGGTAGGTTAGGTAGTCGAAAAACAATTAATTCATGAAAACTTGGCTTATTAGGCAAATCGGCAACCTACTCGGCAATATTAGGCAACCTACTACTTGCATAGTAGGCTGAGAAATGCGTTCTGGCTACTAGGTACGACATATATATATATATATATATATATATATATATAATATATATATATATATATATATATATATATATATATATATATATATATATATATATATATATATATATATATATTTATATAAGAGAGAGAGAGAGAGTGCTAGCCAGTCAGGAAGGAACGTCAAGCAAGTCAGGGCATCGTCTAAATGACCCGGAAAATGCGAATACTCATTTTTCTACGCCCAAGACTTGGCCCAATATGGGGCTGCGCTCCGTCAATCTCCTGAGTGGTACGCCGGCCCAGCTGGGCGGGGTGAGGGGGGGGCGGGAAGAGTGTGGGGGGGACGGGAAGAGTGTGGGGGGACGGAAAGAGTGGGGGGGACGGGAAGAGTGTGAGGGGGACGGGAAGAGTGTGGGGGACGGAAAGAGTGTGAGGGGGACGGGAAGAGTGAGGGGGACGGGAAGAGAGTGAGGGGGACGGGAAGAGTGAGGGGGACGGAAAGAGTGTGAGGGGGACGGGAAGAGAGTGAGGGGGAGGGGAAGAGAGTGAGGGGGACGGGAAGAGAGTGAGGGGGACGGGAAGAGAGTAAGGGGAACGGGAAGAGTGTGAGGGGGACGGGAAGAGAGTGAGGGGGAACGCATAATGGAAAAGAGCAGTAGACAAATGTTGGCGTGAAAGAGGTGACGCAGTGAAGCAAGTGGCAGGAGGGGAGGAGGTGACGCAGTGAAGCAAGTAGCAGGAGGGGAGGAGGTGACGCAGTGAAGCAAGTGGCAGGAGGGGAAGAGGTGACGCAGTGAAGCAAGTGGCAGGAAGGGAGGAGGTGACGCAGTGATGCAAGTGGCAGGAAGGGAGGAGGTGACGCAGTGAAGCAAGTGGCAAGAGGAAAACCCGCTGTAGGTCAGTGTGAATTAAGAAAATATCACCAAAAAAGTAAATATTGTAGAATTCAAAGACATTCCTCTTGGAACACCAGTATACATGTTCGATAAATCTGGCACTTGAAATAATGAAATAAACGTAAAATAGTAAATGAAGTAAATAAACATAACATAGGGAGATAAACAATACGTGAAATAAAGAAAAAATATAGGATACGTCCATGAGAGTGTCTGAGATCACCGTAGCTCCCGTGGGGTAGCCTGAGATCACCGTAGCTCCCATGGGGTAGCCTGGAATCACCGATGCTCCCATGGGGATAGCCTGAGATCACTGTAGCTCCCATGGAATAATACAAAAATATATATGTCAGAGTAAGGACAAATAGTGTCAGGCGTTGAGGGTCTTGGCTACCTGGGAGGATCTTAATTATGGACTGGGTATTTTCCTGTTTATATTATTAGATGAGCCCAAATGTTATTAGATGAGCCCAAATCTATTATTAGATGAGACCTAATATCACTAGATGAGCCCTGAAACCAAAGATGAACCCTAATATCATTAGATGAACCCTAATATCATTAGATGAACCCTAATATCATTAGATGAACCTAATATCATTAGATGAACTCTAATATCATTAGATAAACCATAATATAATTAGATAAACCTAATATCGTTAGATAAACCCTAATATCATTACATGAGTCATATTACCATTAGATGATAAGATGAGCATTAGATAAGCTCAAACACCAACAGATAAATCTCCAGGACTCCATACACAGTTTAAACTGTAATTATGATAGAGCCTAATAGGCTCACAAACCTGAACACCAGTTGATTGACAGTTGAGAGGTTGAACCAAAGACCCGAAGCTCATCCCCGCCAGTACAGTTAGGCGAGTACAATTAGTACTCATTAATGTCCCTGACTACTCCCGTTCTTTCCTACATAATTACCTTACCATCTTACTACACAACTTTTACCTTACTCCTGAATACGAGTTACATGACACAATGAAACATTATCAGACGCAAGGTCAGATAGAATTCAATAGTCTCACACAAATCAATATTCAGATTAATGAGCATTGTATTCTATAATATATAATTTCCTATGAATTACTTAATCATTTGGCCCGACATGTTACTCCAATAGGCAAGCTGTTTCACTATGATCATTCTCCTCTCAATGGATGCTATTTACTTAAAAGACAACTTATAATTGAGGCTATATTATTCAACACTACATATTTATATCTGCACAGAGTTCAAATGGTCACATTGTTTTGGTCGGCATGGTGTGTAAAGGGAATATACCAACTCGTCGTCCATATAGACTGTATAATGTGTGTTACAAGTCGACGTTCCCCGACCGTCTTCACTGGCATAACGTCTACGTCACAAGTCGACGTTCCCCGCCTGTCTTCACTGGCATACCGTCTACGTCACAAGTCGACGTTCCCCGCCCGTCTTCACTGGAATACCGTCTGCGTCACAAGTCGACGTTCCCCGCCCATCTTCACTGACATACCGTCTGCGTCACAAGTCGACGTTCCCCGCCCGTCTTCACTGACATACCGTCTGCGTCACAAGTCGACGTTTCCCGCCCGTCTTCACTGGAATACCGTCTGCGTCACAAGTCGACGTTCCCCGCCCATCTTCACTGACATACCGTCTGCGTCACAAGTCGACGTTCCCCGCCCATCTTCACTGACATACCGTCAGCGTCACAAGTCGACGTTCCGCGCCCGTCTTCACTGACATACCGTCTGCGTCACAAGTCGACGTTCCCCGCCCATTTTCACTGACATACCGTCTGCGTCACAAGTCGACGTTCCCCGCCCATCTTCACTGACATACCGTCTGCGTCACAAGTCGACGTTCCACGAGTCATAACCAGACAAAATATTACTCCGCAGAGGATCCAACTATCTTCATAATTGTGTTAAGTGGCCAACTTTATCATTTAATTGTAAGATTTAAAATTAATGCACGAATATCAGAGAAATCTAATATCTTGACTCTAAATATTTTTATTTGGCACGGAAAGGTTCCAAAAATTCTTCATCACTCAATAAAGTAGTGCCTAATAATAATAATACAAATTAGAAGATATGCATAAAAATAGTAATAATAATAAGAGAGAGATTATACATAAAACATCAATAATACAGAGTAACACCAAACTGAATTACTATAATTTATTCTTAGTTTTATAAACTTATAACTGTTTTAAATTTATAACTTGACTTTAGTTTTTATAAGGGCTCACCATAGCCCGTGTTACTTGCCCTGCTCCTGTGCCATGTAAGTTACGGGCTCACCCTAGCCCGTGCTACTTGGAAATTGTTCCGAGTAGCTAAATCTATAACAATAACCCTCCCCCACCCATAGGGAAGAATAGGATCATCGTAGCTCCGATGAGGTAGCTTAGGATCACCGTAGCTCCCATAGGGAAGCTTAGGATCACCGTAGCTCCCATATGGAAACTTAAGACCACCGTAGCTCCCATGGGGAAGCTTAGGATAACCATAGCTCCCATGGGGTAGTTTAGGATCACTGTAGCTCCCATAGGGTAGCTTAGGATCACCGTAGCTCCCATGGGGTACCTTAGGATCACCGTAGCTCCCATGGGGTACCTTAGGATCACCGTAGCTCCCATGGGGAAGCTTAGGATAACCATAGCTCCCATGGGGTAGTTTAGGATCATTGTAGCTCCCATGGGGTAGCTTAGGATCACCGTAGCTCCCATGGGGTACCTTAGGATCACCGTAGCTCCCATGGGGAAGCATAGAAACACTGTAGCTCCCATGGGGTACCTTAGGATCACCAAAGCTCCCATGAAGTAGCTTAGGATCACCGTAGCTCGCATATGGAAACTTAGGATCACCGTTGCACCCATGGGGAAGCTTAGGATCACCGTAGTTCCCATCGGGTAGCTTAGGATCACCGTAGCTCCCATTAGGTAGCTTAGGATCACCATAGCTCCCATGAGGTAGCTTACGATCACCGTAGCTCCCATATGGAAGCTTAGGATCACCGTAGCTCCCATGAAGTAGCTTAGGATCACCGTAGCTCCCATATGGAAAATAAGGATCACCGCAGCTCCCATGGGGAATCTTAGGATCACCGTAGCTCCCATGAGGTAGGTTAGGATCACCGTAGTTCCCATGGGATAGCCTAAGATCACCGTAGCTCGCCATGGGGTAGCCTGAGATTACCGTAGCCCCCTAGGGGTAGCCTGAGACCACCGTAGCCCCCATCGAGCAGCCTGAGATCACCGTAGCTCCCAATGGAAGCCTGGGCTCACCGTAGCTCCCTATGGGGTAGCCTGGGATCACCGTAGCCCAAATGGGGTAGCCTGAGATCACCGTAGCCCCCATAGGGTAGCCTGATATCTCCGTAGCTCCCATGGGTTACCCTGAGACCACCGTAGCCCCCATCGGGTAGCCTGAGATCACCGTAGCCCTAATGAGGTAGACTGAGATCACCGTAGCTCGCATGGGATAGCCTGAGATAACCGTAGCTCCCATGGGGGTAGCCTGAGATCACCATAGCTCCAATGGGGAAGCCTGAGAACACCGTAGCCCCCATGGGGTAGCCTCAGATCACCGTAGTCCTCATGGGGTAGCCTGAGTTCACCGTAGCTCCCATGGGGTAGCCTGAGACCACCGTAGCTCCCATAGGTTAGCCTGAGATCACCGTAGCTCCCATAGGGAAGCTTAAGATCACCGTAGCTCCCATGGGGAAGGTTAAGATCACCGTAGCACCCATGAGGTGGGTTAGGATCACCGTAGCTCCCATGGGGTAGCCTGAGATCACCGTAGCTCCCATGGGGTAGCCTGAGATCACCGTAGCGCTCATGGGGTATCCTGAGATCATTGTAGGTCACATGGGGTAGCCTGAGATCACCGTAACTCCCATGGGGTAGCCTGACACCACTGTAGCTCCCATGGGGTAGCCTGAGACCACCGTAGCTCCCATGGGGTAGCCTGAGATCACCGTAGCCCCATTGGGTAGACTGAGACAACCGTAGCTCCCATTGGGTAGCCTTAGATAACCGTAGCTCCCATAGGGTAGCCTGAGATCACCGTAGCTCCCATGGGGTAGCCTGGGATCACCGTAAACCCATTGGGTAGGCTGAGACCACCGTAGCTCCCATTGGGTAGCCTTAAATCACCGTAGCTCCCATAGGGTAGCCTGAGATCACCGTAGCTCCCATGGGGTAGCCTGGGATCACCGTAGCCCCCAACGGGTAGCCTGAGATCACCGTAGCTCCCACGGGGTAACCTGGGAGCATCATAGCCCCCATGGGGTATCCTGGGATCACCGTAGCCCCCATGGGGTAGCCTGACACCACCGTATCTCCCATTGCATAGCCTGAGACCACAGTAGCTCCCAAGGGGTAGCCTGAGATCCCCGTAGCCCCCATGGGGTAGCCTGAGATTACCGAAGCTCGCATGGGATAGCCTGAGATCACCGTAGCCCCCATGGGGGAAGCCTGAGAACACCGTAGCTCCCATGGGGTAGCCTGAGATCACCGTTGCCCCCATTGGGTAGCCTGAGATCACCGTAGCTCCATTGGGTAGCCTGAGTTAACCGTAGCCCTCATGGGGTAGCCTGAGATCACCGTAGCTCACATGGGGTAGCCTGAGATCACCGTAGCTCCCATGGGGTAGCCTGATACCACCGTAGCCCCCATTGGGTAGGCTGAGACCACCGTAGCTCCCATTAGGTAACCTTAGATCACCGTAACTCCCATAGGGTAGCCTGGGATCACCGTCGCCCCCAAGGGGTAGCCTAGGATCACCGTAGCTTCCACGGGGTAGCTTGAGATCACCGTAGCCCCCATGGGGTATCCTGGGATAACCGTAGCCCTCATGGGGTAGGCTGAGACTACCGTAGCTCCCAATGCGTAGCCTGAGATCACCGTAGCCCCCATGGGAAAGCCTGCGATCACCGTAGCTCCCATGGGGTAGCCTGAGATCACCGTAGCCCCCATGAGGTAGCCTGGGATCACTGTAGCTCCCATAGGGTAGCCTGAGATCACCGTAGCCCTCATGGGGTAGCCTGAGATCACTGGAGCTTCCATGGGGTAGGTTGAGACCAACGTAGCGCCCCTCGGGTAGCTTGAGATCACCGTATCTCCCACGGGGTAGCCTGGGATCACCGTAGCCCCATATGGGGTAGCCTGGGATCACCGTAGCTCTCATGCGGTAGCCTGGGATCACCGTAGCCCCATATGGGGTAGCCTGGGATCACCGTAGCTCTCATGGGGTAGCCTGAGATCACCGTAGCCCCATTGGGTAGACTGAGACCACCGTAGCTCCCATATGGAAGCATAGGATCACCGTAGCTCCCATGAAGTAGCTTAGGATCACCGTAGCTCCCATATGGAAACTAAGGATCACCGTAGCTCCCATGGGGAATCTTAGGATCACCGTAGCTCCCATGAGGTAGCTTAGGATCACCGTAGTTCCCTTGGGATAGCCTAAGATCACCGTAGCTCGCCATGGGGTAGCCTGAGATTTCCGTAGCCCCCTAGGGGTAGCCTGAGACCACCGTAGCCCCCATCGAGCAGCCTGAGATCACCGTAGCTCCCATGGGGAAGCCTGGGCTCACCGTAGCTCCCTATGGGGTAGCCTGGGATCACCGTAGCTCTCATAGGGTAGCCTGCGACCACTGTAGCCCCCATGGGGTAGCCTGAGATCACCGTAGCCCCCATGGGGTAGCCTGATATCTCCGTAGCTCCCATGGGTTACCCTGAGACCACCGTAGCCCCCATCGGGTAGCCTGAGATCACCGTAGCTCCCATGGGATAGCCTGAGATCACCGTAGCTCCCATGGGATAGCCTGAGATCACCGTAGCTCCCATGGGATAGCCTGAGATCACCGTAGCTCCCATGGGGTAGCCTGAGATCACCGTAGCTCCCATGGGGTAGCCTGAGATCACCGTAGCTCCCATGGGGTAGCCTGAGATCACCGTAGCTCCCATGGGGTAGCCTGAGATCACCGTAGCCCTCAAGGGGTAGCCTGCGATCACCGTAGCTCCCATGGGGTAGCCTGAGATCACCGTAGCCCCTATGGGGTAGCCTGAGATCACCGTAGTCCTCATGGGGTAGCCTGAGTTCACCGTAGCTCCCATGGGGTAGTTGGATCACCGTAGCCCATAGGTTAGCCTGAGATCACCGTAGCTCCCATAGGGTAGCTTAAGATCACCGTAGCTCCCATGGGGAAGTTGGATCACCGTAGCACCCATGGGTAGGTTGGATCACCGTAGCTCCATGGGGTAGCCTGAGATCACCGTAGCTCCCATGGGGTAGTTTGAGATCACGTAGCGCTCATGGGGTAGCCTGAGATCACCGTAGTCCATGGGGTAGCCTGAGATCACCGTACTCCCATGGGTGCCTGAGACCACGTAGCTCCCATGGGGTAGCCTGAACACCGTAGCTCCCATGGGGTAGCCTGAGATCACCGTACCCATTGGGTAGACTGAGACCACCGTAGCTCCCATTGGGTAGCCATAGATAACCGTAGCTCCCATAGGGTAGCCTGAGATCACCGTCGCTCCCATGGGGTTACCTGAGATCACCGTACCCATTGGGTAGCTGAGACCACCGTGCTCATTGGGTAGCCTTAGATCACCGTAGCTCCATAGGGTAGCCTGAGATCACCGTAGCTCCCATGGGGTAGCCTGGGATCACCGTAGCCCCCAACGGGTAGTCTGGGATCACCGTAGCTCTTACGGGGTATCCTGGGATCACCGTAGCCCCATGGGGTAGCCTGACACCACCGTAGCTCCCATTGCATAGCCTGCGATCACAGTAGCTCCCATGGGGTAGCCTAAGATCCCCGTAGCCCCCATGGGGAAGCCTGAGAACACCGTAGCTCCCATGGGGTAGCCTGAGATCACCGTTGCCCCACTGGGAAGCCTGAGATCTCCGTAGCTCCCATGGGGTAGCCTGAGATAACCGTAGCCCTCATGGGGTAGCCTGAAATCACCGTAGCTCACATGGGGTAGCCTGAGATCACCGTAGCTCCCATGGGGTAGCCTGATACCACTGTAGCCCCCATTGGGTAGGCTGAGACCACCGTAGCTCCCATTAGGTAGCCTTAGATCACCGTAGCTCCCATAGGGTAGCCTGGGATCACCGTCGCCCCCAAGGGGTAGCCTAGGAACACCGTAGCTCTCACGGGGTAGCTTGAGATAACCGTAGCTCCCATGGGGTATCCTGGGATCACCGTAGCCCTCATGGGGTAGCCTGAGACTACCGTAGCTCCCATTGCGTAGCCTGAGATCACCGTAGCCCCCATGAGGTAGCCTGGGATCACTGTAGCTCCCATAGGGTAGCCTGAGATCACCGTAGCCCTCATGTGCTAGCCTGAGATCACTGGAGCTTCCATGGGGTAGGCTGAGACCAACGTAGCCCCTCTCGACTAGCCTGAGATCACCGTATCTCCCATGGGGTAGCCTGGGATCACCGTAGCCCCATATGGGGTAGCCTGGGATCACCGTAGCTCTCATGGGGTAGCCTGAGATCACCGTAGCCCCTATTATGTAGTCTGAGCTCACCGCTCCTATGAGGTAGCCTCAGACCACCGTAGCCCTCATTAGGTAGCCTCAGATCCCCGTAGCTCCTATGGGGTAGCTTGGGATCACCGTAGCCCCCCATGGGGTAGCCTGAGATAACCGTAACCCCCATGGGGTAGCCTGAGATCACCGTAGCTCCCATGGAGTAGCCTGGGATCACCAGAGATCCCATGGGGAAGCCTGAGATCACCGTAGCTCCCGTGGGGTAGCCTGGGATCACCGTAGCTTCCATGGGGTAGCCGGGGTTCACTGTAGCTCCCATTTGGGAGCCAGAGATCACCATTGCTCTCATGCGGTAGCCTTGGATCACCGTAGCCCTCATTGGGTAGCCTGGGATCACAGTAGCACCCATTAGGGTAGCCTGAGATCACTGTAGCCCCCATGAGGTAGCCTGGGATCACCGTAGCTCCCATAGGGTAGCCTGAGACTACTGTAGCCCCCATCGGGTAGCCTGGGATCACAGTAGTCCCCGATGGGGTAGCCTGGGATCACCGAAGCTCTCATGCGGTAGCCTGACATCACTGTAGCTCCTATGGGGTAGCTTGGGATCACGGTAGCCCCCAAAGAGGTAGCATGGGTTCACCGTAGCCTCCATGGGGTAGCCTGAGATCACCGTAGCCCCCATGGAGTAGCCTGAGATCACCAAATCCCCGTGGGGTTGCCTGGGATCACCGTAGCTCCCATGGGAAAGCCCTAGATCAAAATAGCACCCGTGGGGTAGCCTGGGAACATCGTAGCTCCAATGGGGTAGCCTGGGATCACCGTAGCTCCAATTGGGAAGCCTGAGATAACCGTAGCCTCCATGGAGTAGCCTGAGATCACCGTAGCCCCCATGGGGTAGCCTGATATCTTCGTAGCTCCCATGGGTTACCCTGAGACCACCGTTGCCCCAATCGGGTAGCCTGAGATCACCGTAGCTCCCATTGGGAAGGCTGAGATCACCGTAGCCCTAATGGGGTAGACTGAGATCACCGTAGCTCGCATGGGATAGCCTGAGATAACCGTAGCCCCCATTGGGGTTGCCTGAGATCACCATAGCTCCAATGGGGAAGCCTGGGATCACCGTAGCTCCCATTGGGAAGCCTGAGATCACCGTAGCTCCCATGGGGTAGCCTGAGATCACCGTAGCCCTCATGGGGGTAGCCTGAGTTCACCGTAGCTCCCATGGGGTAGCCTGAGATCACCGTAGCCCCATGGGGTAGCCTGAGATCACCGTAGTCCTCATGGTGTAGCCTGAGATCACCGTAGCTCCTATGGGGTAGCCTGAGACAACCGTAGCTCCCATAGGTTAGCTTGAGATCACCGTAGCTCCCATAGGGAAACTTAAGATCACGGTAGCTCCCATGGGGAAGCTTAAGATCACCGTATCACCCATGAGGTAGGTTAGGATCACCGTAGCTCCAATGGGGTAGCCTGAGATCACCGTAGCTCCCATGGGGTAGCCTGAGATCATCGTAGCGCTCATGGGGTAGCCTGATATCACCGTAGGTCACATGGGGTAGCCTGAGATCACCGTAACTCCCATGGGGTAGCCTGAGACCACTGTAGCTCCCATGGGGTAGTTTGAGACCACCGTAGCTCCCATGGGGTAGCCTGAGATCACCGTAGCCCCATTGGGTAGACTGAGACCACCGTAGCTCCCATTGGGTAGCCTTAGATCACCGTAGCTCCCATAGGGTAGCCTGAGATCATCGTAGCTCCTATGGGGTAGCCTGGGATCACCGTAGCCCCATTGGGTAGGCTGAGACCACCGTAGCTCCCATGGGGTAGCCTGAGATAACCGTAGCTCCCATAGGTTAGCCTGAGATCACCGTAGCTCCCATAGGGAAACTTAAGATCACGGTAGCTCCCATGGGGAAGCCTAAGATCACCGTAGCACCCATGAGGTAGGTTAGGATCACCGTAGCTCCCATGGGGTAGCCTGAGATC
Organism: Procambarus clarkii; assembly: GCF_040958095.1. Taxonomy (NCBI): domain Eukaryota; kingdom Metazoa; phylum Arthropoda; class Malacostraca; order Decapoda; family Cambaridae; genus Procambarus; species Procambarus clarkii. Next base: position 52,066,780 of record NC_091153.1, on the reverse strand, counting down.
ACCGTAGCTCCCATGGTGTAGCCTGAGATCACCGTAGGTCACATGGGGTAGCCTGAGATCACCGTAACTCCCATGGGTAGCCTGAGACCACTGTAGCTCCTATGGGGTAGTTTGAGACCACCGTAGCTCCCATGGGGTAGCCTGAGATCACCGTAGCCCCATTGGGTAGACTGAGACCACCGTAGCTCCCATTGGGTAGCCTTAGATCACCGTAGCTCCCATATGGTAGCCTGAGATCACCGTAGCTCCCATGGGGTAGCCTGGGATCACCGTAGCCCCATTGGGTAGGCTGAGACCACCGTAGCTCCCATTCGGTAGCCTTAGATCACCGTAGCTCCCATAGGGTAGCCTGAGATCACCGTAGCTCCCATGGGGTAGCCTGGGATCACCGTAGCTCCCAACTGGTAGCCTATGATCACCGTAGCTCCCACAGGGGAGCCTGGGAGCACCATAGCCCCCATGGGGTATCCTGGGATCACCGTAGCCCCCATGGGGTAGCCTGAGACCACCGTAGCTCCCATTGCGAAGCCTGAGATCACAGTAGCTCCCATGGGGTAGCTTGAGATCCCCGTAGCCCCCATAGGGTAGCCTGAGATCACCGTAGCTCGCATGGGATAGCCTGAGATCACCGTAGCCCCCATGGGGGAAGCCTGATAACACTGTAGCTCCCATGGGGTAGCCTGAGATCACCGTAGCCCCTATTGGGTAGCCGGAGATCTCCGTAGCTCCCATTGGGAAGGCTGAGATCACCGTAGCCCTAATGGGGTAGACTGAGATCACCGTAGCTCGCATGGGATAGCCTGAGATAACCGTAGCCCCCATGGGGGTTGCCTGAGATCACCATAGCTCCAATGGGGAAGCCTGGGATCACCGTAGCTCCCATTGGGAAGCCTGAGATCACCGTAGCTCCCATGGGGTAGCCTGAGATCACCGTAGCCCTCATGGGGGTAGCCTGAGTTCACCGTAGCTCCCATGGGGTAGCCTGAGATCACCGTAGCCCCATGGGGTAGCCTGAGATCACCGTAGTCCTCATGGTGTAGCCTGAGATCACCGTAGCTCCCATGGGGTAGCCTGAGACAACCGTAGCTCCCATAGGTTAGCTTGAGATCACCGTAGCTCCCATAGGGAAACTTAAGATCACGGTAGCTCCCATGGGGAAGCTTAAGATCACCGTAGCACCCATGAGGTAGGTTAGCATCACCGTAGCTCCAATGGGGTAGTCTGAGATCACCGTAGCTCCCATGGGGTAGCCTGAGATCATCGTAGCGCTCATGGGGTAGCCTGATATCACCGTAGGTCACATGGGGTAGCCTGAGATCACCGTAACTCCCATGGGGTAGCCTGAGACCACTGTAGCTCCCATGGGGTAGTTTGAGACCACCGTAGCTCCCATGGGGTAGCCTGAGATCACCGTAGCCCCATTGGGTAGACTGAGACCACCGTAGCTCCCATTGGGTTGCCTTAGATCACCGTAGCTCCCATAGGGTAGCCTGAGATCACCGTAGCTCCTATGGGGTAGCCTGGGATCACCGTAGCCCCATTGGGTAGGCTGAGACCACCGTAGCTCCCATGGGGTAGCCTGAGACAACCGTAGCTCCCATAGGTTAGCCTGAGATCACCGTAGCTCCCATAGGGAAACTTAAGATCACGGTAGCTCCCATGGGGAAGCCTAAGATCACCGTAGCACCCATGAGGTAGGTTAGGATCACCGTAGCTCCCATGGGGTAGCCTGAGATCACCGTAGCTCCCATGGTGTAGCCTGAGATCACCGTAGGTC
>NC_091153.1:51987442-52064503 GCF_040958095.1 Procambarus clarkii | reverse complement strand
GTTAAGGTCTCACACCCTCACCCATTATGTTCTTGATTGTCCGTTGATTAATGTATATAGAAACACTAAGATAAGGACTGTTCCTGAACAAATAGCCAGGATGTGTCACAACGGAAAGGTTGATGATATTCTTGAGAGATATAAGAATTTTGCACCAGGACTGTAATTTTTTGTTGAATTATCTTCATGTCTCTTGCAAATTGTCTATACAGTATACCTAGGTCATAAAAGTATTTGTGTACGTCTGGTACAATACTACTTGTGTAAAGGAGGAAATGTAGAAGTTTATCTCTCAGAATGTTTGGTAACATGTTTATTGTTTGTGATGTGTGTATATGTATGTATTTAACACGAATGTACTGAACGAGGTGAGAATAGCTGGAGCTACCTCATCCCTTTGTGTGTATTTAAACTCAATAAACTTATTTCAATTTAAATTTCAGTTACACAATAACCCTCCCTAAAAATTAACCACAATAACCCTCATTGTAGTAAAATCACAATGGCATCATATATCAATATAAATAATTTTGGGGTAATGTAGTGACTTGAGAAGTTCAAGTCACTCCATTGTCTCAAAATGATATTCATTGATATATCTCGTCATTGTGATTTCATTGTGATCTAAATGTATTGTAAGAGTGTGAACGTCATTACCGAAGGCCAGAGTGTGGTCGGGTTGGTTGTAAAACCCTGGTTGAGCTCCGGTTTGGGGCCTCAAGAACCTTTCTTTAAATTCAGCAGAGTTCAGGCTTGGTCGGCTTATCTTTCGTAATTATCTTTCTCAACATCAGCATGTGTTATTGTATACCGTTTCTTTGTTTTTGAAAATGAAATAATACTTTATCCACTCGAAATATTATGAGAAAAATCTCATTATAGGGAACCCTGTTGCAGCTCCTTGTGTCTACTTATTAATTGATTTCCTTTGTTTGGAATTTATATTAAAATGATGAAAAAAAAAGGAAGAGGTCTACATGACATGGGCTCGAGCTGACGACCGTCCGGCCAAGAGCGGCATGCCCCACTCTGAGGCCGTGACTCTTCCTAATAAGTCAAGACTCACTAAGTATTATATAGATCTTCACCTTACGTGACCCCGAGAGACCATGTATACGCTTTAATATCCAGTGACACCAAGAACATTCATCTGAAGGAAGTGATGACCTTACAGGAGTAAAACTGCCCTCATGGTATTTAACAGAGAAATCTTAATACAACACTCCTGTTATGGTAAGAATGAAAGCGATCACTCATGACACGACTTTTATGACCTCTGGGTCATCAGAGGTCACCTGTGTGTGTGTGTTTACTTATATTTTCATTAATTAACATTCGAGGGATTTACTTTTTTATTAGGAGATCAGTCATAAACGTTGTAGATATCTCGTGGACAGAAATTGTCATACAGCCACGTGATTACATAGTCATGTATACAGTGAAGCTGCTTGTCTGACAACCAAGCGGTCTCGTATATTGTACTTACCGAGTTGTTATTCGGTTGTGAGCATCTGCTCTTTGGTCTTGCATCTCAACTGTCAATCAACTTATTCACATGATTCTGGGCCTATTGGGCTCCATAATATCTACATTTGTAACTGTAGGGAGTCTGCGTCCATAACATCACTTCCAAATGCATTCCATTTGTAAATAATCCAAGCAAGTAACTTATCCCAATAATCCACGAAAATATCCCTCCACAATAATCCACAAAAATAATCCCCCATAATAATCTACCAAAATAATGGTCTGAAATATCCCACACATTACCTCTAAATAATAATCCAGCAGAATTATAAGTACTAATCCAACACAATAACTCTAAATAATAATCCAACTCAATAACTCTAAATAATAATTCAACTCAAAAACTCTAAACAATAATCCACCACAATAAATATCCATATTAATTAACCATCATAATTATCAATAATTATCTACTACAAAAATCTAATAATCCATAACAATTGTCAACCAAAATTACCCTCCATAATAATCTACAAAAATAGCTCTCCAAATAAAAATCACAATAATAACCATCCGTAATAATCCTCAACAATAACCAGCTTTAATAATCAAACACTATAACCCTCCATAATAACCCTCCAAAATTACCTTTCATAATAACCCTCCAAAATTACCTTTCATAAGAAGCCACCAAAAAAATCCTCCATAATAATCATACAGATTAATCCTCCATAATAATCCATCACAACAACCTTTCTTAAGAATCCACCACAATACCTCTCCATAGTAATCTTCAACAGTAATCCTTCATACTAAGACTTACGAATAACCCTCTCTAATTATCCACCAAAATTACCCTCGATAATAATCCACCAAAATATCCCTTATAATAATTCACTCCAATAAGGCTCTATAATAATAATGCATTAGAATAATCCTCCATAATAATTTCTCACAATTACCTCCCCATATTTCTTCACAATAACCCTCCATATTATTTCACCAAAATAACCATCAACAATAATCCACCACAATAACTCTCCATAATAATTCCCCACATTAACCCTTCCCAATAAGCCATCAGAATACCACCAGAGTATTCAAAGTCTCTGTACCTAACGCCTGCTAATTCCACTAATGTCAATGAGATAATCCTTTCCCTTAAAACAAAATATAGTGCCCTTGCTGAGATACCAACTCTAATTTATAAAAAAAAGCCTCTAGATTTTTAGCTCCTGCCGTTGTATTGGTTTACAACAAGTCACTTGAAATATTCTAAAAAAAGCGAGAGTAACCCTAGTCCATAAATGTCGTTATCTCACTGATGTCAACAACTTCAGATCTCTATCAGTTCTACTTAACTTGTGTTGGGGTTTACCTCACTTCACTCTTACTCTGGGGTGAGCAATAGTTGTGCTCAAGGTCACTCACCGTAGCCCTGTGGGTCTTCACTCGATCCTCACGGCGCCACTGCACGCCAGGAGAGTCTCCCAGTCAATCTTAACGGCCTCTGATTAAGAAAGAGTTGGAACACGACTCGTCCACTTGACTGTCATGTGCCCTCCCCAACAATAGGGCTCTACGGTTAACCACAAGGTCGCCAACTGGTGTTTTAGGTGGCCAGTAACACCATCAGTGGACTGATGGAATTAGTGGTAGCCTTGGCAAGGTCACACTCAAAAGATCAGGAATCAGGCAGGTACTTATTGTTATCACTCTATGCTTTCAGTATAATATAGCCACAAGATCAATGGAGGGAATGATAAAAACACAAAGGTGGTTTTGTATTTTACTTAAAATGTATGAAAGATGTCACAAGGCCAAACAATAACAAATAAATCAACTGATCCTGACGCGGCCGGTAATTCCCACGGATAGTATGCGATCACTAAGTGGCAACACCTCCCCTCCTTGTCAATTGTCAAGAACAGCTGATCGCCTGGCCTCTCCGCGCGAAAGCTTTGCTTGTTTTCTAGATTCGCGTGCGCTGTTTCTTTAAATTCTCCAATATTACTAGAAACTCGCACACTCGATATTGGCACAAATAAACCGTATTCCTTAGTTACACTGTACTCAGGCTCAAACAGTCTTTTCTACAATCAATGCTATAATGATTCACTGTAATGGATTTCACAGCCCTTCATTCAATGACATATTATAAAGTATTAACACTGGCGTTTTCAGTACTTTCTATTGTGGGCGATAACGCAATAATTCACTGTACTCACAAATGATTAATCACTGCACGAACACAGACATAATAATGCATATAGATCAGACATCAGTAAATGGTAAAATAAATAGTTTCTGGGCACATAGCCTAACTTCCAAATACTGGCATAATATTATATATAATTTATCACTATATGTTCACATCAAAATCTCTAGAAAGATATACACAACACAGTAAATTTATCACTTGTTCCTAGTGCCTGTACACACCAATAATCAACATAAGTATTACAAGTACTCTTGATAGTACTACACGCAAACTGGTGCCTTACTGTGACATTGGTGAGACTTGCTCACGACATATAAAATCCTCAGGCTGGATAATATAGCCGAATAATATAGCTAACTAAAGGGGAATGGGGGGGGGGAACTAGAAACACCTACTTCACCCTATCCTCCGATGAGAGTCGAGATGTAGCTCCTGGTCCTCGTGTCGGGAACGCCCCCACACAACACGTCGTCGTGTCCTACCAGAGCATTTCGTCGTCCCACCGTTTAGCACGTCGTCTCCGTGCCCTCTTCACTGCAGGTCCGTGCTCCTTCCTGACTTCTTGAAGGGTTGGAGTCGGTCTCCTGGCCGTCGTCTTCTCCCAACAACGGCTGTCGCCTACGTCTCAGCTACAGTCGTCCGGATTCCCAAATAGTCCTCTCTTCCTCGTCTACCCAGTGGCTCTGTCAGCCACTACGCTGTCACGAACTGGTGAACTGCCACAGACGTCACATACGTCACTGCACGGCTTCACTGCTTCTTGCACAGTACCTGACTGGAGCACTTGTTGCTCAAATAACCGTCAATTCCCTCATCTGGTTCAACACATGAACTAGGGAAGACTTCTCAGAGTACTGGCGGACTTCAGGTGACGCGTAAATCCACGGGAGCGGGAAACAACTGTCCAACTGACAGGGCCAGTCGTCGCACGTCCGACCTCTGTGACGTGTCGTGTCTGACTGCTGGCGCCAGAGTGGCGCGCGGCCTGGACCCCCTTCCTTCGTGACGTCACTTTCGCCACGGGAGGTTTTCATTGGCTCCCGGTGCCACATTGCTGTCGGTGACCAATCCGGTGCCACTGACGTCACACGGTTTTGGCGGGAAATCAGGGAGGCAAGCGCCATCTTGGCTCCCTAAAGGGCCTATACCACAGGCCAAACTATTACTATTTCACAAATTTCTCGGCTCTCCGAGAACACTTCACTCTCTCCCATATATCAAATTGTAGCCTGCAACGTAGAGAACGCTTGGGAAAAGTAGACATGACTCTTACTGCAGGCGTGGGAGAATTATAAGGGGGGGAACTCCGTCACATACCCCTCCCCTTAAAATAAGAGTCATGTCCGGTTAGTGCATGCGGGATAGGGCATCCGCTACTACGTCGTCCTTCCCCTTGATGGGCTCGATCTTGATCTTTGTCAGACTCTCAGTGCTGGTGAGACTGGTGCCGTCCGCCCTGGACCACTTCCTTTCCTCCTCCGGGAGTTCTCGGTGCCTCGGTACACACAGACCCGTCTTCCGCTGGGTTTCTCGGGTTTTCGTTCTGTCCTGCCTGGCGGCTCCCCCTTCCACAGTGAAGAAAGGTCTCAGGCGGTCTACGTGACACACCTGTTTCTTTCGGGGTCCATCCGGCATCCCAATCTCATACGACACTGGACCCAACAGTCGCAGCACTTGGTATGGTCCCTTGAACCGCGACTGGGTCACCTTACCTTTACCTGGAAACAAAACTATCACTTGGGATCCGACCTGGAAATCCCTCTGCGCAGCTCTCCTGTCGTACCACTCCGACATCTTACGCTGCGCCTCCTTCAAGTGTTTCCCAGCCAGTTCCTTCGCTCTAGTGAGACGTTCTATGAACTTCTGGACATATTTATTCACCGTTCCCACGGTCGCTCCTGGTGTCCACCGTTCCTTCATCATGGATAGCATGGCATATATAATATAGATAAATGGAAAGTAAGCCTTCTCAGGACCCACACGTCCTCCTTCGGCCTCACTAACCAATTCGGGGAACTCCTCCTGCTGCAACTCTCCGAGCCGAGTGCGGTCTACCCCTAGAGAACCGGTGAGTGTCACCTGCAACTCACCATTCGGGCTACTTTCGCCCTCCACTCGTTCTCTGGGTCCTACGCAGAGGTGATCTGTTCCCAGGCTGTCAGTCGTCTCCTCAGCCTCATCAGATCCACAACCTCCTTGTTCTTCGCGCTGTCTCGGCCTTACAGCACAAACTGGGATCGCCACCGGTGCGATTCCCTTCTCGCCCCCACAGACGTTCAACTCTCCGCCTGTCTTCTTGTATTGTTCTAGGCAGTTTTCGCCCTTCACGAGATGCGGGAGGACATATCCTCCACACGCGTCATTCCCCAAGATGACCTGTGCCTCCATCTTGGGCATTGATGTACAGACTCCCACCACTAGGGTCTGGCAGCCATAATCGGAATCCAAAGTTACCTGGTGTAGGGGCATCCTCACTGGGCCTCCCACAGTGGTCACACTTGCCACCCCCACACTGGTACTTTCGTAACCCTCGGGGAACAGGGTTTCACTTACCAGGGTAAAGTCAGCCCCGGTGTCTCTTAGCATCTTCACTGGGATGGGGTCTGCGACCCCCATCCTTACGGTTCCTTTACACATGAATGGGTGAATTTTCTTCTCCCCATTCAGCACGGGTTCATCCCGCACTCCCTCGGCCCTCTGGTCCTCGAACATCACTAAAGCAACGTGTCCCCACTGCTTAAAGCGTCTGCATTCCCGCGCGACGTGTCCGAATATTCCGCAGTCGTAGCAGCGGACTCTCGGCGGAGACCATCCGCCACCGCTCGCCTTAGCACTGCCTTCAGAGGCCGTCGCTCCCTGTGTCCTTCTCGCCTCACTTGTCGTTTCCTTCGTTGCAGTGATAACTCCCGAGCTCTCAGCTTGGTTCTCCTCTATCGGCTCTACAACACCTTTTGATCCTCGGGTGTTCCAACTTGAGAGGTGGGACTTGGGAGAACTCGCTCCTGTCCTCCATCCATCCGTCCTTCTATAATTCCTATCGTTTCCGACGTATACGGGTGGTCGGTGCTGTCCCTCTCGGCGTGGGCGTAGGGCTTCTTCTAACATGTCGGCCCGGTCGGCTGCGGCCCTCAGGTTCTTTATGTCCGCCTCCTTTATCCTCATCCTGATCTCAGGAGAGAGCACGGACATAAACTTTTCCATGACCATTAGTTCCTTGACCTCTTTGGCCGACCCCGCTTCTTCAGAGTCCAGCCACTTAAGGAACTTTCTTTCCATGTCCCTCGCCGTCTCCGCATACGATTTTCCTGGCGACCGGGTACATTCTCTAAACCTCTTTCTGTAACACTCTGGCGTGAGCTTAAAGGAACGGAGCACAGCTCGTTTTACCGCATCGTAGTTAGCGCATTCTTGGAAGTCGAGCATAGTGAAGGCTTCGCGAGCTTCACCTGTGAGCCTCCCTTGGACCAACTCCGCCCACTCCGCCCTCGGCCACCTCTTCATAGCAGCCACTCTCTCAAAGTGATCGAAGAAACTTTCGGCTTCACTAGGCACAAAGCCCGGCAGGTCTCGTTCCCTCACTCGTCGGTCTTCCTGTGGCGGCGGAGCAGGTGCAACTAGTCCTAGTTCAGCTCGCTTCAGCTGTACCTCCTTGTTGGCTTCTATTTCCAGTTGTCTCAGCCCTCGCTCTTCGCTGCGCTGCTGTGCTTCTCGCTCCTCACGCTTCAACTGTGCTTCTCGCTCTTGCTCTTCTTTGCGCTGTTGTGCTTCTGCTTCTCGCTCTTCTTTGCACTGCTGTGCTTCTCGCTCTTCTTTGCGCTGCGGTGCTTCTCGCTCTTCTTTGCGCTGCTGTGCTTCTCGCTCTTCTTTGCGCTGCTGCGCTTCTCGCTCTTCCTTGCGCTGCTGTGCTTCTGCTTCTCGCTCTTCTCTGCGCTGCTGTGCTTCTCGCTCTTCTTGGCGCTGCTGTGCTTCTCGCTCTTCCTTGCGCTGCTGTGCTTCCAGCTGCAGCTTCATTATTTCCAGCTTAATGCTGTGGCTGCTGCCGCTGGATCCCCTGCTGCTTCCACCAATACTCAGGTGTTCACCCACACTGGCAGGTGTTTGGGGCCGTTCTTCCCCCAAAGCTTTCTCTCGAGCCCTGAGCTGAGCCATTATCTCTAGTCTTCTTTCTGCCACTCTGGCAGATTTCAACTTTATTCCGAAATGATCCGCTATAGCCTGTAACTGTGCCTTGGTGCACTCTTCCAGCACCTGTTCGTCTCTGGAGTCAATAAACCTCGTCACTTTATCATCCTCCATCTTGTGCTATGAGTGATAACCTGCGCCTGATCTCTAACACCACTGCCAAGTACCACCACTGCAACCTTTACTTCGATCTATATCCTGGCAAGGTCGCCAATGTTGGGGTTTACCTCACTTCACTCTTACTCTGGGGTGAGCAATAGTTGTGCTCAAGGTCACTCACCGTAGCCCTGCGGGTCTTCACTCGATCCTCACGGCGCCACTGCACGCCAGGAGAGTCTCCCAGTCAACCTTACCGGCCTCTGATTAAGAAAGAGTGGTAACACGACTCGTCCACTTGACTGTCATGTGCCCTCCCCAACAATAGGGCTCTACGGTTAACCACAAGGTCGCCAACTGGTGTTTTAGGTGGCCAGTAACACCATCAGTGGACTGGTGGAATTAGTGGTAGCCTTGGCAAGGTCACACTCAAAAGACCAGGAATCAGGCAGGTACTTATTGTTATCACTCTATGCTTTCAGTATAATATAGCCACAAGATCAATGGAGGGAATGATAAAAAAACAAAGGTGGTTTTGTATTTTACTCAAAATGTATGAAAGATGTCACAAGGCCAAACAATAACAAATAAATCAACTGATCCTGACGCGGCCGGTAATTCCCACGGATAGTATGCGATCACTAAGTGGCAACACCTCCCCTCCTTGTCAATTGTCAAGAACAGCTGATCGCCTGGCCTCTCCGCGTGAAAGCTTTGCTTGTTTTCTAGATTCGCGCGCGCTGTTTCTTTAAATTCTCCAATATTACTAGAAACTCGCACACTCGATATTGGCACAAATAAACCGTATTCCTTAGTTACACTGTACTCAGGCTCAAACAGTCTTTTCTACAATCAATGCTATAATGATTCACTGTAATGGATTTCACAGCCCTTCATTCAATGACATATTATAAAGTATTAACACTGGCGTTTTCAGTACTTTCTATTGTGGGCGATAACGCAATAATTCACTGTACTCACAAATGATTAATCACTGCACGAACACAGACATAATAATGCATATAGATCAGACATCAGTAAATGGTAAAATAAATAGTTTCTGGGCACATAGCCTAAATTCCAAATACTGGCATAATATTATATATAATTTATCACTATATGTTCACATCAAAATCTCTAGAAAGATATACACAACACAGTAAATTTATCACTTGTTCCTGGTGCCTGTACACACCAATAATCAACATAAGTATTACAAGTACTCTTGATAGTACTACACGGCAAACTGGTGCCTTACTGTGACATTGGTGAGACTTGCTCACGACATATAAAATCCTCCGGCTAGATAATATAGCCGAATAATATAGCTAACTAAAGGGGAATGGGGGGGGGGGGGAACTAGAAACACCTACTTCACCCTATCCTCCGACGAGAGTCGAGATGTAGCTCCTGGTCCTCGTGTCGTGAACGCCCCCACACGACACGTCGTCGTGTCCTACCAGAGCCTCTCATCGTCCCACCGTTTAGCGCGTCGTCTCCGTGCCCTCTTCACTGCAGGTCCGTGCTCCTTCCTGACTTCTTGAAGGGTTGGAGTAGGTCTCCCGGCCGTCGTCTTCTCCCAACAACGGCTGTCGCCTACGTCTCAGCTACAGTCGTCCGGATTCCCAAATAGTCCTCTCTTCCTCGGCTACCCAGTGGCTCTGTCAGCCACTACGCTGTCACGAACTGGTGAACTGCCACAGACGTCACATACGTCACTGCACGGCTTCACTGCTTCTTGCACAGTACCTGACTGGAGCACTTGTTGCTCAAATAACCGTCAATTCCCTCTTCTGGTTCAACACATGAACTAGGGAAGACTTCTCAGAGTACTGGCGGACTTCAGGTGACGCGTAAATCCACGGGAGCGGGAAACAACTGTCCAACTGACAGGGCCAGTCGTCGCACGTCCGACCTCTGTGACGTGTCGTGTCTGACTGCTGGCGCCAGAGTGGCGCGCGGCCTGGACCCCCTTCCTTCGTGACGTCACTTTCGCCACGGGAGGTTTTCATTGGCTCCCGGTGCCACATTGCTGTCGGTGACCAATCCGGTGCCACTGACGTCACACGGTTTTGGCGGGAAATCAGGGAGGCAAGCGCCATCTTGGCTCCCTAAAGGGCCTATACCACAGGCCAAAATATTACTATTTCACAAATTTCTCGGCTCTCCGAGAACACTTCACTCTCTCCCATATATCAAATTGTAGCCTGCAACGTAGAGAACGCTTGGAAAAAGTAGACATGACTCTTACTGCAGGCGTGGGAGAATTATAAGGGGGGAACTCCGTCACACTTGTCAAAATTTTTTGAAAAAACTAATCTACAAGCAGCTTTACTATTTTCTAGCCAAAGGCAATATACTTAGTTCTTTCCAATATGGCTTCAGACCCCCCCACCCCAAAAAAAAATAAACACTAACGATGCACTTATTAGTATGATTAACTTGCTACATGCAGCTATTGATAAAAATGAGTTCCCTGTTGAGTTAGTTGTTGACTTATGTAAGACTTTTGACACTCTCAACCACCAAAACCTTCTTCTTAAATAACATCATTATGGAGTCACAGGTCACTCCCTCAGATATTTTCAGTCTTACCTTACTGACAGTCTCCAGTATGTTTCTGTGAATAATTCCATTTCTCCCTCCCTACCCATCAACATTGGTGTACCTCAGGGCAGCATACTTCACCATCTCCTCTTTCTCCTTTACGTTAATGACCTTCCACATGCCTCACAACACCTCAAACCAGTTCTATTTGCTGATAACACAACCTTCATTTTCTCCAGTCCTGACCCTCTTGCTCTAAATGTCACAGTGAATACTGAACTAAAGAAAGTCCATCTTTGGCTAACTGCTTATAAACTCACCCTTAACACTGACAAAACTTTCTATATTTTGTTCGGCAATAAATCCTCAAATCAAATTAATCTAAGAATAAACAATATCTAAACTAGTAATAAAGTTCATGGCAAATTCCATGGTGTTCTCATCGATAACAAGCTGAATTTCCAAGGACAAATTCTCAATATATCAAAAAACGTTGCTAAAACTGTTGGCATTCTTACTAAGATCAGATATTATGCCCTGGTGATGCTCTATTACTCTCTCATCAATCCTTATCTCAATTTTGGCATTTGTGCTTGGGGTTCTACTACACAAAATCATTTACATCCTCAAAATACTCAACAGAAAGCTGCTATTAGAACAATATCTAACTTTTGCCTCAGACAGCACTCAGTACCCATACTCAAATCTTTGAATACGTTAGATATTAAGTTACTGCACATCCTCTCATGTGTACTCTATATATTTAAAATTAGAAATGCTGTAAAAATCAAAGGACCCAGAATATGGAATGACCTCCCCAATCATGTCAAAGGCTGTACCTCTCTCAACCAGTTTAGGAGTAAAATTAACTACTACCTAATTAACTCCATGTAACCTAGCTTACCCCCTAAATGTCATTCCATGTCTTGCTATTTGAAACAATGTTGCTTGTTTACCAACTTTTATAATTACTGATTTCTGCCATGTTCCCCCCCCCCTTTTTTCCTTTTTTCAACATAATTTATACTTTAATTCCAATTTCTATTAAGTTTTAGTCTAAGTGTTTTTACCCCCACACCTTGCCCGAAACGCTATGCGTATTAGTGGCTTTAGGTTTTGTATGTACTAACTCTATCTATAAATCCAACAGTATGTTTCTAACTCTTCATAAATGTATGTACTTTTCTTGAATAAAAAAATGAATTTTTAATTTAATTAAATTTTTATTAAATTTTAGTTTAACAATTTTAATTTAAAATTTAAGAATAATCCTCCATTAAATTAATCAACAATAACTGTCGCAATAATCCCCCACAATAACCCTCCGTATTATTCCACCACAATAACCTGCTATAATAACCAATAACAATAAACAGCCATAATAACTAATAACAATAGCTTTCAATAATAATCCACAAAATGAAATCTCCATAATAATCTACCACCATCACACTCTGAATTAATCCTCCACAATAACCCTTCAAAATAATCTTCAAAATAATTACCACTAAAAGTATTAATAATAATTCACCACTATAACTTTCAAAATTATTTACTGCAATAACCCTGCCTTAAAATTCAGAACAATATCTCTCATCACAGTGAAATCCCAATAGCATCATGTACGAATGGAAATAATTTTGAGGTATTGTTGCGACTTGAAGAGTTAAATTTTCTCAGATGCCTCAAAATGATATCCATTGATATATGACGTAATTGTGATTTCACAACCTGCTCTCACACAAGACAGCACATATATGACTTATTGCTTATAGTCACTATTTCGCTTATAAATAAGTACATATGTGACATATTCCAAGCTATATTTCTTTCAAGGCACTAACTTTTCCTCTCAGTTTTATTAAACAATAGAGATTTTATACAAAATTTGACAATATCCTGAGTTACTTTACAATTTATTAAAATATTTTTTTTATTTTTTTTATAAAACTGTAATATCAATATATGTATAGGTTCAGTACTAATTGTAATATCTCAACATACTAAGAAGGTTAGGTTAGGTTTTGGTTTTATATTCAGCTTTTCAAGGTAAACTCAAATATTCACAATAAATTAATATGTCACATTTCCACTTATTCATAAGCAAGATATTGAGAACTATAAGCAAGTGCGAGAACGGGTTCAATTTCACTGCAATCTGAGTGCGGCTTAATAGTGTGAACGCAATTACCGTAGGCCTGAGTGTGGTCGGGTCGACTGTAAAACCCTGGATGGGGTCCGGTTTGGGACCTCTAGAACCTCCCATTAAATTCAGTAGAGTTCTGGCTTGGTCTATTTATCGTTCGTAATAATTTTTCTCAAGTATGTGTTATTGCAACCGTTTTTTTTAATTTACTGAATATGAAATAATATTTTCCCATATGAGATATTATGAGGACAAATTGTAATATGGAACCGTATTGCAGCTCCTTGTGTTTATTTATTTAATTATTTCCTGAGTTTCAAATTTATGTTAATATGTTGAAAAAGAAAAATACATGATTCTGGGCTGGAGCTGACGACCGTCCGGCCACCGGCGGCAGACCCCACTCTGAGGCCGTGACTCTTCTTAATTAGTCAAGACTCACCTAATTAATCAAGAAACTGAATATTTCTAGACTGCTTTAGAAATTGTATATAGTTGATAATTATGCTAAGATACTAACAGGTAAGATGACTGTATGATGCTGAGATAATCTAAACCAAAACTAAATGAAAAATTGCATTCATGTTAGTTATGACAAATTATGAAAAGTTTATATTAAAACTTATAATGAAGGGTAAATGACACTACTACTACTACTAGTAGAAAGTAATTATGATGTGGCTTTCCTTACATTACAGTATACTCTATTTCAATATAAATTTATTTAGAATACTACTTGAATATTCTCTGCATTCATAAATAATGGAGGATGTATGGTTTTATTCTATTCGTCCAGTTACAGTCAGCACACCAATGGCATTACTGGACTTAACACTCAATGGAATACTTTGCTTACAATTCCCTGCCACTTCCTGAGTATGAATATTGTAACTGAAATAGTTTATCATATGCATTGTACACTTTGGTACAGGAACTATTTGTACCTCACTGAAAAATTTAAGGTTTGACTTTAAATTAAAATTTGACAAGATTATACGATAATATTATATAGTACTAGATTAGGTAAAGTTAGAATATGTTTTAATCTATATTATCAAATAAGTCAGACAAAATTTAAGTACTGTATACAATATTAGGGAAGTATAATATTTAGTTAAGATGAAAAAATTATCAATTTAAGTGTTATATTTGTGCATTAAGAAACTGGCTAAGTGCTGGATGGTAAGCAAGCTTTAACATAAATTTAATATAGGCTTCTATGTTCATACTTCAATTTTTTTTATTTTTACATGCTTAAGTAACAAATTTTGTCAACATTACTTTATTTTCAAATTAAATTTCAATGCTACATCTTCCGATACTTAGTGGTCATGTCATATTGTTCTTCTACATTCATATACTTTTTTCCCGCCTTTAATTTGCCGCTGAGTCAAGGGCTGCACTTTGAGAGGAGATTAAGCAATATCACTTTTGCCACAGTGAGTAATGTCATTATTTTAAAAGAGCAATTTTATTATTTATCGTTAATGCAAAGAAAGAGGGTTATAATTCTTACATAGTTATAGTTATATAAATTATGTATATTAATTGTTCCTTAACCCTATAAATGTGTCCATCAGAATTGCCATGCTGCATATGCATAGTGTATTGAAATGCGTCTCTCTGGCGGGTTTTTGCAGCCTGGCAACCTTCATGCGATTAAATCCATACCAGTCTTGCAAGTCATATATAAATCTACTGGGACCATTGGCCAAAACCTGGTAACAATATATAAAGTTAAAGCTCGGGAAAGAAAGACAAGGAATAGAAGTCATTTATTAAAAAAGAGTAGTATGGAAGGAGGGGATTTGAGGCAGACCAACATTTGGCTTGCGGTGGTGACTACCTCAGAGCGAGGAAACACTTCATGAACCCATTATATGACTGACCTTTCAATCGTCGCTGAAACTTTAATGGGCCTCAGGAAATGACGAATCAGCTCACAACACCTCAGAAAATCAGAATCTATCCTCGACAGGCCATTGGCCATACACGCATAACTCATGGACACCTAATGAAGCACCGCCCTGCTCCCTATTGTCGACACTGCATTGTCCCTCCCACGATCTGGCCTTCTAGAATGTCCGGACTTCCAGGACGAACATGTGTCTTGCTTTCCAACCGTCCCTCGCGGTCACTTGTCTCGATAGAATTCTAGGTGAAACGGATACCTTTGATATCTTTCACCTTAGACGTTTCTGTCCTCATAGTGGCATCCTTAGTATTTAGCGCCCTATGATTATCCCACACATTTGATGGTGATACATAGCCTTCCCGGCTTGGTGCCTTCTTTTGATAATTACTTACTTAACCTCGACATGAATTGTCATCTGGGCAAAGGGAGCGGACCTTCCACAAGCCGCCGGCTTCCTGTCATCGTCGAGGCCACTAGTGTTAGTGGCTCTCAGTTAAACTCAGATAACCTGTAAGCACAGCAAATCATCGCCATCGATGGCACTGGTCCATGAACACTTCAGTCGGCCAAATGTTCCCAGCAAGCAAAACATATTCCAGTAATGTTTAACGAATTTAGGATTAAAGTCGATTCCTTATTACATAAATACACTTTACACAGATTTGCCCCAATAGTTGTCGACGGCTGGTCAATATACATGACATACTGATTTAGGGGCGACGACGATCGAGGGATCGGATGCGCTCCGGCGTACCCTGGAAGAGTAAATCGTAAAGCCTTATTGTTAAATGAACATTACCAGTCGGCGGAAACTAATACATTGATGAGAAGATGATTGAGGAGCCCCAAGAGTTCCCCATGAAGGCAAGCACCGGCCACGGCCCACACGGAGAACAATGGGTAGCAAAGCAAAAACTTGGCCCCTAACTAACGCAAAAAATCATCCAGTGCCCCCTTCCCCTCGGCAGAACAGAAGCCAGCCGCTTACCTAGTCTGAGGCCACACAAGGCCACCAAGATCCACCATCTCCCGGTACCTCTCGTCGAACAACATCACCCCGCCCGAAGGACCAGCCAGAAAACCTTCAAAATCTATCCACTATCTTGAGGTTATCTTGAGATGCTTTTGGTGCTTTAGTGTCCCCGCGGCCCGGTCCTCGACCAGGCCTCCACCCCCAGGAAGCAGCCCGTGGCAGCTGACTAACTCCCAGGTACCTATTTACTGCTAGGTAACAGGGGCATTCGGGGTGAAAGAAACTTTGCCCATTTGCTTCTGCCTCGTGCGGGAATCGAACCCGCGCCACAGAATTACGATTCCTGCGCGCTATCCACCAGGCTACGAGGCCCCTGCATATATATGTCGCCAATATACTGCATATCTGCAGTAAATAGGTACCTGGGAGTTAGACAGCTGTTATGGCTGCTTCCTGGGGGTGGGTAACAAAAAGGAGGCTTGGTCAGGGACCGGGCCGCGGGGACGCTAAGCACCGAAACCATCTTAAGATAACCTCAAGAAGATATCCTGTGATCCCAAACGGGATATGTGCCAGGCGTCGTACAAACCGGGCCGTTGAATAGAAACGCCAGACGGCAGTATCAGACCCTATGGGTAAAACCGGCGGCCCTCAGGCAGAGCAAGTGTCCAGACATCCGCTCGTCGTTAAGGCTCAACCAGCAATCCAAACATCGATGATTCTTGATGTAGTGAAATTATTGTTGCATACACCGTAGACTTTTAATAATTCCTACAGCCCGAATATTTCCAAACTTAGGAATAAATTTTAGTTAATGCACTTTACTGTTCACTGTAAATAAATCTAAACCGCACTAAAGTCAGGGGTTCCACTTATACTACAATTGAATTCACTGTACCGCCAAGTATCTTGCCACACTATCAAATACTTACGAATCAGCAACATGGCAGTTGAACAAAGTAGAAATATTTATTTCAAGATGCTCATCAAATTCTGAACATTTTGATGCATGAAACAACAAAAGAAATTAAATTCCCAAATTAATGTGGCCACAAACTAAAATTTAGATCCAAAAAAGTTTAGATTCCAAACAAGCAGATCAAAATAGGAATGGCAAAACCTAATAATAAAAATAAAAATTCTCAACCTATTAATTTCTCCGTGTCACTTTCACCCTTACTCATCATCTTGCTTCAGCCCGTTCACTGCCGTGTTTCACGTTCGTACTCATGTTCGCTTCACTTTCACTATAACTTTCCCCGCCTCAGCCCATCTTGCCCCCTCATTACCACCTGCCACACTCCTCTCCCTCCCATACCTTCCTGCCACACCTACTCGCACTCTCATACCGTCCTGCCACGCCTCCTCGCCCTCTAATACCTTCCTGCCATACCTCCTCGCCCTCTTATTCCCTCATGGAACACCTTTTCCCCTTCCCGCATCATTCTATAATTCCCCTTCCCTGGCGGGTGTAAAGCTGTTCCTCCCCCTTCCCTCCCCACCACGCCCGCAGCAGCACTGCAGCAGGAGGCGCCATCATCACCTCCAACACCGAGGTAACCAGTGTCTCTCACGCGACAGGGATGGGGCTCTGTCCGCGCCCTCCCTCCTCGCCTATCTCCCTGCAGGCTACAGCAAAGACTCAACCCTCCTGTTTGGCAAACATGAAGTCACCTCAGCAGAGGAAATTCAACAGGGTGACCCACTTGCACCGTTCCTCTTTTGCATAGCGGTTCGAGAAATTACAACCAGACTGTCCAGTGAGCTCAACATCTAGTTCCTGGATGATGGCACTCTGGCAGGCACACAAGATTCCCTGCTAGAAGACCTACAGCTGGTGAAGACACGGGGGGAGTCCATGGGTCTCGTTTTTAACCCCTCCAAGTGCGAAATTATTGCATCCAGTGAAGTAATCATTAGAGCAGTGAAATCAGTTTTACCAGAAGCCTCAGTCGTTAAACCTATCGACAGCACACTACTCGGAGCACCTCTGGGCCACAATGCCATTGCTGCAGTCCTTGACGAAAAGTTTAGAGACCTAAAGAGGATGGAAGAGAGAATTGGGGACTTGGACTCCACGATGCCCTCTACCTTCTCACAAAGTGCCTTACCTTGCCCAGGCTAACATACTTCTTAAGGTGTGCACCAACTTTTGGCAACCCACTTCTACATCAATATGATGAGCTCCTCAGGTCAATATTCAGGAAGGCGCTCAACCTAGATTTAGATGACAGTTAGTGGGACCAAGCAACACTACCAGTGAGATTTGGAGGGATAGGCATACGAAAGGCAACTGAGGTAGCACTTCCAGCATTCTTATCCTCATGTACAGCAGCTAACGAATTGGTAGGGCAGATCCTACCAGAGTGTATGAGAGAGACAGCGGGAACTCATGATCAAACGTTCATCGAAGCAGCCAGACAATGGGACACCATTGCACACCCTCAACCCCGACCACAAGTCCCAAAAGACCACAAGCAGGCCCACGGGGATAGCCCCATAATGGAAAAGACTGTCACAGCAATGATTGACAACGCTGATGCTGAAAACAAAGCCCGCCTCCTAGCGGTAACAGCACCCCACGCCGGGGATTTTTTATTTGCTGTGCCCAATGCAGCCCTGGGAACTCGCCTCAGTCATGACGCTCTCCGCATTGGAGTTGCCCTTCGCCTTGCCGCCCCCATTCTCACCGAACATAGGTGCATCTGCGGAACTGCGATGGCAGACCAATATGGTCGTCATGGTCTGGTATGTCGTAAATCACAGGGTAAAATTGCAAGACATGAAGAAGTCAACGACATCATCAAGAGGAGCCTCGCCACAGCCCGCTGCCCGGCACAAAGAGAACCACACTTATCCAGACCTAACGACCCTCAGAAGCGCCCTGATGGGGTCACCTTGCTACCTTGGAAGGATGGTAAGCAAGTGGTATGGGACTACACGTGCGCTGCCACACTGGCCAGTACCTACCTCCACTACAGCACACGTGAAAGCGGTGGTGCTGCTTCTTTCAGGGAATCGCAGAAAATTATTAAATACAGAGGTCTAGCACACTGCTACAGCTTTGTTCCGATCGGCTCGGAGACCCTCGGTTCGTGGGGAAAATGTGCATTGAAGTTCCTGAAGGAATTGGGGGACAAATTGATCAGCGCTACAAAAGACCAGAGAGCAAAAAGTTTCTTGTTCCAGCGCCTCAGTGTTGCGATTCAGAGGGGAAATGCCTGTTGCATCTTGGGCACTAGTCCAACTTCAGAGGAATTCGAAGAAGTGTTTGACTTGCAACAATGATCGAACCCGTCTGTGACATTCATCAATGTTTCCCATTGTTGTGTTTTTCAAGAGATACATAACCTTTAAGCACCTTTTTTGCATTATTATTTTTGTATCAACCCATGTATATCTTGTAACCATTAAATGCATAATAAAGCACAAAAAAAGAAAAAAGGAAGGGGGTGGTAGGAGAAAAGCACACATAAACTGTATTGGAGGGGATCTAAACATTCCCTCTAATACGTTATGCGTGGTTTCCTCCGAGACTATGGGTCCCCCTTCTTCCAGCTAGAGGTGGTACTCCCTTCTATAAATATATATATATATATATATATATATATATATATATATATATATATATATATATATATATATATATATATATATATATATATATATATATATATATATATATATATATATATATATATATATATATATATTTATATATATATATATATATATATATATATATATATATATATATATATATATATATATATATTTATATATATATATATATATATATATATATATATATATATATATATATATAAATAGACTCCGCTCCAATATAGAAGCATCAAGAAATATGGACCAATAGGCTTTCTACAATCACTTCTATTCAATACCCATTGTTTCGTGTTCTGTCTTGTGTTGATGAAATTAATACCCTATTAATGCCACCTCTTGTTCTGTCTTGTGTTGATGAAATTAATACCCTATTAATGCCACCTCACCCCATCCACCTCTCTCAAATGTATATATATATATATATATATATATTTATATATATATATATATATATATATATATATATATATATATATATATATATATATATATATATATATATATATGCAAACAAGCCTGAATGGTCCCCAGGACTATATACAACTGAAAACTCACACCCCAGAAGTGACTCGAACCCATACTGCCAGGAGCAACGCAACTGGTATGTACAGGGACGCCTTAATCCGCTTGACCATCACGACCGGACATAAGGAAGTGATAGCCGAAGCTATTTGAACCACTTCCCCGCCGGCACTTGGATGGTAATCTTGGGCATAGCATTTTATCAAATCACCTCATTCTTTGGGGCACACGTGAGGAACACAAGGCTTGTTTGCATTTGTGTTCCTCACGTGTGCCCCAAAGAATGAGGTGATTTGATAAAATGCTATATGCCCAAGATTACCATCCGAGTGCCGGCGGGGAAGTGGTTCAAATAGCTTCGGCTATCACTTCCTTATGTCCGGTCGTGATGGTCAAGTGGATTAAGGCGTCCCTGTACATACCAGTTGCGTTGCTCCTGGCAGTATGGGTTCGAGTCACTTCTAGGGTGTGAGTTTTCAGTTATATATATATATATATATATATATATATATATATATATATATAAATATATATATATATATATATATATATATATATATATATATATATATATATATATATATATATATATATATATATATATATATATATATAACTGAAAACTCACACCCCAGAAGTGACTCGAACCCATACTCCCAGAAGCAACACAACTGGTATGTACAAGACGCCTTAATCCACTTGACCATCACGACCGGACATAATGAGGTGATAGCCGAGGCTATTTGAACCACCCCACCGCCGGCACTCGGATAGTAATCTTGGGCATAGCATTTTACCAAATCACCTCATTCTTTGGGGCACACGTGAGGAACACAAATGCGAACAAGCCTGAATGGTCCCCAGGACAATATGCAACTGAAAACTCACACCCCAGAAGTGACTCGAACCCATACTCCCAGAAGCAACACAACTGGTATGTACAAGACGCCTTAATCCACTTGACCATCACGACCGGACATAATGAGGTGATAGCCGAGGCTATTTGAACCACCCCACCGCCGGCACTCGGATAGTAATCTTGGGCATAGCATTTTACCAAATCACCTCATTCTTTGAGGCACACGTGAGGCACACAAATGCGAACAAGCCTGAATGGTCCCCAGGACAATATGCAACTGAAAACTCACACCCCAGAAGTGACTCGAATCCATACTCCCAGAAGCAACACAACTGGTATGTACAAGACGCCTTAATCCACTTGACCATCACGACCGGATAAATGAGGTGATAGCCGAGGCTATTTGAACCACCCCACCGCCGGCACTCGGATAGTAATCTTGGGCATAGCATTTTACCAAATCACCTCATTCTTTGGGGCACACGTGAGGAACACAAACGCGAACAAGCCTGAATGGTCCCCAGGACAATATGCAACTGAAAACTCACACCCCAGAAGTGACTCGAACCCATACTCCCAGAAGCAACAAAACTGGTATGTACAAGACGCCTTAATCCACTTGACCATCACGACCGGACATAATGAGGTGATAGCCGAGGCTATTTGAACCACCCCACCGCCGGCACTCGGATAGTAATCTTGGGCATAGCATTTTACCAAATCACCTCATTCTTTGGGGCACACGTGAGGAACACAAATGCGAACAAGCCTGAATGGTCCCCAGGACAATATGCAACTGAAAACTCACACCCCAGAAGTGACTCGAACCCATACTCCCAGAAGCAACACAACTGGTATGTACAAGACGCCTTAATCCACTTGACCATCACGACCGGACATAATGAGGTGATAGCCGAGGCTATTTGAACCACCCCACCGCCGGCACTCGGATAGTAATCTTGGGCATAGCATTTTACCAAATCACCTCATTCTTTGGGGCACACGTGAGGAACACAAATGCGAACAAGCCTGAATGGTCCCCAGGACAATATGCAACTGAAAACTCACACCCCAGAAGTGACTCGAACCCATACTCCCAGAAGCAACAAAACTGGTATGTACAAGACGCCTTAATCCACTTGACCATCACGACCGGACATAATGAGGTGATAGCCGAGGCTATTTGAACCACCCCACCGCCGGCACTCGGATAGTAATCTTGGGCATAGCATTTTACCAAATCACCTCATTCTTTGGGGCACACGTGAGGAACACAAATGCGAACAAGCCTGAATGGTCCCCAGGACAATATGCAACTGAAAACTCACACCCCAGAAGTGACTCGAACCCATACTCCCAGAAGCAACACAACTGGTATGTACAAGACGCCTTAATCCACTTGACCATCACGACCGGACATAATGAGGTGATAGCCGAGGCTATTTGAACCACCCCACCGCCGGCACTCGGATAGTAATCTTGGGCATAGCATTTTACCAAATCACCTCATTCTTTGGGGCACACGTGAGGAACACAAATGCGAACAAGCCTGAATGGTCCCCAGGACAATATGCAACTGAAAACTCACACCCCAGAAGTGACTCGAACCCATACTCCCAGAAGCAACACAACTGGTATGTACAAGACGCCTTAATCCACTTGACCATCACGACCGGACATAATGAGGTGATAGCCGAGGCGATTAATACCCTTGCTATTAATACCTATTAATATATATATATATATATATATATATATATATATATATATATATATATATATATATATATATATATATACATATATATATATATATACATATATATATATATATATATACATATATATATATATATATATATATATATATATATATATATATATATATATATATATATATATATATATATATATATATATATATATATATATATATATATATATATATATATAAATAAATATACAGGTATATATTTTATCAGAACTCAAAAACACAAATGCTATTTGCAGTAGCTGTTCTCGTTTTATAACATATTTCCTACAATATCGGCATTCTTGTAATTTTGAAAATAAATTACCTTTGATTAAAGCTTGTTTTGTCTTGGTCAGTGTACAGCCTTGCCATATGGTAGAGGCAAGGCTGTATAGATGCGACCGGGTAATTACTTCTACCCCGGCCACATCACCTAGTTCCTTTATGCTTGAGTGACAGCTCAGGGAAGTCTTAAGGTTCCGGTAGAGCAGGAGTTAGTTGCTTCTGGAGTCTTTCCTTATTCCGGCTATACATAGCATGGGTGGTAAGAGCGACCATCTTCCTATCTGGGGGTTGGTAAATTCCGTTTTTCCTCACGAAGAGAAAAAACAATAAGCAGCAAATGAACTAAAGAACACCCAAGGTACTAAATCACCTGCATATGCTTGAAGAACATTGTACGCTATCTCAATAAATTATTTACTGGTCTGGGAGGACGCTTTATCTCCAGACAAGTAGTTTCAAGAGATTTCCCTTTACTCAAAGATGCCGGGAACCATCCTGGCACCTCTTCTTCTTCTTGATAGTAAGTGCAGTTTGCATCAAGGGTCCCTCTACCTCACATTCCTTCGTCAGTGGGTTGAACTAAAATGGGGAAATAATTCCTCATTTTAACCCTTCCTAATAAGCCACTACAATAATTCTTAATTACAGTAATCTACAATAACCGTCCTCAATAATCTACAACAATAACTCTTCGTAATAATTCACCACAATAACCTGTTATAATAACCAATAACAATACCTTTCCAAAATAATTCACCAAAACAAACCTCCATAATAATCTACCACAATAACTCTAGGAATTAATCCACCACAATAACCCTTCAAAATAATCTTTTGAAATAATCATCTAAATAATTACCACTAACACTATTAATAATAATTCACAACTTTAACTTTCAAAATTATTTACTGCAATAACTCTCTCTTAAAATTCACCACAATAACCATCATTGTAGTAAAATCACAATGGCATCATATATCAATGGAAATAATTTTGGGGTAATGTAGTGACTTGTGGAGTTCAAGTCACTCCATTGCCTCAAAATGATATTCATTGATATATCACATCACTTTGATTTCATTGTGATCTGAGTCTATTAAAAGAGTTTGAAAGACATTACCGAAGGTCTGAGTGTGAGCGGGTTAGCTGTAAAACTCTGGTTGAGGCCTGCAGAACCTTCCATTAAATTCAGTAGAGTTCTGGCTTGGTTGTAATTATCTTTCGTAATTATCTTTCTCAACATCAGTATGTGTTATTGCAACCCGTTTCTTTGTTATTGAAAAAGAAAAAATCCTTTTTCCATATGAAATATTATGATAAAAATATTATAATGTGGAACCACGTTGCAGCTCCTTGTGTCTACTTATTAATTGATTTCCTGTGTTTGGAATTTATATTATAAGGTTGAAAAAAGAAAAATGAAGAACACACAATAACGTGGGCTTGAGCTCACGACCGTCCGGCCACCGGCGGCAGACCCCACTCAGAGGCCGTGACTCTTCCTAATTAGTCAAGACTCCCCAAGTATTATATAGACCTTCACCTCAACTGACCCCGACAGACCATGTATACGCTTTAATATCCAGTGACACCAAGAACATTCATATGAAGGAAGTGATAACCTTACAGGAGTGAAAACTGCCTTGATGGTACTTAACAGAGAAATCTTAATACAACACTCCTGTTATGGTAGGAATGAAAGCGATCACTCGTGGCACGACTGTTATGACCTCTGGGTCATAACAGGTCACCCATCCCACCAGCAAGCAGCACACAGACAAAGGAGGAATTCTATGAGAAACGAGAGTGGCCTCATGATGGTTATGAGAGAGATTATATTAATAACAGATAAAGATCGATGACGATCGTTTGTCCTCGGGGACTTCAACTTGAAAGCAATAGACTAGGAGGCGTACGAAGCAATAACGGAGAACATTTCGACAATCAGATTTGTAAGCCTCGTTCTGGTGACATTCCTGTATCAACACTTCAAGCAGGCAACGAGAATGAGGGAAGGGGATGTTCCGTCAATACTGGATTTAATATTCATCATTCTTGAAGAAGAAAACATATTTGACATCTAGTACCGCCCTCCCTTGGGAAATAGTCATCGTGTCCATTTGTAAATTAAATATGTTTGCGATATATTCTATAATAGAATTGGGGCATTGAAACAGTTATTAAACTCGATTTCAAGACAGAACACTGTGGGAAACTTGTAAAATTCTTTAATGAGTTTAAATGGACAGACTTTTTGCTAGGCAAGGTAATAAGTGAAATGTATTCCAAATTTTGCGAAATATACGCGGAAGGAACACAACATTCATACCAAAACAGAGATGCGGGACCAGAAAACAGGATTGGTTCAACAGAAATTGTGATAGGGCCAGAGAGGACAAGATAAGAAAATTGGTTCAATATCGGAACAGGTTCAATGCCTGCAAACATACCAGGAATACAAGCAAAGAAGAAGCAATTACACAGCGGTGAGGAGGTACAAAAGAACATTGAGATAGGTATAGCGGACAAATATAAAACAGATCCAAGCATTTCTTAAAATTAATTAAAAGCAAGCTGATTTAAAGGATAAAATCCAGAGAGTGAGAACGGGAACAGAACAATTGAGAATGGAAAAAGAAATGTGTGAAATGCTAAATGAACAGTTCCAAAGTGTGTTTGTACAAAATGAGGATTTAAGAAAGCTGAACGGATTCCAGATTACCAATTCCAGAGCACACAATTGTGTTATCTGAAGACAATGTGAAAAAATTACTCATTGATAACCTCTCCATAGTTATCTTCAAAAGTGACCATTCACAATAAGCCTCAAGATTAACCCTCTATAATAATCCACCAAAATTTTTCCTTATAATAATCCTCCCCAATAAAATCCATAATTAAGCAATATAATAATCTTCTTAATAATCGTCCACAATAACTTTATATAATAATTTCTTACTACAACCTCCTTCATGATATTCTGCAATAACCCTCCATATTATTTCATGAAAATAACCATCAACAATAATCCACTAAAATAACTCTTCATTATAATTCCCCACATTAACCCCTCCTAATAAGCCACTACAATAATCCTCAATTATATTAAACCACAATAACCATCTTCATTAACCTACCACAATAACTCTAGAAATTAATCCACCACAATAACCCTTCAAAATAATCTTCTGAAATAATCTTCTAAATAATTACCACTAATACTATTAATAATAATTTCCCACTTTAACTTTCAAAATTATTTACTACAATAACCTTCCCTTAAAATTCCTCACAATAATCCTCATGCAATAAAATCACAATAACTTTATATATAAAAAAATACTTTTTCTATATGAAATATTACGATAATTTTATTTTTTATGGAACCATGTTTCAGCTCCTTGTGTTTAATTATTAATATATTTTCTGTGTTTGGAATGTATATTGATGGGTTGAAAGAAGAAAAAGGAAGAATGTCTCATGAGAAGGGCTCGTGCTGATGACCGTCATGCCACCAGCGGCAGACCCCACTCTGAGGCCGTGACTCTTCCTAATTAGTCAAGAATCACCAAGTATTATATAGAACATTACCTCAAGTGACCCCGAGAGACTATGAATACGCTTTAATTTCCAGTGACACCAAGAACATTCATATGAAGGAAGTGATAACGATACAGGAGTGAAAACTGCCCTCATGGTACTTAACAGAAAAATCTTAATACAACACTCCTATTATGGTAGGAATGAAAGCGATCACTCCTGACACGACTGTTAGGACCTCTGGGTCATCAGAGGTTACCCGTCTGTGTGTTTACTTATATTACCATTAATCCACATTCGAAGGATTTACTCTTTTTATTAAGATTCCAATCATAATCACTGTTCTTGATATTACGTGATATCTAGTTTCACGTGATATCACTTAGCCAATTTATTGTCAGGGAGCCACGTGATCACACAGTCATGTATACTGTAGAGCTCTCTGGACTGACAGCCACGTGGTCATGTGGAGATGCTGCTCCAGCTTCAACAAGGTCATATGTTTTTGTAATTAGCTTGTGTGTCAACGAAATGGTCATGTATACTGTGAAGCAGCTTGTCTGACGACCAAGTGATCATGTATACTGTGGAGCTGGTTGTCTGACAACCAAGTGGTCATGTATATTGAACTTACCTAGTTTTGATTGCTAGGGGTTAGCTTCTGCTCTTTGGACCCGCATCTCAACTGTCAATCAGCAGATTCACATGTTTGTGGGCCTATTGGGCTCCATCATATCTACATTTGGAACTCTGTTTGGAATCTGCCTCCACTACGTCACTTCCAAATGCATTCCATTTGTAAATAATCCACGCAAATAACTTATATTAATAATCAACGAAAATAGCCCTCCAAAATAATCCACAAAAATTATACTCCTTATTAATCTACCAAAATAGCGTTTTGTAATAATCCAACACAATAACTCTAAATAATAATCCAATATAAAAATTCTAAATAATAGTCTAATACAATAACTCTGAATAATAATTCAACACAATAACTATAAATAATAATCCAACACAATAAATGTTCATAATAATTATTCGTAATAACCATCAATATTTATCTACTACAATAATTGTACCTAATGGTCCACAACAATAATCCTCCGCCAATTGTCAACCAAAATAGCCCTCCACAATAATCACAAAAACAACTCTCCAAATATTAGCCACAATAATAACCGTTCATAATAATTCTAAACAATAACCCTTTTTAATAATCCAGCACTATAACCCTCAATAATACCCCCCCCCAAAGTAATCCTTTATAACAAGCCTCCAAAGAAACCTCCACAATAATACAAAAGAATAATCCTCCATGATAATCCATCACAATAATCATTCATAGGAATCCACCACAATACCTCTCCAGAGTAATCTTCAACAGTAACCTTTCATAATAAGCCTCAAGAATAACCCTCTTTAATAATCCAACAAAATTTTTCCTCATAATTATTCATCCCAATAAAATCCATAATTATGTAATATAATAATCCTCTTAATAATCATCCACAATAACTCACCATAATAACCATCTGCAATAACTTACAATAATAATTTCTTACAATAACCTCCTTCATGATATGTCACAATAACACTCCATATTAATTCACCAAAATACCTATGAACAATAATTCCCCACAATAACTCTCCATAATAAGTTCCCACATTAACCCTTCCTAATAAGCTGCTACAAAAACCCTCAAATATATTAAACCATAATAACCCTCCTCAATAATCTACAACAATAACTCTCGAAATTATTCCATCAATAACCCTTCAAAATATTCTTCTGAAATAACCTCCTAAAAAATTACCACTAACACTATTAATAATAATTCACCACTTTAACTTTCAAAATTATTTACTACAATAACCCTACCTAAAAATTCACTACAATAACCCAGTTTGTAGTAAAATCACAATGGAATCATATATCAATAGAAATCATTTTGTGGTAATGTAGTGACTTGTGGAGTTCAAGTCACTCCATTGTCTCAAAATGATATTCATTGATATATCTCGTCATTGTGATTTCATTGTGATCTGAGTTTATTGTAAGAGTGTGAACGTCATTACCGAAGGTCAGAGTGTGGTCGGGTTGGCTGTAAAACTCTGGTTGGGTTCCGGTTTGGGGCCTCCAGAACCTTTATTTAAATTCAGTAGAGTTCTGGCTTGGTCGACTTATCTTTCGTAATTATCTTTCTCAACATCAGTATGTGTTATTGCTACCCGTTTCTTTGTTATTGAATTAGAAATAGTACTTTTTCCGTACGAAATATTGTGAGAAAAACCTTATTATTTGGAACCCTGTTGCAGTTCCTTGTGTCTACTTATTAATTAATTTCCTTTGTTTGGAATTTATTTTTATTGCATGAAAAAAGAAAAAGGAAGAGAACATGACATTGGCTCGAGCTGACGACCATCCGGCCACCGGCGGCAAACCTGACTCTGAGGCCGTGACGCTTCCTAATCAGGCAAGACTCACTACATATTATATAAACCTTCACCTCAAGTGTCCCTGAGACACCATGTATACACTTTAATTTCCAGTGACATCAAGAACATTTATCTGAGGGAAGTGATAACCTTCCAGGAATGAAAATTGTCCTCATGGTAATTAACAGAGAAATCTTAATACAATACTCCTGTTATGGTAGGAATGAAAGTGATCACTCGTGACACTACTGTTATTACCTCTGGGTCATCAGAGGTCACCCGTGTGTGTGTTTACTTATATTACCATAAATCAACATTCGAAGGATTTACTTTTTTATTAAAAATTCAGTCATAAACGTAGTAGATATCTCGTGGACAGTAATTGTCATACAGCCACGTGATCACATAGTCATGTATAGAAAGGAGCTGCTTGTCTGACAACCAAGCGATCTTGTATATTGTACTTACGTAGTTGTGATTGCGGGGGGGGGGGGGGAACTAAGCATCTACTCTTTAGTCCCACATCTCAACTGTCAATCAACTGATTCACATGATTCTGGGCTTATTGGGCTCCATAATATCTTCAATTGTAACTGTATGGAGTGAGCCTCCAAAACATAACTTCCAAATGCATTCCATTCTGTAAAGAATCCACGCAAATAATTTATCTTAATAATCCAGGAAAATAGCCCTCCACAAGAATCCACAAAAATAATTCTCCATATTAATTCACTAAAATAACGTTTTGTAATAATCCAACACAATAACGTTTTGTAATAATCCAACACAATAACGTTTTGTAATAATCATACACAATACCGCTTTGCAATAATCCAACACAATACCTCTAAATAAAAATCCAACAATATAACTCTAAATAATAATCCATCACAATAACTCAAAATAATACACCAATAAAATAACTCTAAATAATAATAAAACACAATACCTCTAAATAATAATCCAACACAATAACTAAATAATAATCCTACACAATAAATTTCCCTAATAATTATTCATAATAATTATCAATATTATCTACTACAATAAACGTACCTAATAATCCACAACAATAACCCTCCGCAATAGTCAACCAAAATAGCCCTCAACATTAATCACAAAAATAACTCCAGATATAAGCCACAATAATAACCGTCAATAATAATTCTCAACAATAACCCTTTTTAATTATCCAGAACTATAACCCTCAATAATAACCTACCAATGTAATCCTTCATAATAAGCCTAAAATAACTTTCAAGAGAATAATCTTCCATGATATTCCATCACGATAGCCTTTCATAGGAATCCACAACAATACCTCTCCATAGTAATCTTCAACAGTAACCTTTCATAATAAGCCTCAAGAATAAACCTCTATAATAATCCACCCAAATTTTTCCTCATTTCATCCCAATCCCATTATTCATCCCAATAAAATCCATAATTTTGCAATATAATAATCCTCTTAATAATCATCCACAATAACTCACCATAATAACCATCTGCAATAACTCAATATATTAATTTCTTACAATAACCTC
The DNA here is from genome assembly GCF_040958095.1 of Procambarus clarkii. Classification (NCBI taxonomy): domain Eukaryota; kingdom Metazoa; phylum Arthropoda; class Malacostraca; order Decapoda; family Cambaridae; genus Procambarus; species Procambarus clarkii. The sequence goes on along the minus strand of NC_091153.1, from coordinate 52,034,386 downwards.
CTTCATGATATTTCACAATAACTCTCCATATTAATTCACCAAAATACCCATCAACAATAATCCCCCACAATAACTCTCCATAATAAGTCCCCACATTAAACCTTCCTAATAAGCCACTACAATAATCCTCAATTATATTAAACCACAATAACCCTCCACAATAATCAACAACAATAACTCTCGGAATGAATCCACCACAATAACCCTTCAAAATAATCTTCTGAAATAACCTTCTATAAAATTACCACTAACACTATTAATAATATTTTACCACTTTAACTTTCAAAATAATTTACTACAATAACACTCCCTAAAAATTCACCACAATAACCATCATTGTAGTAAAATTACAATGGCATCATATATCAATGGAAATAATTTTAGGGTAATGTAGTGACTTGTGGAGTTCAAGTCACTTAATTGTCTCAAAATGATATTCATTGATATATCTCGTCATTGTGATTTCATTGTGATCTGAGTCTATTGCAAGAGAGTGAACGTCATTACCGAAGGTCAGAGTGTGGTCGGGTTGGCTGTAAAACCCTGGTTGGGCTCCGGTTTGAGGCCTCCAGAACCTTTATTTAAATTCAGTAGAGTCAACTTATCTTTCGTAATTATCTTTCTCAACATAGTATGTGTTATTGTGACCCGTTTCTTTGTTATTGAATAAGAAATAGTACTTTTTCCGTACGAAATATTATGAGAAAAACCTTATTATATGGAACCCTGTTGCAGCTCCTTGTGTCTACTTATTAAATGATTTCCTTTGTTTGGTATTTATATTAATAGGATGAAAAAAATAAAAAGGAAGAGGTCTACTCAACATGGGCTCGAGCTGACGACCGTCCGGCCAACGGCGCAGACCCCACTCTGAGGCCGTGACTCTTCCTAATTAGGCAAGACTCACTAAATATTATATAGACCTTCACATCAAGTGACCCCGAGACAACATGTATACGCTTTAATTTCCAGTGACATCAAGAACATTCATCTGAAGGAAGTGATAACCTTTTAGGAGTGAAAACTGCCCTCATTTTAATTAAGAAAGAAATCTTAATACAACACTCCTGTTATGGTAGGAATGAAAGTGATCACTCGTGACACGACTGTTATGACCTCTGGGTCATCAGAGGTCACCCGTGTGTGTGTTTACTTATATTACCATTAATCAACATTCGAAGGATTTACGAAGAAATCAGTCATAAACGTTTAAGATATCTCGTGGAAAGTAATTGTCATACAGCCACGTGATCACATAGTCATGTATACAGAGGAGCTGCTTGTCTGACAACCAAGTGATCTTGTATATTGTACTTACGTAGTTGTGAGTGCGGGGGGGTTGAGCATCTGCTCTTTAGTCCCACATCTCAACTGTCAATCAACTGATTCAGATGATTCTGGGCCTATTGGGCTCCACAATATCTACATTTGTAACTGTATGGAGTCTGCCTCCATAACATAACTTCCAAATGCATTCCATTAGTAAATAATCCACGCAAATAATTTATCTTAATAATCCACGAAAACAGCCCTCCACAAAAATCCACAAAAATAATACTCCAGATTAGTTCACCAAAATAAAGTTTTGTAATAATCCAACACAGTAACGTTTCGTAATAATCCAGCACAATAACGTTTTGTAATAATGCAAGAGAATAACTTTTTGTAATAATCCAACACAATAACGTTTTGTAATAATCCAACACAATAACGTTTTGTAATAATCCAACACAATAACTCTAAATAATAATCCAACAATATAACTTTAAATAATAATCCATCTCAATACTCTAAACAATAATCCAATAAAATAACTCTGAATAATAATCCAGCACAATAACGCTAAATAATAATCCAGCACAATAATGCTAAATAATAATCCTACACAATATATGTCCTTAATAATTATTCATAAGAACTATCAATAATTATCTACTACAATAAACGTACCTAATAATCCACAACAATAACCCTCTGCAATAGTCAACCAAAATAGCCCTCAACAATAATCACAAAAATAACTCTCCAGATATAAGCCACAATAATAACCGTCAATAATAATTCTCAACAATATCCCTTTTTAATAATCCAGCACTATAACCCTCAATAATAACCTACCAAAGTAATCTTTCATAATAAGCCTAAAAAAAACTACAAGAGAATAATCCTCCATTATAATCCATCACAATAACCTTTCATAGGAATCCACCACAATACCTCTCCAAAGTAATCTTCAACAGTAACCTTTCATAATAAGCCTCAAGAATAACCCTCTATAATAATCCATCAAAATTTTTCTTCATAATTATTCATCCCCATAAAATTCATAATTATGCAATATAATAATCCTCTTAATAATCATCCACAATAACTCACAATAATAATTATCTACCATAACTCACAATAATAATTTCTTACAATAACCTCGTACATGATATTTCACAATAACCTTCCATATTAATTCACCAAAATACCAGTAACAATAATCCCCCACAATAACTCTCCATAATAAGTCCCCACATTAACCCTTCCTAATTAGCCACTGCAATAATCCTCAATTATATTAAACCACAATAACCCTACTCAATAATGTACAACAATAACTCTCGGAATTAATCCACCACAATAACCCTTCAAAATAATCTTCAGAAATAACCTTTTAAAAAATTACGACTAACACTATTAATAATAATTCAACACTTTAACTTTCAAAATAATTTACTACAATAACCCTCACAGTCTTACCTGGGACGCGGTCGGGTCAAGAAGTACCTGCTCCGCAACTAGGGGTGAGTTTAGTGATGGTGTTTAGCTCAGTCTACACATTAGGAGACTGACTAGTATCAATCGCCTTCTACACATCTCCCCCCATGCTGGGTACTGAGATGGAGACTCAGTCTCCAGAAGAACTGGCTACTTCCCACGGCAATATTAACATGGACTCAAAAAGCAGCCAGTCAGTCGAGGAGGGTGAGTTTCAAAAAGTTCTAACCAAGCAACAGAAGAAACGGAGAAGACAGGATGTAAGGCGTAGTGTTGACAGTGATAGTACACATAACGCAAACGACAAGAGAATGAAGAACGACGCCGAGACTGATCAAACCAGTAGCGACGAACGGACAGAACGATGTCAGGTAGGTGAGGGTCAGCAGAGGTGGAGGCTTCTCTTCCCTTCCTCATGCACACTGGCCTATCATCACAAGCTGCTGTAGACAGTCAAACTTGGAAGAGAACACCGCAAGTTCGAGCCCCTGCTGAAGGAAGGTGTAAACAGACCATACTTAACGGTAAATTCTATGGAGGCAGTTGTGTTTCTTACCCAGCAAGGATATGATGGAATTGTTATGCAAATACTAGAGGGTAACGAGAAGCTGACGAAGGTAATTATCTACAAATACCCTCAGATTCTAGACCCCGAATTCATCCTCGACGACCAACGATTTGTGTGGGCCAAGCGTCACCTTATTAAAGGTGAAGCTAGGAATCAGGTGGTGGCTCTAGCGAGAGGTGAAGTTCCCGAGAGAGTGTTCATCACTGGAGCTGGCTACAGGCATGTAGCATGTATGTGGAAGAGCCCATAATATGCCTGAAATGCTGCAGATGGGGGCATAAATCCTGGAGCTGGCAACATGATCCACGATGTCGTTTCTGCGGAAAGTCTCACCTCTCTAATGTGTGTAGAAACAGACTTAATCTGGGTGAGAAAATAGTTCCCAGATGTTGCAACTGTGGAGGTGGTCACAATGCCAGCTCGGCTGTGTGTAGCAAGAGGCCGAGTATGGATGTTCCTCGGCCGGTGAATGTTACAGAGCAAGCAAGAGCTCTTACTCAGACACCGGGAGCACAGCAAAACAGTCTGCCCCAAACAGCGCCAGTGAACCGGACGAATGCGTGGGTAAAGGAGTCACCTTTACTTCGTCAGGCTCAAGCAACATACAGCCATGCCAACACTCCGGACTCCGGCAGTGACAGTGTAACGGTGAGTGAAGTGGCTACTGTGGCTCAGAAAGAGGGCCATAATGATATGGTCAAGGAGGTTTGGGCTGAACTAAGAAAAGTTGACGAGTTCCTCCGAAATCTTGGGCAGAGAAGCGAATCCATCGAGGCCAAATTAAACGTTCAGGTGAAGGTCAAGGAAAGTCACAAAACAGTGAAGGAAAGTCAGGATATATTGGTTGAGGACAGTAATGAAATATTGAGTGATGAAATGAAGGAAAGTGAAGTGTGTGTGAATGATGATAGTCGTAGTGAAAGGAAGAACCCTATAATTACACTTAAATTGAAGGAATCATTTGGGCCAATAATGGACGTCACAGGACTGAAAAAATCTCTTGCGAAACGCAATGTTGCTTTTACTAGTGAACTTGGGAGGAGGTGGAAGATGTTATACGAGGTATGGCTATCATTTAGTGAACTTATTGGGGATGACTTAGCAAGTGAATTGTTTAATAATGGATCACCCTAGACTGAAAGTGTTGTCATGGAATGTTAATGGTTTAAGAAAAAGGGTTACAGATGTTCATTGTTATGTGATGGGAAATTATATTAATGTTGTAGCTCTCCAGGAGACAGGGGATAGGAATGAAGGCTTATTGAAATTAAATGACTATAAAGGGTTTCACCTCTTCTCCGCAAATAACATCAGAGGCACGTCGATTTATGTTAAAAATTCCATACCAGCAGAGTTAGTAGAACCCCCGTCACTAATGCCAGGTATAGAGTGTGTCTGTGTTAAATTATCATTAAGGGAAGGGGAATTTATTGTAGTTAATTTGTATGTATCCAGGAACTGCTTCGACCCTCACTATCTACCTGACTGCATTTATACTAATCCTTCACTAGTCATTGGGGACCCTAATGCTCGGCACACAAGCCTTGGGACAGTGGGTGGTATTAATGCTAATAGGGTCAAGTGGTTACAGTTCCTGCAAGATCATCCAGATACCTGTCTCTTGGGAAACAATGAACCAACTCACATCAGGGGAGGAAGGCTTGACTATGCCTGTATTTTAAACTCTCAGGGGAATAGGGGGGGAGGCTCGGGTTGTTCGGGAACTACTTAGTGACCACTTTGCCTTGAACGTTGAATTACCACTGGGGAAAAAACAAGTCCACTTTCAAAGGAAAAGGCTAACTATTAATAAAGATTTGAAAAATTATTGTATTCAAAATATGGGAGATTGGTATCAACAATACACGCCGCTCTGCGTTGATGGTTTTTACGAGGACATGGTCGAGAACATAGAGAAATTAGTACAGAGGGAAAATAACGAGGGCAGGGGAAGCAAGACGCATGGACCTAAGAAATTTAAATATTCCAATGATCAGCAAGTTAAGGGGTGGGAGAGAATGCTACGGAGTGCACATAAAGAATGGTTAAAAATGGAATGAGGGATGAAGAGAAAAATAGAATGTTGGAAGTGGCTAGGGAATGCAGTCAGGTGAGGAAGGAGGCGCAGGACAGATTCTGGCAAGACTTTGCTCAGTCCATTGGTAATACTAAAAATCTTAAAGACATATGGAGAGCAGTAAATAAAATCAGGAGATGTAAGACCAAAATCATTGCTCACTCAGATCCAGGGAAGGTTGCTAATGAGTTAGTAGATAAATGAGCTAATGCTGCTGGTATGGAGTCCTTACCTGAAGACATGAGAGTCACCATTGAGTCATGGGAAAATATTAGAAATGGAGTAACTTTATGTGCCTTAAATACAAGATCTGTAACATGCACTGAGATAACTCACGATGACGTACTGGATGCTATAAAAAGTGGCAGCTCTACTGCTCCGGGGAAAGATGGAGTAACGTATGACATTCTTAATTATTTAGCCGATATGAAACCTAGTCCCTTACTTGATTTGTTTAATATGAGTTATAGAGAGGGAAAGAGGCTGTCATCATTCCTGTCCCTAAGTCAGACGGAGGCTACAGGCCTGTCTCCTTAATGTCCTGCTTTTGTAAAATGATGGAAAGGATTTTGTTAAATAGGCTACTCTACCTTGTAGGTGATAACATGTCCAGTAATCTCTTTGGTTTTATGAAAGGCAAAAGTACTGCGGATTGTCTCTTAAAGTGTTTGTCTAATGTGGATGACAATTGTAGTTTTTGTTGATCTGCAAGGAGCATTTGATAAAGTCAATGAGGAAGTAATTTTATACGAATTAGCCAAACTGTGAATAACAAGGAGAATGCTACATTGGATAAGGAATTATCTACAAGGCAGAAAAGGTCAGGTGTATTACCAGGGATACATGTCTGAGGAACGGATGTTTCAGTTAGGTACCCCCAAGGGGGAGTTTTAAGTCCCACCTTATTCAATGTATTAACGAACAGATTAGCATCAGAGATGTATCCTACAGGGGTCACGACGATCATATATGCTGATGACATTCTTATACAAGGTACTTCTGGGAACAAAATACAAACTGCTCTTAAGATACTTGGTACAACCTGCCACAAGTTAGGCTTAGTTATAAATGCAAACAAAATGAAATATGAGTATAGGAAACGAAGAAATATAACACTTAATCTAAATGGTATGGAACTGAGCCGTGTTCAGAAGTACAAGTATTTGGGCATGTATGTTGGATACACATGTGAGAGTAAAAAAGTTGAATTAAATCATATCAGCACCTTATGTAAAGCCCGTCTGCATCCTCTAAAACCACTGGCCCTTTCTGGTAAAGGTGTTGGGGTACCTATCTTGCGGATATTATACATAAGCACTGTTCGGTCCCTGATAGACTACGCAACACCCGTATTGTCTTACACAGGCCAAGGCAGAATTAAAAAAATAGAGCTGATACAGAACGAGGCTATGAGGATTATTCTTGGATGTCAAAGAAATGCAATGATTGAAATAATGAGAATGGAATTAAATTTACATAGTGTATATGATAGAGTCCGTGACATTAACACTAGAGTATCTATTCATTTCGTGCGGAGAAAAGGAGGGGATGAGCTGTTTCAGAGTGTTCAGACCTGCTTGAGTGACGTACAACCTTCCAGGAAACTGATGGAGACACGCTACACGAGGGAATTAGCTCATTACCTCAGGGAATACGATGTACTTGACTGCTGTAAACCCTCTCACCATTGTAATAGGTCTGCTCCCTGGAAAGTACAGAAAATAGACGTCGAAATTGTACCCCTCAAGGTGAAAAAGATTCATCATGAACCGGGACAATTACGGTGTTTATATGGAAGCATGATATCTCGGTTACCAAGAGGCAACAGTTTACATGTATATTGTGACGGGTCGGTGGCGGAGGGTGGCAGGGCAGGGTGTGGTGTCCTAATAAGAGAATATACCGAGTTTGGGACTATGGACAGGATAATTGAACTTCGACTTAGTAATTATATATCATCCACACAAGCTGAACTGCAGGCCATTCTGGCGTGTTTGGAGGAAGTGTGTCATGACGACAAAAATGTTTTTGAATTTGTCGATAGCCTAGGAGCACTTGATTCCTTAAACAGTCGAAACCCAGTCTTCATGTCCATAGTTGAGGATTGTAAGAAAAGGATAACTGAGATACAGCTGAGAGGTCATTGTGTGAAATTCACACAATGCCACAAGTTGACATTGAATGTGAATTCACAATGAGACAAATAAGAAGCAAAATCAGAAATATTCAGGCACAGGCAGAAGTGGAGAGGAGAAGTATAATGTATGAGAGAAGTCAAACCATGCAACACTACATGTATGTGAGTCAAAACCCCCATTTCACTTATGGTAAAAGGAGAAATGCTTGGAATGACTCTGTGAACATGCGGCTCAGGCTTGGGTACAAATATTACTGGGAATATGGGATAGGTGTTCATGATAATGACACAAAGTGCAAAATATGTGGTATGTTAAGGTCTCACACCCTTGCCCATTATATGATTGATTGTCCGTTGATTAATGTATATAGAAACACTGAGATAAGGACTGTTCCTGAACAAATAGCCTGGATGTGTCACAACTGAAGTGTTGATGATATTCTTGAGAGATATAAGAATTTTGCACCAAGACTGTAATTTTTTGTTGAATTATCTGCATGTCTCTTGCAAATTGTCTATACAGTATACCTAGGTCATAAAGGTATTTATGTACGTCTGGTACAATACTAATTGTGTAAGGAGGAAATGTCGATGTTTATCTCACAGAATGTTTGGTAATATGTTTATTGTTTCTGATGTGTGTATATGTATGTATTAACACGATGTACTGAACGGGGTGAGAATAGCTTGAGCTACCTCATCCCTTTGTGTGCATTTTACCTCAATAAACTTATTTCAATTTCAATTTCACAATAACCCTCCCTAAAAATTCACCACAATAACCCTCATTGTAGTAAAATCACAATGGCATCATATATCAATGGAAATAGTTTTGGGGTAATGTAGTGACTTGTGGAGTTCAAGTCACTCCATTGTCTCAAAATGATATTCATTGATATATCTCGTCATTGTGATTTCATTGTAATCTGAGTCTATTGTAAGAGTGTGAACGTCGTTACCGAAGGTCAGAGTGTGGTCGGGTTGGCTGTAAAACCCTGGTTGTGCTCCGGTTTGGGGCCTCAAGAACCTTTCTTAAATTCATTAGATTTTTGGCATGGTCGACTTATCTTTCGTAATAATCTTTCTCAACATAGTATGTGTAATTGCAACCCGTTTCTTTGTTATTGAATGGGAATTAATACTTTTTCCATACGAAATATTTCGAGAAAAACCTTATGATAAGGAACCCTGTTGCAGCTCCTTGTGTATACTTATTAATTGATTTCCTTTGTTTGGAATTTATATTAATAGGATAAAAAAAGAAAAAGGAAGAGGTCTACATGAAATGGGCTCGAGCTGACGACTGTCCGGCCACCGGCGGCAGACCCTACTCTGAGGCCGTGACTCTTCCTAATTTGTCAAGACTCACTAAATATTATATAGACCTTCACCTCAAGTGACCCCGAGAGACCATGTATACGCTTTAATTTCCAGTGACACCAAGAATATTCATCTGAAGGAAGTGATAACCTTACATGAGTGAAAACTGCCCTCATGGTAATTAACAGAGAAATCCTAATACCACACTCCTGTTATGGTAGGAATAAAAGTGATCACTCGTGACACGACTGTTATGACCTCTGGGTCATCAGAGGTCACCCGTGTGAGTGTTTACTTATATTACCATTATTCAACATTGGAAGGATTTACTTTTTTATTAAGAAATCAGTCATAAACGTTGTAGATATCTCGTGGACAGTAATTGTCATACAGCCAAGTGATCACGTAGTCATGTATACAGTGGAGCTGCTTGTCTGACAACCAAGCGGTCTTGTATATTGTACTTACCAAGTTGTGATTTCGGTGGAGGGGGGTTAAGCATCTGCTCTTTAGTCCCACATCTCAACTGTCAATCATCTGAATCACATGATTCTGGGCCTATTGGGCTCCATAGTATCGACAGTTGTAACTGCATGGCGTCTGCCTCCATAACATAACTTCCAAATGCATTCCATTTGTAAATAATCCACGCAAAAAATTTATCTTAATAATCCACGAAAACAGCCCTCCACAATAGACCACAAATATAATACTCCATATTAATTCAACAAAATAACGTTTTGTAAAAACCCAACACAATAACTCTAAATAATAATCCAACAATGTAACTCTAAATAATAATCCATCACAGTATCAATAAATAATAATCCCTCACAATATCAATAAATAATAATCCAATAAAATAACTCTAAATAATAATCCAACACAATAACTGTATAATAATCCAACAAAATAACTCTAAATAATAATCCTACAGAATAAATGTCCACAATAATTATTCATAATAACCATCAATAATTATCTACTACAATAAACGTACCTAATAATCCACAACAATAACCCCCCGCAATAGTCAACCAAAATAGCCCTCAACAATAATCACAAAAATAACTCTCAAGATATAAGCCACAATAAAAACCGTCAATAATAATTCTCAACAATAACCCTTTTTAATAATAGGCACTACAACCTCTCAATAATAACCTACCAAAGTAATCCTTCGAAATAAGGCTAAAAAACCTACAAGAGAATAATCCTCCATGATAATCCATCACAATAACCTTTCATAGGAATCCACCACAATATCTCTCCATAGTAATCTTCAACAGTAACCTTTCATAATAAGCCTCAAAATAACCCTCTAATAATCCACCAAAATTTTCCTCATAATTATTCATCCCAGTAAAATCCATAATTATGCAATATAATAATCCTCTTAATAATCATCCACAATAACTCACCATAATATCCATCTGCAATAACTCACAATAATAATTTCTTACAATAACCTCCTTCATGATATTTCACAATAACCCTCCATATTAATTCACCAAAATACCCATCAACAATAATCCCCCACAATAACTCTCCATAATAAGTCCCCACATTAAACCTTCCTAATAAGCTACTACAATAATCTTCAATTATATTAAACCAAAATAACCCTCCTCAATAATCTACAACAATAACTCTCGAAATTAATCCACCACAATAACCCTTCAAAATAATCTTCTGAAATAACCTTCTAAATAATTACTACTAACACTATTAATAATAATTCACAACTTTAGCTTTCAAAATTATTTACTACAATAACCCTCCCTAAAAGTTCACCACAATAACCCTCATTGTAGTAAAATCACAATGGCATCATATATAAATGAAAATAATTTTAGGGTAATGTAGTGACTTGTGGAGTTCAAGTCACTCCATTGTCTCTAAATGATATTCATTGATATATCTCGTCATTGTTATTTCATTGTGATCAGAGTCTATTGTAAGTGTGTGAACGTCATTACCGAAGGTCTGAGTGAGGTCGGGTTGGCTGTAAAACCCTGGTTGGGTTCCGGTTTGGGGCCTCCTGAACCTTTCTTTAAATTCAATAGAGTTCTGGCTTGGTCGACTTATCTTTCGTAATTATCTTTCTCAACATCAGTATGTGTTATTGCAACCCGTTTCTTTGTTATTGAATAAGAAAAAACACTTTTTCCATACGAAATATTATGAGAAAAACATTATTATATGGAACCCTGTTGCAGCTCCTTGTGTCTACTTATTAATTGATTTCCTTTGTTTGGAATTTATATTAGTAGGATGAAAAAAGAAAAAGGAAGAGATCTTCGTGACATGGGCTCGAGCTGACGACCGTCCGGCCACCGGCGGCAGACCCCACTCTGAGGCCGTGACTCTTCCTAATTAGTCAGGACTCACTAAATATTATATAGACCTTCACCTCAAGTGACCCCGAGAGACCATGTATACGCTTTAATTTCCAGTGACACCAAGAACATTCATCTGAAGGAAGTGATAACCTTACAGAAGTGAAAACCTGCCCTCATGTTAATTAACAGAGAAATGTTAATACAACACTCCTGTTATGGTAAGAATGAAAGTGATCACTCGTGACACGACTGTTATGACCTCTGGGTCATCATACGTCACCCGTGTGTGTGTTTACTTATATTACAATTTATCAACATTCGAAGGATTTACTTTTTTATTAAGAATTCAGTCATAAACGTTGTAGATATCTCGTGGACAGTAATTGTCATACAGCCAAGTGATCACGAAGTCATGTATACAGTGGAGCTGCTTGTCTGACAACCAAGCGGTCTCGTATATTGTACTTACCTAGTTGTGAGTCGTTTGTGAGCATCTGCTCTTTGGTCCCGCATCTCAACTGTCATTCAACTTATTCACATGATTCTGGGCCTATTGGGCTCCATAATATCTACATTTGTAACTGTAGGGAGTCTGCGTCCATAACATCACTTCCAAATGCATTCCATTTGTAAATAATCCAAGCTACTAACTTATCCCAATAATCCACGAAAATATCCCTCCACAATAATCTACAAAAATAATCCTCCATAATAATCTACCAAAATAATGGTCTGAAATATCGCACACATTAACTCTAAATAACAATCCAACAGAATTGTAAGTACCAATCCAACACAATAACTGTAAATAATATTCCAACTTAATAACTCTAAATAATAATTCAACTCAATAACTCTAAACAATAATCCACCACAATAAATATCCATATTAATTAACCATCATAACATCAATCATTATCTACTACAAAAAACATATCTAATAATCCACAACAATAGTCCTCCACAATAGTCAACCAAAATTATCCTCCACAGTAATCTACAAAAATAGCTCTCCATATATAAATCACAATAATAACATCCGTAATAATCCTCAACAATAACCAGCTTTAATAATCAAGCACTATAACCTCCATAATAACCCGCCAAAATAACCTTTCATAACAAGCCACCAAATAATCCTCCATAATAATCCATCACAACAACCTTTCATAAGAATTCACCACAATACCTCTCCATAGTAATCTTCAACAGTAACCTTTCATACTAAGACTTACGGATAACCCTCTCTAATAATCCACCACAATTACCCTCAATAATAATCCACCAAAATATCCCTTATAATAATTCGACCCAATAAGGTTCTATAAAAATAATGCATTAGAATAATCCTCCATAATAATTTCTCACAATTACCTCCCCTATATTCCTTCACAATAATCCTCCATATTATTTCACCAAAATAACCATCAACAATAATCCACCACAATAACTCTCCATAATAATTCCCCACATTAACCCTTCCCAATAAGCCATCAGAATACCACCAGAGTATTCAAAGTCTCTGTACCTAAAACCTGCTAATTCCTCTAATGTTAATGAGAAAATCCTTTCCCTTAATTAAAACAAAGTACAGTGGTACCACTGTACTGTATTTAGTTAAGATGAAAAAATCATCAATTTAAGTGTTATATTTGTGCATTAAGAAACTGGCTAACTACTGGATGGTAAGCAAGCTTTAACATAAATTTAATATAGGCTCCCATGTTCATACTGCAACAATTTTTTTATTTTTACATGCTTAAGTAACAAATTTTGTCAACATTACTTTATTTTCAAATTAAATTTCACTGCTACATCTTCTGATACTTAGTGGTCATGTCATATTGTTCTTCTACATTCATATACTTTTTTCCAGCATTTAATTTGCCGCTGAGTCAAGGTCTGCACTTTGAGAGGAGATTAAGCAATATCACTTTTGCCACAGTGAGTAATGTCATTATTTTAAAAGAACAATTTTATTATTTATCGTTAATGCAAATAAAGAGGGATATAATTCTTACATAGTTACAGTTAAATAAGTTATGTATAATAATTGTTCCTTAACCCTAGAAATGTGTCCATCAGAATTGCCATGCTGCATATGCATAGTGTATTGAAATGCCTCTCTCTTGCGGGTTTTTGCAGCCTAGCAACCTTCATGCGATTAAATCCGTACCAGTCTTGCAAGTCATATATAAATCTACTGGGACCATTGGCCAAAACCTGGTAACAATATATAAAGTTAAAGCTCGGGAAAGAAAGACAAGGAATAGCAGTCATTTATTAAAAAAGAGTAGTATGGAAGGAGGGGATTTGAGGCAGACCAACATTTGGCCTGCGGTGGTGACTACCTCAGAGCGAGGAAACACTTCATGAACCCATTATATGACTGACCTTTCAATCGTCGCTGAAACTTTAATGGGCCTCAGGAAATGACGAATCAGCTCACAACACCTCAGAAAATCAGAATCTATCCTCGACAAGCCATTGGCCATACACGCATAACTCACAGACACCTAATGAAGCACCGCCCTGCTCCCTATTGTCGACAGTGCATTGTCCCTCCCACGATCTTGCCTTTTAAAATGTCCGGACTTCCAGGACGAACATGTGTCTTGCTTTCCAACCGTCCCTCGCGGTCACTTGTCTCTCGATAGAATTCTAGGTGAAACGGATACCTTTGATATCTTTCACCTTAGACGTTTCTGTCCTCATAGTGGCATCCTTAGTATTTAGCGCCCTATGATTATCCCACACATTTGATGGTGATACATAGCCTTCCAGGCTTGGTGCCTTATTTTGATAATTACTTACTTAACCTCGATAAGAATTGTCATCTGGGCAAAGGGAGAGGACCTTCCACAAGCCGCCGGCTTCCTGTCCTCGTCGAGGCCACTAGTGTTAGTGGCTCTCAGTTAAACTCAGATAACCTGTAAGCACAGCGAAGCATCCCCATCGATGACACTGGTCCATTAACACTTCAGTCGCCCAAAAGTTCTCAGCAAGCAAAACATATTCCAGTAATGTTTAACGAATTTAGGATTAAAGTCGATTCCTTATTACATTAATACACTTTACACAGATTTGCCCCAATAGTTGTCGACGGCTGGTCAATATACATGACATCCTGATTTAGGGGCGACGACGATCGAGGGATCGGATGCGTTCCGGCGTACCCTGGATGAGTAAATCGTAAAGCCTTATTGTTAAATGAACATTGCCGGTCGGCGGAAACTAATACATTGATGAGAAGATGATTGGGGAGCGCCAAGAGTTTCCCATGAAGGTAAGCACCGGCCACGCCCCACACGGAGAACAATGGGTAACAAAGCAAAAACTTGGCCCCTAACTAACGCAAAAAATCATTCAGTGCCCCCTTCTCCCAGGCAAAACAGAAGCCAGCCGCTTACCACGTCTGAGGCCACACAAGAACACCAAGATCCGCCAACTCCCGGTACTTCTCGTCGAACAACATCACCCCGCCCGAAGGACCAGCCAGAAAACGTTCAAAATCTATCCACTATCTGCAGTAAATAGGTACCTGGGAGTTAGACAGCTGTTACGTGCTGCTTCCTGGGGGTGAGTAACAAAAAGGAGGCCTGGTCGGGGACCGGGCTGCGGGGACGCTAAGCACCGAAATCATCTTAAGATAACCTCAAGAAGATATCCTGTGATCCCAGACGGGATATGTGCCAGGCGTCGTACAAACCGGGCCGTTGAACAGAAACGCCAGACGGCAGTATCAGACCCTATGGGTAAAACCGGCGGCCCTCAGGCAGAGCAAGTGTCCAGACATCCGCTCGTCGTCAAGGCTCAACCAGCAATCCAAACATCGATGATTCTTGATGTAGTGAAATTATTGTTGCATACACCGTAGACTTTTAATAATTCCTACAGCCCGAATATTTCCAAACTTAGGAATAAATTTTAGTTAATGCACTTTACTGTTCACTGTAAATATATCTAAACTGCACTAAAGTCAGGGTTCCACTTATACTACATTTGAATTCACTGTACAGCCAAGTTGTTTGCAAAACTATCAAGGACATACGAATCAGCAACAAGGCAGTTGAACAAAGTAGAAATATTTATTTCATGATGCTCATCAAATTCTGAACATTTTGATGCATGAAACAACAAAAGAAATTAAATTACCAAATTAATGTGGCCACAAACTAAAATTTAGATTAAAAAAAGTTTAGATTCCAAACTAGCAGATCAAAATATAAATGGCAAAACCTAATAATAAAAAAAAAATTATCAACCTGTTAATTTCTCCGTGTCACTTTCACCCTTACTCATCATCTTGCTTTAGCCCGTTCACTGCCGTGTTTCACGTTCGCACTCATGTTCGTTTCACTTTCACTATAACTTTCCCCGCCTCAGCCCATCTTGCCCCCTCATTACCACCTGTCACACCTCGCTCTCCCTTACCTTCCTGCCACACACCTCCTGGCCCTCTTATACCTTCTTGCCACACCTCCTCGCTATCTAATACCGCCCTGCCACATCTCCTCGCCCTCTTATACCTCCCTGTTACACCTCCTCGTCCTCTAATACCTCCCTACCCCACCTCCTCGCCCTCTAATACCTCCCTGCTACACCTACTCTTCGTCTAATACCTCCCTGCCACATCACCTCGCCCTCTAATACCTCCCTACCCCACCTCCTCGCCCTCTAATACCTCCCTGCCACACCTTCTCTCCGTCTAATACCTCCCTGCCACACCTCCTCGCCCTCTAATACCTCCCTGCTACACCTCCTCGCCCTCTAATACCTCCCTGCCACACCTTCTCTCCGTCTAATACCTCCCTGCCACACCTCCTCGCCATCTAATACCTCCCTGCTACACCTCCTCGCCCTCTAATACCTCCCGGCCACACCTTCTCTCCGTCTAATACCTCCCTGCAACACCTCTTCGCCCTCTAATACCTCCCTGCCACACCTCCTCGCCCTCTAATACCTCCCTGCTACACCTCCTCGCACTCTTATACCTCTCTGACACACCTTCTTGCCCTCTTATACCTCCCTGCCACACCTCCTCGCACTCTTATTCCTCTCTGCCACACCTTCTTGCCCTCTCATAGCTCCCTGCCACGCCTCCTCGCCCTCTTATTCATTCCTGGAACACCTTTTTCTCTTCCAGTCTCTTCCACCTTTTTCTCTTCCACTGTATCATTCCCCTTCCCTTGCGCGTGTATAGCTGTCTCTCCCTCTTCCCTCCCCACCACGCTCGCAGCAGCACTGCAGCGGGAGGCGCCATCGCCACCTCCAACACCAAGGTAACCAGTGTCTCTCACACGACAGGGATGGGGCTCTGTCCGCGTCCTCCCTCCTCGCCCATCTCTCTACCGTCCTCAGGGCAGGATAAAATACACAAAAAAGTGGAGTGTATTTTGAGGAAATAGGAAGAGAACGGCGGTCTTCACTGTACCGCGCTACCATCAAATTTTGGAGGGACAGTTACTGCCAAACTCCCTCATTATCCCGCCCAGGTGTCCAGAAAATGATTCCACCTTAGGGGAAAAAGCTTACTGTTTCTTATTCGATCAATATGCTTTTATAGAGGCGATTCTCGTTGCGTTAGAAAATTTATGCGTCGTTAGGCAAGGAACGTTAATATCGCCGGGAGAAAAACTCCCGCCTTATTAGAATATTCTTGGTTAAGTCCTATGAAAGAGATTCCATTATTCTGAACGGCCAAACCACCAATACCCTGAGATGCTCTTCACGGGCAACTGGCCAACACTCGCAGTCTCTCAGCTTTATATATATATATATATATATATATATATATATATATATATATATATATATATATATATATATATATATATATATATATATATATATATATATTTATATATATATATATGTATACTGGTATATATTTTATCAGAAGTCAACAACATAAATGCTATTTGCAGTAGCTGTTCTCGTTTTATTAAATATTTCCTACAATATTGGCATTCTTGTATTATTTAAAATAAATTACCTTTGATTAAAGCTTATTTTGCCTTGGTCAGTGTACAGCCTTGCCATATGATGTCTGCAATAATTCCAGTGTAATACAAAACATAATTCACATTGATCATCACATTCACACATCCCACAAACATTATGTACGTAATAATAAAATATATGCAACCACGAAAGCAAAAATCGGGTTAAGAGAGGCGTGATAGAGTTGCTGTACTCTAAGGCCGCCGCCGACGTTACCACCAAACTTTACCCCCGGCGAGTTGCTGTAAACCATTCGTAGAGTATCGGTAAACCTTAGCGGGTTCGGTATACCATGAGCCTCCGACCAGAGATGTGGTCCAAAGACAGCCTGCACTCTCTCTCACCTGCCTCCCCCGCCTGGTTAATGGCTCTCCCCCCCCCCCCCGCACCACCTGGCCCATGCGCCCACTTGGGGTGGACGGTTGAGCAACGTTCTCGCTTCATGCAGGTCGGCGTTCAAACCCCGACCGTCTATAAGTGGTTGGGGCACCATTCCTTCCCCTCGTCTCATCACAAATATTTATCCTGACCCCTTCCCCAGTGCTATATAGTCGTAATGGCTTAGTGCTTTCCCCTGATAATTACCTCTTCCCCCACCCGGTTAATGGTTTCTCCCCTTCCGGTTAATGGCTTCTCTCCTGCCCGGTTAATGGCCCCTCCCGCGACCGGGTAATGGTTTCTACCCCAGCCGCATCACCTAATTCCTCCCATGCTTCAGTGACAGCTCAGGGAAATCTTAAGGTTCCGGTAGAGCAGCAGTTAGTTGCTTCTGGAGTCCTTCCTTATTGCGGCTATACATAGCGTGGGTGGTAGGGGCGACCATCTTCCTCTCTGGGGGTCGGTAAATTTCGTTTTTCATCACGAGGAGAAAAAACAATAAGCAGCACATGAATTAAAGAAAGCCCAAGGCACTAAATCACCTGCATGTGCATGAAGAACATTATACACTATCTCAATAAATTATTTACTGGACTGGGAGGACGCTTTATCTCCAGACAAGTAGTTACAAGGGATTTACCGTAGTGGTCTTACCCGGCACAGGAGCGGGGCTGGAACTGGGGGAATCAATGTGTGAGGTGAGAACTCACCTTAAACAGCGAGTTATTTGAGGTGTTACCTTACCTCACAGACCTACACCAATCTTCTTGTTTGGTTCTAGTTACGATGTTTTCGAAACAGATGTCCCCCGCCCCCCCCACACAGTGTCTGACAGCTTAAGTTCAAACTCTGATTGATTGTCACTTTCCAAGATAGCACCTCTTTGCTATAATCAATGAACAGATTCTTCTGTGATATCAACACCCTACTCACTCACTCGCTAGACTGATATCTCTCTAGAAGAGCGCCACGTCATTGTTCCCTGTGACACGTCCTCATTGGCTAGGACACCCAAGTGATGCGCTCTGATTGGTCAGGAGGAATTGAATTCTATCTAGGTTATCCCAGATGTTGAGTGTAAGACTACTATGAACTAGAAACATTTGGCTTACCGGATACTTGGATGACGAACCGCGTTCAATTGAACTAAATTAAATAGCGTTTAGCACCTGTAAATGTAAATGACATTACATGAAAATGGTAATGTCTCCCAATCAGACTTGTGAGGTCCTAAACAATACACATTTTAATCTATGTTATGGACTGGGTTAGCCGTAACTAGAATTTGAAATATCATATGTCTATTTACATATGTAATTTTTTTAAGTAATTTGCATAACAGAGAAAATGATTTTATTATTGATATTATTAATGTGACGGGCCGTAAGCACATTTAGTACCTTACATAAGTAAATGTGAGGTAAGCAACACAGCAAGATGTGTGCAACAATACCAGAAGGCTGTGTTTATTGCTTAATTTGAATACGAGAATATTCTGCATTATGTTTAATTGTTCTTATGACGATTTGCACATGATAATTCAGAGGTTAATATGTAATATTCGTGCTGTATCTAGTGCTACCCAATCTTCCAAACTTTATGTACCTAATTTAAACAACTTTACCATTGTGATCATTGCGGTCTTATATGTGCCATCAATATGCTGCATTGTGCCTATTAATCTTTGTTAAATTACCAATCAAGCTGTCAATGCAATCAGAGCTACTGATGTGCTTTAATATGCCTACTAATCTCTCTCATCTCATTTTTTTCTTTTAATGTACCTGTTATCATTTTATAAATTTTTGCTAGAATTTACCTACTTAAAATTAAAATCTGTTAGATTAAGGACATGCCCGAAACGCTGCGCGTACTAGTGGCTTTACAAGAGTGTAAACACCATGCTATGTATCCTCACACACCCAATGTACCTTCTTGTATATATAAATAAATAAATGCGAACAAGCCTGAATGGTCCCCAGGACAATATGCAACTGAAAACTCACACCCCAGAAGTGACTCGAACCCATACTCCCAGGAGCAGCGCAACTGGTATGTACAAGACGCCTTAATCCACTTGACCATCACGACCGGACATAATGAGGTGATAGCCGAGGCTATTTGAACCACCCCACCGCCGGCACTTGGATAGTAATCTTGGGCATAGCATTTTACCAAATCACCTCATTCTTTGGGGCACACGTGAGGAACACAAATGCGAACAAGCTTGAATGGTCCCCAGGACAATATGCAACTGAAAACTCACACCCCAGAAGTGACTCGAACCCATACTCCCAGGAGCAGCGCAACTGGTATGTACAAGACGCCTTAATCCACTTGACCATCACGACTGGACATAATGAGGTGATAGCCGAGGCTATTTGAACCACCCCACCGCCGGCACTCGGATAGTAATCTTGGGCATAGCATTTTACCAAATAAATAAATAAATAAAAATAAATAAAAAAATAATATAATTTGGAACTAAAGGATGGGCCTATGTATACTTATTTAAGACGGAATATGAGTAGTAGGATAATATCCTGTAATCTCTAGTTAGTTGTGTCACTTTGCCTTTGAGTGCCAAGGAGTTTTGTTTTTTTATTAATATCTAAATGTCAGTCTAGAAACAGTTAGAGATTAATTAATACTGTGATGTATAAACCCTTATGGACCCTTGGTGAACGTATCTGGCTGGAGGCAACATGGGAGTAGAAACCGGTTATTTCACAGCCGAAGACAGGTGGAAGGCAGCGGTGCCGCCTCTCAATCGGTCTTTGGAAGGGACCGAATGTGGAGACCTATGTTCAGATAACTATTAATTATTGTGGGAATTACACACAGAAATCACAGTAGCGTGATGCATCAAATGAACAAGTCCATAAGGTCCGTGACGAGGATTCGAACCTACGTCCGAGAGGATCCCAGATCTCATGTCGTAGCTCAGTCGATTAAGGCAGCATCTGGGATGCTCTGGAACGTAGGTTCGAGCCCTCGTCACGGTCCTTGTGGATTTATTCACTGTGGGAATGCTTTGTAGTAGGATTATTTCTTGCGCATACAGGTAATTGATTATTAGTAGCGGGTGGAAATGCTAAAAGGTTATGGTAAATAGTAAGCGTGTTTGAAGTTGTTTGACTTTTGGTTGAGGAGAAGTGCTGCGATGCTCATCTATTTTGTACCTTACGTATTTTCTGTGATAAGAAGCTTGACATTGAGCAGTATCATTAGCAAATGTAGTTTAGTGATTTCCATATTATGTTCGAGTTTTGCCGTATGTATTTCCACCATTTTAATTATTTACCCAGGCAAAGCAATATTTTGGTGATTAGCTGTACCTTAAATAAGTTTCAAGTGTTCTACCACCCACTCGGTCCTGTACACTGGATCAGGGAATTTTTCAGTAACTATTGTGCCCAATGATATCCACCATTGTAGTGTTATTATTTTGTTATATGATTATATCGTTAGCTTTACAACGGTATTCTTAATTACTTGTATTTCCTTTTACGTACGTCTCGCTAGAAGAACTTGACGTACTGTGTCAAGTTCGTCAGTACTGCGTCTACAAGTTCGTCTACAATCAACTGTTGGTTAGATTGGGGGCCGGCCCTGAAGGTGTATTTGGGACAAGTTGAGAGCTAAGAATGATAACAATCCACATTATATATAGAATACATATATTCTACCAATCATCCACCAATCCACTCATCCATCCGGGAGTCGCTGGTAAGATCAAACTAAGGAATGAATATATGGAAACACTTACAAAATCCACAAAGGCTCTAATATAAACAAAGTAACTTTTGTTATGATTTTAATTTTGACGTATTTTACTACCAAATTTGTCTTCCTTTATTGTCTTAATAAAAATTTGTAATCTGTTATTTTACCTTCATCTTTCATTCATTCTAATGTATTTTCCTTCCCCCTCAAAGCTGAATGCCAAGAGAGAGAGATGAAGCAGACTGTGGCGGCATGTTTATGCCCTGGGAGAAACATCTTGACGAATCAAATTAGACTCTATAAATCTCCCGCAGCTGGAAGACCGTGAATCAGTGGTGCTACAGTGGTGGTGTTAGTGTGTGATGGGCCTCGGTGGGCATTACCACTCCTCTGGTGGTGGTGCGGCTGCTGTCTGGGGGAGGCGTATGTGTCTGTTTTGTTTGTCTGTCATGTGATAACTTAGGTCTCCTGCTGGGGCTGTTGTTCTTTGGGGAGGCGTCTGTGTCTGTCTATCGAGATAACCAGGACCATCAGACTAACTTGTAGTTGCATCGTATGTAGTTGTGTGATTTCTGTGTGTAATATTGTAGTTGCATCTTGGGGAGGGTCGGTAATTCAACCCTAAAGGGGGGGGGGAGGGGAAGAGGGGTTCTCGATATAAACCTAACATGAACTGAATGTATAAACTGGCTGCCTGTCCCCCCAGACACAATGAATTATGAATGATTCTAACAAATAAATAAATAAATACGGGATATGATCCTGCTTGGTGACGAACGCCTGTTTCAATCATTTCTGTGCTTAGCTTATTAATCGCGGGAGGGTTATTAAGCCTACTTAATAAAAGCTTAATTACCACAATAGCTTACTGGCCAACCATCAGGTATATACGGCCCGCCTAACCGTCTATATATACTCCGCCACACTCTTGTTGACCAGACCACACACTAGAAGGTGAAGGGACGACGACGTTTCGGTCCGTCCTGGACCATTCTCAAGTCGATTCAAGTCGACTCAAGTCAATCGACTTGAGAATGGTCCAGGACGGACCGAAACGTCGTCGTCCCTTCACCTTCTAGTGTGTGGTCTGGTCAATATACTTTAGACACGTTACTGTGACTCATCGCCTGCACACTCTTGTTGTCGTTGTTGTTGTTGATTTAGGGGCGACGAGGATCGTGGGATCGGATGCGCCCCAGCGAACCCGGGATGGGTTAATCACAAATCCCGGAAAGGTGAAACGCCAAGCCTAATCGCGAAGCGAGTGACGCCAATCACTTGAAACTATTACGCCTCAGCTGCAAAAAAACGCAAACGGGTTGATGATTGGGGAGCTCCAGGAGTCCCTCAGGGTGACAAGCACCAACCACACCCTACACAGAGAGCACTGGGTAGCAAAACCAAAAACTCGACCCCCAACTAAAAAGCAAAAGTCATCCAGTGCCTCCCCTGGCCGAGCAGAAGCCAGCTGCCCACCACGATTGAGGGCACACCAGGAGCCCACCAAGACCCACCAACCCCCGGCACCTCTCGGCCAAGCCGGCCCCCGAACACAGTCATCCCGCCGAGAAACCAGCCAGAACGTCAAAAAAATAAATCTATCAACACTCCCGTCCGCCACACTCTATATATACAATCCCTTGGGCCAATGTAAACAATAGAACGCGCGCGCCGCCCAGCGACAACTATCGGAACCACAACCTAATCTATTTCACAACTGTCAATTGGAGACAATAAGTCACAATAATGCCCCTGGGGCAAATAACCCCCAAACCCACACACTGTTTGGAAAATGAACCGGCGTCGCTTTCATTTCCTATGTGCGGGGTGAGTTTAACGATCATTTACAATATAAACGATATAGTTTACTAGTATTTATTGTGAGGGGGCAGCATTTGTTATTTGTACTAAATATGTACAAATACTGACACGCTGCCGAAAATCACATTTGTGTGTGTGTGGGGGGGTGGGGGTGGACTATCCTATTTGTGCTTGCTGGGGTTGAGCTCTGGCTCTTTGGTCACGCCTCTTAACAGTCATTCAACTGGTGTACTGGAAATACGAATGACTGATTGTGGGAATAATGGTGACTGATTGTGGTAGTAAGGATGACTGATTGTGGTGATAAGGGTGACTGATTGTGGTAGTAAGGATGATTGATTGTGGTGATAAGAGTGATTGTGGTGATAAGGATGACTTATTGTGGTAATAAGGGTGACTGTGGTAATAAGGATGACTGATTATGGTAATAAGGATGATGTCTGAAGCAGTCAGTTACGGCGCGGTAGATTGTGTGTGTTTCTGAAGGCGTTTGGTTCTGTGAATGGGATGGGGCGGCGACCCCCTTCACAGAGCGAACAGACCGCCACCCATTCTTGAGGCCCCCAGCACCCCCGGTAGTGTGGGGGGGGGGGGTGCTGTGGTTGTACACCTTAGGCGGGGGCGGGAGGACACGGCCTGTACTTGCAGATTCCCAGGGCAGTTCGGAGTCCGTTTAGCCGTATGGATGAATTTCGTCTCTGTTAGTTCAGGCATCTTTCTCTGTCATTCTTAATTGTAGATTTGATACGTCTGCTGTTTTATATTATTTTATGGTGTCAAATCAGCAGGTGACGGTATATATTTATATATACATATATATATAAACAAATCCACAAGGGCCGTGACGAGGATTCGAACCTGCGTCCGGGAGCATCCCAGACACTGCCTTAATCGACTGAGCTACGACAGGGTTAAAATGCCCTTTTTAAAAGTCCTCGTCACGGCCCTTGTGGATTTGTTCATTTGATGCATCACGTTAGTGTGATCTCTGTGTGTCATATATATATATATATATATATATATATATATATATATATATATATATATATATATATACTTATATATATATATATATATATATATATATATATATATATATATATATATATATATATATATATATATATATATATATATATTAGTATATTTTGGTAGCAGTCTTTCCTGTAGACATATATTATTAAATATGACCGAAAAAGTAAGATTAATAATTCTAACACGAATTTTCTCGATCTTTCGTACATTTCTTTTCACTGTTGGTGGTAATTCAAAAATCAATTCTCCAAAATTCATTTTTATTTCTAGTCTGACGCGACACTTGAGCGCGTTTCGTAAAACTTATTACATTTTCAAAGACTTTAGTTTACACATACACAACTGAATAGAACTTACACATCTCCGATTTGTTTATATCTACATTTGAGTGAGGTGGATGGGGTGAGGTGGTATTAATAGGGTATTAATTTCATCAACACAAGACAGAACACGAAACAATGGGTATTGAATGGAAGTGATTGTAAAAAGCCTATTGGTCCATATTTCTTGATGCTAGCATCAAGAAATATATATATATATATATATATATATATATATATATATATATATATATATATATATATATATATATATATATATATATATATTATTAAATATGACCGAAAAAGTAAGATTAATAATTCTAACACGAATTTTCTCAATCTTTCGTACATTTCTTTTCACTGTTGGTGGTAAATCAAAAATCAATTCTCCAAAATTCATTTTTATTTCTAGTCTGACGCGACACGATATAAAGATGAATTTTGGAGAATTGATTTTTGATTTACCTCCAACAGTGAAAAGAAATGTACGAAAGATTGAGAAAATTCGTGTTAGAATTATTAATCTTACTTTTTCGGTCATATTTAATAATATATATATATATATATATATATATATATATATATATATATATATATATATATATATATATATATATATATATATATATATATATATATATATATATATATATATTACTCGCGGAGTATAATTAGCCACTGTTTCTATCTCCTGTGATGCCCGTCTCCCTGGATTAAAATACCAGTGAAGGATCACACAGATTTATCTCAAGTCTTCCGCGAAGGAAAAAACCCGTCTGGCGCTCAGCGGCGCCAGACGGGTTTCCTTTGAGTTACTGTCGGGGAGCGGAAAAACAAGTGAGCACTTTTTGCCCTCAAGTTTTTTGCTAAAAGAAGCCCATAGAACAATGACCAATTTCCCTGTAAGCAGTCGGCTTGAGGGACGCTAGAATTCATTCAAAAATGTATTTTAGCAGATTTATTTAAAGGCATACCTTGAGATGATTTCGGGGCCTAGCGTCCTTACGGCCCGGTCCTCGACCAGGCCTCTTCATTGCTGGACTAGTCAACTAGGCTGTTGGACACGGCTGCTCGCAACCTGACGTATGAGTCACAGGCTGGTTGATCAGGTATCCTTTGAAGGTGCTTATCCAGTTCTCTTTTGAACACTGTGAGGAGTCGGCCAGTTATGCCCCTTATGTGTAGTGGAAGCGTGTTGACCAATCTTGGGCCTCTGATGTTGATAGTTCTCTCTCAGCGTACCTATTGCTCATCTGCTCTTCAATGGGGTATTCTGCACTTCCTGCAATGCTTTCTGGTTTCATTTGGCTTCAACAACAATGGACAGAAGTATTTTTAAATATAGAATGTTCATAATACGGCGCATACAACACTAACCAAACTCAGTTTTTATGTTCCAGGAAGGGATGGGGGGAAGCAGGTCTACCTACCTTGGGATCTACCTAGGGATCTATAGAATTTAGTGAGAGAGGAAAGGCTGCAAAGTCCCAAACCAACTGCTTATCGTTCTTCTAGGGGTTCTCTGTGATCCCGTCTGGCCGACTAACCGACTCATAAGAGTTACAGGGCTAGGTAACGGGGCGCTCTCGCTCTCTGTTGGACAACGAGCCGTGGCGAGGCTCCTCTTAATTATGTCACTGACTTCACTGTGTCTTGAGTGTCATCCCCCTTGTACTTTGGAAGAGGAGGTCATACGGGCCGTACTAGTCGGCCACTGCCTCGCCGCAAATACACCTATATTCGGTGAAGTATTTATAGAATTGTAGTTCGAACAGAGGACGTGAGCGAGGTACTTGTTCCATCCCTTTTCTTGCTTATTGTTCCTCTCATTTTGAACACCTAGGTTGTGTTGTGGTGGTTGCCTTTCCTGCGGTGGGTGTTTTTTGCACGTGTGGGAAGGAGTACCTGGTAGTCCTCTCTGGGAAAACTGTTTGTCTCTAATGACTGAGAAAGTTGGCGTTTTGTTTCTCCTTGCAAGGGACCACTAGGCACATGTTGCCAAACAGTAGGAGGTTGTGCCATGCTTGGGTTGTTCCGGGAGAGTTATTAACCTTTCTTTAAGAGGTTGGAGAGTTTGGCTGCTGCTTGGGGGCGGGGCAGCTTTGATGATGTGTTGCAAGATTCGAACCGATGTCGCTTTGATGGCTTCTAGTTGGTTATCTGTCGAAATGAAGCTGTTGGAGGTGTTTCCCCTGACTGCTGGTGTGGGTTGTTGATTGGTATTCTCTTTGAGAGGGTGCACCGTACTCTGAGAGGGTGCACCGTACCCTGAGAGGGTGCACCATACCCTGAGAGGGTGCACCGTACCCTAAGAGGGTGCACCATACCCCGACATCGGGTTCCGTTGTAGAAATGTTTACGCACATCCCCGTTATCCTTGTCTATGTAAAGACACTTATAGCGTGTGTATGTGTGTCAATATTTTGGAGCAAATAAGTCTTTGTAATGAATCTAATATGGGAAACAAAACAAAGTAAGATACACATTTCATTTGTATAGAGGAAGTAACAAGGTCGGCAGGTTGGCATGTGTTGTCACAGCTGTGGGAAATTTTTACCCACCATATCTAATAATCATCTAAGAAATGTATAATTTCTATATCATTTCTATATCATATCAAAATCATATCTAAATCGTATCAAAATCATATCTAAATCGTATCAAAATCATTTTAGAATCATTATAGATTCATTATACAGCTTGATCCTAGATGACAATGTCACTATGATCACGTACGCTACAGGACCCTATTGATGCCTACGTGACTTTGTGCATGATCTCTCAAAGATCCAGAAGCTTCTAGAAGGATTTGTTAATTAAAAAACTATTGGAACATTGATTCAATATCCGGTAGGGATAAAATCTAATCCTTAATAAGAATCGGTGGTACTATCAAGTACTACTTATAATCTTTATATCTTATATCTAATTATATTATAATCACATCTTATCTCAATCATAAGTCTAGACTGTAAAAATAATCAATCAATATTCATAGAAGGCTACCGTGCTCAGGGAGCATGGGGGGGGGGGGGTGGCTGGGAGAGGAGTGCCCACCACACCCCGGGGCACTTCGCGTTTGTTGACAAAACAGTGAACAGTGACGGATCCTTAGCGAACATTATTTGGCTTAGGACACCTTATCTAGTTATCTTTATCACCAGTGAATACTCTCTAGAACTCGGGGAGTAGCTGGACAGTATTTACAAGGAAAATCCCTAGAACATTTATATCTATAAGTGTAGAGCGGAGCACACAGTGACTTGGATCCACCTTCACCATCAACTATCATTCTTCTGCAACAGTTAAAGTAAAATAAAGTAGCAACGCTACTAGTACATCATACAGCAACGCTGTGAAATAAAATATCGTGCCTAAACTCGCGACAAGAGAGTTAATCAGTCTGGCACACTTGTCAGACAGGCACACCGACTTTCAGAGAAGTATATTGCATGTTACTAGTGTATATAATTGGCCAATTGTATGCTTGTGTGACTTTAATATTCTATAAATCTGTCTGTCGGTTATAAAGCAAGGCTACGTCTCATATCTCAGTAAGTTTATTAAAATTGTAGTGTAGCTGTGAATCTTTATCCAAGCACTAGTCCTCATGAGTGGCCATTATGTCAGAAAAGATTCAACTGCAATAAGTAAATAAAACCTCATAAGTGTCCGTGGTGTTGGAAGAGATTCAGTCAAGCTGACTTTACCTAATCAAATAAATTGAATATAAATACATTGCATATATACTTGAATATATAAATTAAGTTAACAATTGCTTGCTTAGTTATTTTTTAAGTTATCATATAAGTTCATTTAATTGAATATAATTTTGTACTTAGTAACAGTACTTTTAAAGTCATTTATTATACTTTTACAATTTAATTTGTTGTTTATAGTATAAGTATATATTGGCTGTTAATAGTTATGGTGCCAGGCTAGACTATGTATGTTTAAATCCCTGATTTAAACCGAGCCAGTGTTCAGTCATATAACTGAATTTATTTAATCTTATCCTTGTATAAAATACAAGCTGATGTGAGATCCCTGTCTACAGGTGGACTGGTACTTCTATCAACTAATTCATTCGCCCCACCTGTCCCTTACAGCCCACAATCTGTCATTAGGAAAAGAGGAGCTAGGATTTACAACCCTAGCTAGAGATTTTAGTTGAATTAATTTGCAGACAGTAATTTTTTAATTTAGTTCATTACAAGTCCCTGGTAGTCTCCTCTAATATCAATCCCAGCAGGTTTTTCCCACAACAGCTGTTGGCTACAAGTATCTCTGGCAGTTCGATTTGTATGGGGGGATCTATAGATGAAGTAAAGTGTAAAGTGTATGGACAAGGACACACACACTACAACATTACATTTTACACTGCAAAATCACATTGAGCCAGAGATAAATCTAAAGTTACGGTTCATGAAATGGTAAATAAATAGTATTAAGTTATAGTCTAAGTGTTTTTCCTGCCCGAAACACTCTGCGTAATAGTGGCTTTTGGCTTTGTATGTACTAGCTCTATGTATAAATCCATCAATGTTTGTATCTCACCTTGTATGTATGTACTTTACCTGAATGAACATTTTGATTTGATTTGATTTAAATTTCCTGTAAAAGGTAACATACCTGAAATATTTTCACTGTATCCATGATTTTAGTAGATCACTGCCATGTGTGATGACGGTACGGGTTGTGACTTAAAATCATAAAATACAATACTAACATTATCATGTGAACAACTATGGCACCCTTAATCTCAAGGGTTCAAACCTAGGCCTCCAGGGGCATCCCACAGGCTATCCAGTACTATAACCACTACTCTAACGACTGCCTAACTGCATTGTTGGAAGGTCTTGACAACACACAATACCCCGGCAACACTCGTGGCGCATTTCGAGCCCAGTTGTTTCATCAATGCCACGAAAATTCTGGGGTCACACTGAGTATACATGTGTGTTTACAAAGCTTGAATGGTCCTCAAGCCAGGAAAGAGTAGGGTCTAAAACCTGATAAAAGTATGTATCCTCTACGTCATCACCACTCAATAAACAAACCTAACATGACCTAACTTATCCTAACCTAATCTAACATGACTTAACTTATCCTAACCTAACCTAACATGACCTAACTTATCCTAACCTAACCTAACACGACTTAACTTATCCTAACCTATCCGAACCTACTCTAACTTAGCCTAACCTAACAAAGAGATTAAACTTTAACTGGTACAAGTGTGTGCGCGAAGTGTGTGACGTCACGTGTTCATGTCAGGACAGGTTTCAGACCAGAGAGGAGAGAAGCGCCCTGAAAAAGCGTTCGTTACTGATGGTAATGCGAGCCTCGTCGCCTTCACTGAATGATCACTCCTGCATTCTGACAACAAATTGCTGCCCAAATGATCGTTTGTGTTTTAGAAGGGAGCGTCCCCCCCCCACCCTCCCTCCCTCCTGCCGGCAGTTATGCAACTCAGGAATCTGCATGGCATGAATGGCCACCAGGATCATTAGCGGGAGTTGGAGCGCATGGTTAGTGTTGTTTGGTGTTGGGGAGTAGGGAGGGTGGTGAAAGCTGGAAAGTTGTTGGAAAGTTTTGGGGAGTTATAAGGGGATAAGGTGACGATGAGAGGGTAGTGGAGGGGGGAGGGTTGAAGGGGTTAGGGGGGAGGTTGTTGGGGGTAGTAGCTGGTGGGGTGGGGGTGGGGTGGGGGGGGGGTGGGGGGGGGTAGTTCAATTGGTGGTTTGGGTAGCAGCTGGGTACACCGACCACTGAGGGACATTTTGGTATGTGTACACCTAGTGGTATGTGTCCCTAGAGGCACATATGTGCCTCTAGGGACACATACCACTAGGGACACGACCCAGAAGCGACGCAGGAGCGACCACATGGGGAATACCCTCCTATCTTCCATCAACGTATCAAAACTTTCATGGAGAAGAACAATACTTTAATTTCGTTGACCGGGGACAGGAAGCCTGCACTTAGTTCCAACTATAGTGCCAACATCACAGTTGGCCCAGTTGAGGATTAAAACCCTCAACGAAAGCAATACTGAGGCTGAGACTCAGATAATCATCCAAGGAGAAGGTGGAAATAGTATATTGGAAGGGAATGCCATTGTAAGAGCAACATTTGCAGAAATGCTAAAAAAAAAAAAATCGGAAGTAATGTCCATAGTGATGGAGGTGGCCATGAAAGCAGCCACCTCACAGGAAGTAGCACACTCTACTAGTCAGCTGCTGGAAAGAAAAATATAAGTGGTAGCTATGGGCATTAAAGAGTAGGAAGGCTCCAATAGGACAGAATGGAATGATAAGGACAAAGCGGCAATGAATGAAATACTGAAGACACTAGAGATGGAAGGCGCTGAGCATAGCATTGAGAAGGTTTTCCAGTTAGGCTGGTACAACAAAGACCGAGACCGTGTGTTAAAGATAGTGTTTGCAAACAAGAACACAAAGGAGACGATTATAACAAGGAAGAGCCACCTGCAATATGTGGGGGAAATAAAAAAAGAACTCCTCCAGAGGGACATTACAAGGGAGGAAAGAGCCATGGTGGCAGAAGCAAGGAAGAAGCGCAGGGTGAGAGGAGAAAACCAGAAAATCACAGCTCCCAACACAATATTCCCAGAGGTGAGGGGGGAACCCACAACCAGCAACCCAGTAACACCTGAGGGGAGGGCAGCTCCACCACCCTCCTCTGCATTGCAACCCCCCCTCCCCTACTCCAAACCCGTCCTGCCCCCACTCAAATGTTCAGCCAAGTCTCCCTCCCCCCACACCACATTCCAACCCTGCTACCCCTTCCCCCATGCCCATCTGTCTTCCCTCCTCCATTTTTTTCCTCTCCTCCCTCCCCATTTTCCTTCCTGTTTTCCCTCCCCCTTCATCCCATACCCTCCCTGGTCCCCCTTCATTTGACCCCCACCCCTCACCCCAGTATCCTCTGAGACTCTGTGCCACTCACAAATCCTCACACCCATGGAACAGCTTCCCCCATTAGCAGAACGCTCCCCAAGGAGGCAATATGAGAAGGGACAGAAGCAAGTGAGCCTCAAGGCAATGTACATTAACATAGATGGAATTACAAATAAAGCAAATGAACTTGGAGAATGGGTACTAGAAGAAAACTCAGACATAATAGCACTCACAGAAACAAAGCTGACGAAAACCATAACAAATGCAGTGTTCCCACAGGACTACTGTGTTGTGAGGAAAGAGAAGGAAGAAGAGGTGGTGGTGTAGCTCTGCTGGTAAGAAAAGGCTGAGGGTTTTGAGGAGATGGTTATTCAGGGCTGTGAAGGTTTCAGTGACAACATAACAGGTACCATAGCAACTGGAGGACTAAATATTATAGTCGTAGTCATATATAACCCCCCACCAAATGACAGAAGACGCAGACAGAAATATGATAGAAACAACATAGCCACCATCAATATAATAGAGAGAGCAGCTTCTGTCGCTAGCAGGAATGAATCTGAACTACTAATCATAGAAGACTTCAACCACAGGAAGATAGATTGGGAGAACAGAGACCCACATGGAGGACCAGATGCATGGAGAGATAAGCATCTGGACGTGGCAATAAGAAACTTTCTAAGCCAACACATCAAGGGACTAACAAGAATGAGAGGGGAAGATGAACCAGCCATGCTTGATCTGATATTTACCCAAAATGAGTGGGATATAAGGGAAGTTAAGATGGAAGCACCCTTGGGAATGAGTGATCACAGTGTATTGATTTTCGAGTACCTGGTAGAGCTAGGATTTATCTCGCCCCGAAAAGAACTAGGTAACAAAAGGCTGGCATACCGAAAGGGAAATTATGAGATGATGAGAAGTTTCCTAAGGAATATACCATGGAACACAGACCTCAGAGCTATGTCTGTACAAGATATGATGGACTATGTCACCCAAATGTGTCAGTAGGCAGTAAACAGGCTAATCCCGGCCCAAAAAGAAAAATCCGAGAAACAAAAGAAGAATCCATGGTATAATAGGACATGTATAGAAGCAAAGGAACTGAACAAAAGGACGTGGAGGAACTTCCGTAATAACAGAACACCAGAAAGCAGAGAGATACCAGAAAACCAGGAATGAGTATGTTAGTGTGAGAAGAGAAGCAGAGAAAAATTATGAAAATGATATAGCAAGCAAAGCCAAGACCGAACCAAAGCTACTCCACAGTCACATAAGGAGGAAAACAACAGTGAAAGAACAGGTAATGAAACTTAGAACAGGCGAGGACAGGTATACAGAGAATGACAAAGAGGTGTGTGAAGAACACAACAAGATGTTCCAGGAGGTCTTCACAATAGAACAAGGTGAGATCACTGCGATAAGAGAGGGAGCAGTAAACCAGGCGGCCTTGGAAGGGTTCGAAATTACGAGAGATGAGGTCAAGAGACACCTGTTGGATCTGGATGTGAGAAAGGCTGTTGGTCCAGATGGAAATTCACCATGGGTATTGAAAGAGTGTGCAGAGGCACTCTGCTTGCCACTCTCCATAGTGTATAGTAGGTCACTGGAGACGGGAGACCTACCAGAAATATGGAAGACGGCGAATGTGGTCCCAATATACAAAAAGGGTGACAGACAAGTGGCATTGAACTACAGGCCAGTGTCCTTAACTTGTATACTATGCAAGGTGATGAAGAAGACAAGAAAAAACCTAATAACACATCTGAAGACAAGGGACTTCGTGACAAATCGCCAACATGGGTTCAGGGAGGGTAAATCTTGCCTGATTGGCTTAATAGAATTCTACGACCAGGTGACAAAGATTAAGCAAGAAAGACAAGGCTGGGTGGACTGCATTTTCTTAGACTGTTGGAAAGCCTTTAACACAGTACAGCATAAGAGGCTGGTACATAAGCTGGAAAAACAGGCAGGAGTAACTGGTAAGGTGCTCCAGTGGATAAGGGAGTACCTAAGCAATAGGAAGCAGAGTCACAGTGAGGGGTGAGACCTGACATTGGCGTGAAGTCACCAGTAGAGTCCCACAGGACTCTGTACTCGGTCCTATCCTGTTTCTGATATAGGTAAATGATCTCCCAGAGGGTATAGACTCATTCCTCTCAATGTTTGCTGACGACGCAAAAATTATGAGAAGGATTTAGACAGAGGAGGACTGCTTGTGGTTTCAAGAAGACCTAGTCAAACTGAAGAAATAGTCGAAAAAGTGGTTGTTAGAGTTTAACCCAACTAAATGTAATATAATGAAGATAGGTGTAGGGAGCAGGAGACCAGATACAAGGTATCATTTGGGAGATGAAATTCTTCAGGAGTCAGAGAAAGAGAAAGACCTTGGGGTTGATATCACGCCAGACCTGTTCCCTGAAGCCCATATCAAGAGGATAACATTAGTGACGTACGCCAGGTTGGCCAACATAAGAAGGGCTTTTAGAAGCTTGTGTAAGGAATCATTCAGAACTTTATATACCACATATGTCAGACCAATCCTGGAGTATGCAGCTCCAGCATGGAGTTCATATGTAGTCAAGCAAAAGACTAAATTGGACAAGGTTCAAAGGTTTGCAACCAGACTAGTACCCGAGCTGATAGGTATGAACTACGAGGAGAGACTACAGCAGTTAAACCTCACGTATTGGAAGACATAAGAGTTACAGGGGACAGGATCACCACATACAAGATTCTCAAAGGAATTGATAGGGTAGATAAGGACATGCTATTGAACCCAGGGGCACACGCATTAGGGGAACACGCACAGGTGGAAACTGAGTACCCAAATGAGCCACAAAGATATTAGAAGGCACTTTTTTTAATGTCAGAGTGGTTGACAAATGGAATGCATTAGGCAGTGATGTAGTGGAGGCTGACTCCATACACAGTTTCAAGTGTAGATCTGATAGAGCCCAGTAGGCACAGGACCCTGTACACCAGTTGATTTACAGTTGAGAGGCAGGACCAAAGAGCCAGAGCTCAACCCCCGCAAGCACAAAACGGTCAGTACAAATAGGTGAGTACAGTGCCAACATCACAGTGCCAACAACAGCATTCTGCTGGAGCCACAACTGAATTAGCAACAACATCATTTTCCTCACGAACAATGCCAGCTTTTTTCGGTGTGACAAACTTAAAAATCAAAAGTGAGAGGGAAGGAGGGGAGGTAGTAGGCACCCTCCACACAACACTCCCACTGTGGGAGGAGGGAGGTAGTGGCCACCCACCACACAACACTCCCACTGTGGGAGGAGGGAGGTAGTGGCCATCCTCCACACAACACTCCCACTGTGGGATGAGGAAGGTAGTGGCCACCCTCCACACAACACTCCCACTGTGGGAGGAGGGAGGTAGTGGCCACCCACCACACAACACTCCCACTGTGGGAGGAGGGAGGTAGTGGCCATCCTCCACAGAACACTCCCACTGTGGGAGGAGGGAGATAGTAGGCACCCTCCACACAACACTCCCACTGTGGGAGGAGGGAGGTAGTAGGCACCCTCCACACAACACTCCCACTGGGAGGAGGGAGGTAGTAGGCACCCTCCACACAACACTCCCACTGTGGGAGGAGGGAGGTAGTAGGCACCCTCCACACAACACTCCCACTGTGGGAGGAGGGAGGTAGTAGGCACCCTCCACACAACACTCCCACTGTGGGAGGAGGGAGGTAGTAGGCACCCTCCACACAACACTACCACTGTGGGAGGAGGGAGGTAGTGGCCACCCACCACACAACACTCCCACTGTGGGAGGAGGGAGGTAGTGGCCATCCTCCACAGAACACTCCCACTGTGGGAGGAGGGAGATAGTGGCCACCCTCCACACAACACTCCCACTGTGGGAGGAGGGAGGTAGTGGCCACCCTCCACACAACACTCCCACTGTGGAAGGAGGGAGGTTGTGGCTACCCTCCACACAACACTCCCACTGTGGGAGGAGGGAGGTAGGGACCATCCTCCACACAACACTCCCACTGTGGGAGGAGGGAGGTAGTGGCCACCCTCCACACAACACTCCCACTGTGGGAGGAGGGAGGTAGTGGCCACCCTCCACACAACACTCCCACTGTGGGAGGAGGGAGGTAGTAGGCACCCTCCGCACAACACTACCACTGTGGGAGGAGGGAGGTAGTGGCCACCCACCACACAACACTCCCACTGTGGGAGGAGGGAGGTACTGGCCATCCTCCACAGAACACTCCCACTGTGGGAGGAGGGAGATAGTGGCCACCCTCCACACAACACTCCCAGTGTGGGAGGAGGGAGGTAGTGGCCACCCTCCACACAACACTCCCACTGTGGGAGGAGGGAGGTAGTGGCCACCCTCCACATAACACTACCACTGTGGGAGGAGAGAGGTAGGGACCATCCTCCACACAACACTCCCACTGTGGAAGGAGGGAGGTAGGGACCATCCTCCACACAACACTCCCACTGTGGGAGGAGGGAGGTAGTGGCCACCCTCCACATAACACTACCACTGTGGGAGGAGGGAGGTAGTGGCCACCCTCCACATAACACTACCACTGTGGGAGGAGGGAGGTAGGGACCATCCTCCACACAACACTCCCACTGTGGGAGGAGGGAGGTAGGGACCACCCTCCACACAACACTCCCACTGTGGGAGGAGGGAGGTAGGGACCACCCTCCACACAACACTCCCACTGTGGGAGGAGGGAGGTAGGGACCACCCTCCACACTACACTCCGACTGTGGGAGGAGGGAGGTAGTGGCCACCCTCCACACAACACTCCCACTGTGGGAGGAGGGAGGTAGTGGCCACCCTCCACACAACACTCCCACTGTGGGAGCAGGAAGGTAGTGGCCACTCTCCACACAACACTCCCACTGTGGGAGGAGGGAGGTAGTGGCCACCCTCCACACAACACTCCCACTGTGGGAGGAGGGAGGTAGTAGGCACCCTCCACACAACACTCCCACTGTGGGAGCAGGGGGGTATCTTGAGGTTATCTTGAGATGATTTCGGGGCTTTAGTGTCCCCGCGGCCCGGTCCTCGACCAGGCCTCCACCCCCAGGAAGCAGCCCGTGACAGCTGACTAACACCCAGGTACCTATTTTGCTGCTAGGTAACAGGGGCATAGGGTGGAAAAAACTCTGCCCATTGTTTCTCGCCGGCGCCTGGGATCGAACCCAGGACCACAGGATCACAAGTCCAGCGTGCTGTCCGCTCGGCCGACCGGCTCCCTAGATGGTCCGGTAGGGACCATCCTCCACACAACACTTCCACTGTGGGAGGAGGGAGGTAGGGACCATCCTCCACACAACACTCCCACTGTGGGAGGAGGGAGGTAGGGACCATCCTCCACACAACACTTCCACTGTGGGAGGAGGGAGGTAGGGACCATCCTCCACACAACACTTCCACTGTGGGAGGAGGGAGGTAGGGACCATCCTCCACACAACACTCCCACTGTGGGAGGAGGGAGGTAGGGACAACCCTCCACACAACACTCCCACTGTGGGAGGAGGGAGGTAGGGACCATCCTCCACACAACACTCCTACTGTGGGAGGAGGGAGGTAGGGACCATCCTCCACACAACACTCCCACTGTGGGAGGAGGGAGGTAGGGACAACCCTCCACACAACACTCCCACTGTGGGAGGAGGGAGGTAGGGACCATCCTCCACACAACACTCCTACTGTGGGAGGAGGGAGGTAGGGACCATCCTCCACACAACACTCCTACTGTGGGAGGAGGGAGGTAGTGGCCACCCTCCACACAACACTCCCACTATGGGAGGAGGGAGGTAGTGGCCACCCTCCACACAACACTCCCACTGTGGGAGGAGGGAGGTAGTGGCCAACCTCCACACAACACTCCCACTGTGGGAGGAGGGAGGTAGTCGCCAACCTCCACACAACACTCCCACTGTGAGGGGGAAACGCATGTATTCAGCAGTGCTTCGACTCGGAGGCCGTTGCTGTCGGGGTTCAGGAGAGGTGGAAGAGGGAGGTGGCTTGGCCAGCGTCAACCACACACCCATATATTCCCCTCCCTCCCTCCCCACACACAACAGTTACAGCAGCTGTGCCAGGTAAGTCCCCTACGGGCTCACCATAGTCCGTGCTACTTGGAACTTTTGGTTTCCAGTAGCTGAATCTATAACAACAACAACACACATCACAACACTCACTGTGTTTATCAGAAAGACTTCAGATAAAGAGAGAGATCTAGGGGTGGTTCTAGATAGAAAACTCTCACCTGAGGACCACATAAAGAATATTGTGCGAGGAGCCTATGCCACACTTTCTAACTTCAGAATTGCTTTTAAATACATGGATGGTGAAATACTAAAGAAATTGTTCACGACTTTTGTTAGGCCAAAGCTAGAATATGCAGCGGTTGTGTGGTGCCCATATCTTAAGAAGCACATCAAGAAACTGGAAAAGGTACATAGACATGCTACTAAGTGGCTCCCAGAACTGAAGGGCAAGAGCTACGAGGAGAGGTTAGAGGCTTTAAATATGCCAAAACTGGAAGACAGAAGAAAAAGAGGTGATATGATCACTATATACAAAATAGTAGCAGGAATTGATAAAATCGACAGGGACGATTTCCTGAGACCTGGAACTTTAAGAACAAGAGGTCATAGATTTAAACTAGCTAAACACAGATGCCGAAGAAATATAAGAAAATTCACTTTCGCAAACAGAGTGGTAGACGGTTGGAACAAGTTAGGTGAGAAGGTGGTGGAGGCCAAGACCGTCAGTAGTTTCAAAACCTTATATGACAAAGAGTGCTGGGAAGACGGGACACCACGAGCGTGGCTCTCATCCTGTAACTGCACTTAGGTAATTACTGGGAGAGGGAGAAGAGAGAAAAAATGGAGAGAACTGGAAGATCTCGAGAG
This sequence comes from Procambarus clarkii, assembly GCF_040958095.1. Classification (NCBI taxonomy): domain Eukaryota; kingdom Metazoa; phylum Arthropoda; class Malacostraca; order Decapoda; family Cambaridae; genus Procambarus; species Procambarus clarkii. Next base: position 51,996,050 of record NC_091153.1, on the reverse strand, counting down.
AGGAGGAACACCGAAATCATTTGTGTTTTGGGGGAATGCTGGCGTGACAATGGTCAAACGGCACTGGAAAACAAACTGCGTTGAGACAACATAAAGATAACGATTAGTACATCGATTTTTTGACGAATAAATTCACCATGGCCAGTATATGATGTATTTTATAAATCATTCCGACTCACAAAAAATGAGGGACTGTCACGTTTTCTATACGTCGGGGATTCGGGTAACTTTGGTTCGGGAAACTTATATAATTTTTGTGGGAACTATCAAAGCGCGCTTCGGCACTGTATTTGGCTTCAAATCAGGGTGCCCTCTCCTTCCCTTGCCTCCAACACCTTGGCCTCCAACACCTTGGCCTCCAACACCTTGGCCTCCAACACCTTGGCCTCCATCACTTTGGCCTCCAACGCCTTGGCCTCCAATACCTTGGCCTCCAACACCTTGGCCTCCTACACCTTGGCGGCGGTAGTGTGGAGGAGAAAGGGGCGGCGGGGTTTGGGCGGCGGAATGATGATCACCCCGGCCCAGGGAAAGGGACAGATAAGACTAGGCTATACTTCTGAAGGACGGGTTATGTGACGGCGTTAAAGCTGTCCGGACACCCGCACAGGCCCCCACCAGGAGCTGTGCCAGGGGTCGGAAACCCTTGCACGCCCATAACACAGGAAGAGGAACAGGGGGGGACATAAAGACACAGAGCGATGCCCACAGACAATCCGGAAGCAATGCCCGCCATGATCACGGACCCCCCCCCCCCCCCCCCCTCCGCACCTTAGCACTGGTCCAGGTCGCCAGGAAGAAAATAAAGGAAGCTAAACTGACTCTACGCGTCGGAGGTGCGTGGATATAACATATTCAATATGTTATAAAGAAAACGCAAAATGAAGGAAAATGGGTATATTAACAGACTGAAAGGAATTTCGTACTGCGAGCAGCTGCATGGAACGACAGAGATTAGAACGGGGTAGAGAGGGAGAGGATAGAAATGGAGGGGATGGGAGAATGGAGGATATAAAAAAAAGAGAACGAAGAAAGAGAAAAGACAGCCCCGCTCCTGTGCCAGGTAAGTCCACTACGGGCTCACCATAGCTCGTGCTACTTGGAACTTTTTGTTCCCAGCAGCTGAATCTTAAACATCAACAACAGAGAGAATTACGGACTATTCATGCCCGTGCCACCTCTTGGGTGGCTTAATCTTTATCAATCATCAATCAGAGAGAGAAGAGCTAATTTGAGAGCGAGAGCACCAGTACCTGAGAGAGCCAGAGCCTGGGAGAACCAAAAACCAGGGAGCGACCATCGAGGATCGAACGCCAACCCTGCCAGAAACGAAGTCTTAGCTCTACCAACCAGTCCAAGTGAGCGGACCAGAGCAAGGTCAGGAATGCCAAGATCAAACGCGAGACAAATGTGTAAAGGAATACAAATTAGTTCAACTAAATGAATTAGTAACAAGCAGACGCGAGTCAATTGAGAATAACAGCAAGAAACCATCTAACAGAGACGAGAAGAGAGAGTTGAAATGAGCATGGGAATAGCGCCGCTGACGTGCTCGGGTCGGTGTGAGAGACGTAAATGAATGTGGAGATTGGATTCCAAGGACGAGAGGGCCAGTGGTGGCCTCCGCTGGGGTATGACGAGAGAGAATGGAAATTCTAAACTCTTATCGAATCTCTACATGCTCAAGATTTAAATTCTCGTGCAGACGAGGAGTCACAATAACGTGGCTGAAATATGTTGAGCAAACCACACACACTAGAAAGTGAAGGGACGACGACGTTTCAGCCCGTCCTGGATCATTCTCAAGTCGATTGTGAGTGATCGACTTGATCGACACAATCGACTTGAGAATGGTCCAGGACGGACTGAAACGTCGTCGTCCCTTCACTTTCTAGTGTGTGGTTTAGTCAACATTTAAATTCTCCCCTTCCCCTTCACCCTTTCATAATACATGCATGGCGTAGCGGCCATAATCACGAGATATGGGCTCCTAAAGTGTAAATAGCACTGTACGGTAATTTAGAGGAATGGGCAACGTGTGATCATAGAGCATGTCAGGGGGGCGAGGTTTGTATAAACAAGGCACATCACGGAGCCAAGGGAGAGAGAGAGAGAGAGAGAGAGAGAGAGAGAGAGAGAGAGAGAGAGAGAGAGAGAGAGAGAGAGAGAGAGAGAGAGAGAGTGGGTGTAGAGCTCTATTAGAAGCAGCTGGTCACACAATGAGGGAACATGGAAAATGCATCAAAGTCTCATTGCCGGCAAAGTTAAACAATTTTCCTCGCCGGCGGAATATGTGAGGTGAGGGAGAGGGGATGTTTGGGGCGAGGCCAGCCAGCGAGGCAACGGTGGTACTGAGGTGGCGGGAAGCTGTAGTGTGTGTAAAGGAAGGAAGGAGTCGTGACGCTGCGTTCCTACACTACTCCGAGGTCCACAGGTCTCACTCACCCTTAGCGCCCTTACACCACCACCCTCTCCACCCTCAGCGCCCTCACACCACCACCCTCTCCACCCTCAGCGCCCTTACACCACCACCCTCTCCACCCTCAGCGCCCTTACACCACCACCCTCTCCACCCTCAGCGCCCTTACACCACCACCCTCTCCACCCTCAGCGCCCTTACACCACCACCCTCTCCACCCTCAGCGCCCTTACACCACCACCCTCTCCACCCTCAGCGCCCTTACACCACCACCCTCTCCACCCTCAGCGCCCTTACACCACCACCCTCTCCACCCTCAGCGCCCTTACACCACCACCCTCTCCACCCTCAGCGCCCTTACACCACCACCCTCTCCACCCTCAGCGCTCTTACACCACCACCCTCTCCACCCTCAGCGCCCTTACACCACCACCCTCTCCACCTTCAGCGCTCTTACACCACTACCCTCTCCACCCTCAGCGCTCTTACACCACCACCCTCTCCACCTTCAACGCTCTTACACCACCACCCTCTCCACCCTCAGCGCCCTCACACCACCACCCTCTCCACCCTCAGCGCTCTTACACCACCACCCTCTCCACCCTCAGCGCCCTTACACCACCACCCTCTCCACCCTCAGCACCCTTACACCACCACCCTCTCCACCCTCAGCGCCCTTACACCACCACCCTCTCCACCCTCAGCGCTCTTACACCACCACCCTCTCCACCTTCAGCGGATGCTGCTGATATTTCGCGTTTCCTGCCGTCCGCCCATGTCAGTACGTCCCTTGAAGTGAAGTTATCATTGACCAATCAGCACAAGTTTTTCAAGGGGTTTGGAAGCGGGTCGACGCGGAGAGAACTTCAAGTAATTTCCCCTTCATGTCATATACACATACGTAGCTGGTTAAAGACGATAGTATGCGAAGATTATAATCAATCAGGTGGACTTATGGTGGAGTGACGGGGCGGTGACACCTGTCTGAAGATGAGCAAGGGGTCCCTGGCGCCCCCCATCCTTCATGTTCGTAGGTCAGGAAAGGTGAGCCTGGTAGGTCCTCGGGTCCTGTTTATCACGTTCGTGATTTGATTACCCGTTTTTTCGGAATTTTAAGGAGTTTTGAGGAGTCTGAAGTTCATGAATCCTTGCCTGTATATATACTGAAACCATTCTATTATTCATTAAACATCCTATCAGGGCCCAGGGCTTGGTTCTCCAGGTACCGGAAAACACCGATTGGAAAGATGGATTAGCTGTCAATCATCCTCTTCCCCCCCTCTTTTCGCTCCTTAACCCCCCTCTTTTCTCCCCCCCCCCCCCTCTGAACAACGCAATACAGCCTGGTCTTAGACGTTGTTAATCCATTATCTAGGCAAATAATAAGACGATGCAATATATTTGAGCCAGTGGTGAAAGTAATCACTATTTACGAGTCCGTCCTCACAGCAAATCCATTACCTTGAGAAATCACACCCCCCCCCCCACCCTTCAAACCACCTGGATGGTTATCTAGATATTTGTGATGGTCTGAAAGCATATTATGGTTCCATTAATAGTCTACATGTAAATTGGCAAACGAGCCTTTGTCATAAACAGATATTAATTTCAAGTTATAATGTTATTGTATTACTAATCCTTGGTTTAAAATATATGAAGTGTATGCTGAAAGCGTTTTTTTTTTTTTTGAAGAATTTGGTTGTCTATAAACGGAATTCTCGGTCACACTGAAATATTTTTCGAATTCCATATTTCATATTATCGTCAGTAGTACATCACCTAACCAAACCAAACCTTAAGCTAAAGTAACCTTAATCTAACCTAACCATGGCTAGAGAGTAGATAATAGAACTAATTACCTAGTCGTTCCCAATCCATTCCTTGGAGTGGATCTGCTCCCTGAGGACAGGTTGTCATTTACAGCAAGTGAACAGCGCACTGGAAATGTCGGAAGGTAGGCCTACTGGCCTTCCAGTACTCCGGTCCCACCAGGTACAGAGCTCAGTCTTACTCCCATTAGAAACGGATAAGTAAGGACACCTTCCCTTCTTTCATTCATTATTTTTTCTCTCTTTCGGCTTTATTCCTATGATTTTCATCAGAATCTTCCCTTGTTCTAAACCGCAAAGGAATACTTCTTCAGTCTGACCTGTAAGGCAGGTGATTTACCTCTCACTAATCCAGCGACCTCACAGTCCCTCCTCAACCCCAGCTACTTCACAGCCAGTCCCTAGGAGGCCCTCCATCACTCCTCAGTTACAGTTTATGAGATGAAGTTCTCGAAGAGATGTAACGAGTCTTAAGTGTGTAGTTAAGGGGGTGGGCAAGGGGACTGAGAGTGGACCCGGGGCTGGTGGCGGCTGAGGAACGGATAAACCCCACACAGTTGTCTACGGGGAGAGGGGTGAGGGAGGGCCGAGCGGCGGTCTGAAGAGGGTCGTCGGGAGGGGGGGGGGGGTTATAAGGGGAGGGGGGCAGAGGCTGGTAGTAGTCTGGGGAAGCGGTCATCACAATGATAACTCCGCTTCCCCAGGTGCACGCGTGCGCACGCACACACACACACACACTGTGCCGACTGAAAACAAAATTGTGACGAGCAATTTACTCCATTGGAGCCGTCAGGCACGTTATATTTTCCCAGCCTAATATTTCCCACCACCACCAACTTTTGCAGTGTGTGGGTGTGGAGGGGAAGGGGGAGGGGGGGAGGGGGAGGAAAGAGGAATGACAAAGGTGTTTTCATTTGTGTGTGTTTCCGCATGTGTGTGTGTGTGTGTGTGTGTGTGTGTGTGTGTGTGTGTGTGTGTGTGTGTGTGTGTGTGTGTGTGTGTGTGTGTGTGTGTGTGTGTGTGTACTCACCTAGTTGTGCTTGCGGGGGTTGAGCTCTGGTTCGTTGGTCCCGCCTCTCAACCGTCAATCAACAGGTGTACAGGTTCCTGAGCCTATTGGCCTCTATCATATCTACACTTGAAACTGTGTATGGAGTCAGCCTCCACCACATCACTTCCTAATGCATTCCATTTGTCAACCACTCTGACACTAAAAAAGTTCTTTCTAATATCTCTGTGGCTCATTTGGGCACTCAGTTTCCACCTGTGTCCCCTAGTGCGTGTGCCCCTTGTGTTAAATAGCCTGTCTTTATCAACCCTGACGATTCCCTTGAGAATCTTGAATGTCGTGATCATGTCCCTCCTAACTCTTCTGTCTTCCAACGAAGTGAGGTTTAATTCCCGTAGTGTCTCGTAGCTCATACCTCTCAGCTCGGGTACTAGTCTGGTGGCAAACCTTTGAACTTTTTCCAGTTTAGTCTTATGCTTGACTAGATATGGACTCCATGCTCGAGCCGCATACTCCAGGATTGGTCTGACATATGTGGTATATAATGTTCTGAAAGATTCCTTACACAAGTTTCTAAAGGCCGTTTTTATGTTAGCCAACCTGGCATATGCTGCTGATGTTATCCTCTTGATATGAGCTTCAGGGGACAGGTCTGGCGTAATATCAACCCCCAGGTCTTTCTCTCTCTCTCTGACTCTTGAAGTATCTAATCTCCCAAATGATACCTTGTGTCTGGTCTCCTGCTTCCTACCCCTATCTTCATTACATTTCATTTGGTTGGGTTAAACTCTAACAGCCATTTGTTCGACATTCCTGCAGCTTGTCCAGGTCTTCTTGAAGCCTCAAGCTGTCCTCCTCTGTCTTAATACTCCTCATAATTATGGCGTCGTCAGCAAACATTGAGAGGAATGAGTCTATACCCTCTGGGAGATCATTTACGTATATCTGAAACAGGATAGGTCCAACCACAGAGCCCTGTGGAAATCCACTGGTGACTTCACGCCATTCTGAGGTCTTTCCCCCTCACTGTAACTCTCTGCTTCCTATTGCTTAGGTACTCCCATATCCACTGGAGCGCCCTACCAATTACTCCTCCCTGTTTCTCCAGCTTATGCATCAACCTTTTATAGGGAACTGTGTCAAAAGCTTTCCGACAGTCCAAAAAAATGCAGTCCGCCGATCCTTCTCTTTCTTGCTTAATCTTTGTCACCTGATCGTAGAATTCTATCAAGCCTGTAAGACAAGATTTACCCTCCCTGAACCTATGTTGATGGGTTGTCACGAAGTCCCTTCTCTCCAGATGTGTTACTAGGTTTTTTCTCACAATCTTCTCCAACACCTTGCATGGTATACAAGTTAAGGACATTGGCCTGTAGTTCAGTGCCTCTTGTCTGTCACCTTTTTTGTATATTGGTACTTCATTAGCAGTTTTCCATATTTCTGGTAGGTTTCCCGTTTCCAGTGACCTACTATACACTATGGAGAGTTGCACGCAAAGTGCTCCTGCACACTCTTTCAATACCCATGGTGAGATTCCGTCCGGCCCAACAGCTTTTCTCACATCCAGCTCCAATAGGTGCTTCTTGACCTCATCTCTTGTAATTTCGAACCTTTCCAAGGTCACCTGGTTTGCTGCCACCTCACCTAGCGCCGTGACTTCTCCCTGTTCTATTGTAAAGACCTCCAGGAACCTTTTGTTGAGTTCTTCACACACCTCTTTGTCATTCTCTGTGTACCTGTCCTCGCCCACAATAAGTTTCATCACCTGTTCTTTTACTGTTGTCTTCCTCCTGTTGTGACTGTGTAGTAGCTTTGGTTCGGTCTTGGCTTTATTAGCTATATCATTTTCATACCTTTTCTCAGCTGCTCTTCTAACACTAACATACTCGTTCCTGGTTCTCTGGTATCTCTCTCTACTTTCTGGTGTTCTGTTATTACGGAAGTTCCTCCATGCCCTTTTGTTCAGCTCCTTTGCTTTCATACATTCCCTATTAAACCACGGATTCTTCCTTTGCTTCTCTGTTTTTTTCCTGTCTGGCTGGGACAAACCTGCTTACAGCCTCTTGACATTTTTGGGTGACATAGTCCTTCATGTCTTGTACGGACTTGGTTCCGAGTTCTGTGTCCCAATGTATATCCCATAGGAATTTATTCATCTCCTCATAGTTTCCGCTTCGATACACCAGCCCTTTGTTTCCCAGTTCTTTTTTGGAGGTGATAATTCCTAGCTCAACAAGGTACTCAAAGCTCAATACACTATGATCATTCATTCCCAAGGGGGCTTCCAACTTAACTTCCCATATATCCGACTCATTTAGGGTAAATATCAGATCAAGCAAGGCTGGTTCATCCCCTTCTCTCATTCTTGTCGGTCCCTTGACGTGTTGACTTAGAAAGTTTCTTGTTGCCACATCCAGCAGCTTAGTTCTCCATGTGTCTGGGCCTCCATGTGGGTCTCTGTTCCCCCAGTCTATCTTCCCATGGTTGAAGTCTCCAATGATTAGTAGTCTGGATCCATTCCTGCTAGCCACAGAAGCTGCTCTCTCTATTATATTGATGGTGGCCAAGTTGTTTCTATCATATTCCTGTCTGGGTCTTCTGTCATTCGGTGGGGTGTTATATATGACTACTACTATAATTTTCTGTCCTCCATTTGCCATGGTGCATGATATGTAGTCACTGAAACTTTCACAGTTCTGAATTACCATCTCTTCGAAACTCCAACCTTCTCTTAGTAGCAAAGCTACACCACCTCCTCCTCTCCCTTCTCTCTCTTTCCTCACTACATAGTAGCCCTTTGGAAACACTGCGTTTGTCATAGTTTTCGTTAGGATTGTTTCTGTGAGTGCTATTATGTCTGGGTTTTCTTCTGGTGCCCATTCTCCGAGTTCACTTGTTTTATTTGCAATCCCATCTATGTTAGTGTACATTCCCTGGAAGCTCACTTTCTTCTGTTCATTTTCTTGTCCCTTTCTTGGCGAGCATTCTGCTGGTGTGGGAAGCTGTTCCGTGGGTGAGAAGATCTGTGAAGTGGTTTGCAGGGTCTCAGAGGATTTTGGGGTGGGGTGTGGGGGTATAAGGGAAGGGGGGACAGATAGGGTGTGGGTTAAGGTGTCGGAACCGACCTGTGAGATTTATATTTATTTAATTTATATGAATATATATTTACGTTAATTCGTATACTTCGATAGCAATTTGTATAATGATAAGTGGACTGTATTTCTGCAATAATCTCATAATCTCACAAATCGATCCTCTACACATTAGGGGGGTTTATATTATTTATATATATGCAGCCAATCAAACTACAGTATTAACTACACACATTGAAGAGGTTCCTTATCTTATAGT
>NC_091153.1:51979942-51982442 GCF_040958095.1 Procambarus clarkii | reverse complement strand
CTGCCTGCCTGCCTGCCTGCCTGCCTGCCTGCCTGTCTGTCTGTCTGCCTCCCTGCCTGCCTGCCTGCCTGCCTGCCTGCCTGCCTGCCTGTCTGCGTGCCTGCCAACCTGCCTGACTGCCTGCCTGCCTGCCTGCCTGCCTGCCTGCCTGCCGGTCTGCCTGCCTGCCTGCCTGTCTACGTGCCTGCCTGCCTGCCTGCCTGCCTGTCTGCCTGCCTGTCTGCGTGCGTGCCTGCCTGCCTGCCTGCCTGCCTGCCTGCCTGCCTGTCTGCCTGCCTGCCTGCCTGCCTGCCGGCCTGCCTGCCTGCCTGCCTGCCTGCCTGCCTGCCTGTCTGCGTGCCTGCCTACCTGCCTGACTGCCTGCCTGCCAGCCTGCCTGCCTGCTGGTCTGCCTGCCTGCCTGGCTGCCTGCCTGCCTGTCTGCCTGCCTGCCTGTCTGTCTGTCTGCCTGCCTGCCTGCCTGCCTGCCTGCCTGCCTGCCTGCCTGCCTGTCTGCCTCCCTGCCTGCCTGCCTGCCTGCCTGCCTGCCTGCCTGCCTGTCTGCGTGCCTGCCTACCTATCTGACTGCCTGCCTGCCTGCCTGCCTGCCGGTCTGCCTGCCTGCCTGCCTCCCTGCCTGCCTGCCTGCCTGCCTGCCTGCCTGCCTGCCTGTCTGTCTGTCTGCCTCCCTGCCTGCCTGCCTGCCTGCCTGCCTGCCTGTCTGTCTGTCTGCCTCTCTGCCTGCCTGCCTGCCTGCCTGGCTGCCTGCCTTCCTGCCTGTCTGTCTGCCTGCCTGCCTGCCTGCCTTCCTGGCTGCCTGCCTGCCTGCCTGCCTGCCTGCCTGCCTGCCTGTCTTCCTGCCTGCCTGTCTGCGTGCCTGCCTGCCTGCCTGCCTGCCTGCCTGCCTGCCTGCCTGTCTGCGTGCCTGCCTGCTTGCCTGCCTGCCTGCCTGCTTGCCTGCCTGCCTGCCTGTCTGCGTGCCTGCCTGCCTGCCTGCCTGCCTGCCTGCCTGCCTGTCTGCGTGCCTGCCTGCCTGCCTGCCTGCCTGCCTGGCTGCCTGCCTGCCTGGCTGCCTGCCTGCCGGCCTGCCTGCCTGGCTGCCTGCCTGGCTGCCTGCCTGCCTGGCTGCCTGCCTGCCGGCCTGCCTGCCTGCCTGCCTGTCTGCCTGCCTGTCTGCGTGCCTGCCTACCTGCCTGACTGCCTGCTTCCTGCCTGCCGGCCTGCCGGTCTGCCTGCCTGCCTGGCTGCCTGCCTGCCTGCCTGCCTGCCTGCCTGCCTGCTTGTCTGTCTGTCTCTCTGCCTGCCTGACTGCCTGCCGGCCTGCCTGCCTGCCTGTCTGTCTGTCAGCCATCCTGCCTGCCTGCCTGCCTGCCTGCCTGCCTGCCTGGCTACCTGCCTTCCTGCCAGTCTGTCTGCCTGCCTGCCTGCCTTCCTGGCTGCCTGCCTGCCTGCCTGTATGCCTGCCTGCCTGTCTGCCTGCCTGCCTGCCTGTCTGCCTGCCTTCCTGGCTGCCTGCCTGCCTGCCTGCCTACCTGCCAGCCTGCCTGTCTGCGTGCGTGCGTGCCTGCCCGAATTCCTGCCCTCTCGACTGTCTGCGTGCCTGCCTGCCTGCCTGGCTGCCGGCCTGCCTGCCTGCCTGCTCCCCTGCATGCCTGCCTGCCTGCCTGCCTGACTGTTTGCCTTTCTGCCTGCCTCCATGCCTGCCTGTTTGCCTGCCTGACTGCCTGCGTGCCTACCTGCCTGCCTGACTGCCTGCCTGCCTGCCTGCCTGCCTGCCTGCCTGCCTGCCTGTCTGTCTGTCTGCCTCCCTGCCTGCCTGCCTGCCTGCCTGGCTGCCTGCCTGCCTGCCTGCCTGCCTGCCTGCCTGCCTGCCTGTCTGTCTGTCTCTCTGCCTGCCTGCCTGCCTGCCGGCCTGCCTGCCTGCCTGTCTGTCTGTCAGCCTCCCTGCCTGCCTGCCTGCCTGCCTGCCTGCCTGCCTGCCTGCCTGCCTGTCTGCGTGCCTGCCTACATGCCTGACTGCGTGCCTGCCTACCTGCCTGACTGCGTGCCTGCCTGCCTGCCTGCCTGCCTGCCGGTCTGCCTGCCTGCCTGCCTGCCTGCCTGCCTGCCTGCCTGGCTGCCTGCCTTCCTGCCTGTCTGTCTGCCTGCCTGCCTGCCTTCCTGGGTGCCTGCCTGCCTGCCTTCCTGGCTGCCTGCCGGTCTGCCTGCCTGCCTGCCTGCCTGCCTGCCTGCCTGCCTGACTGCCTGCCTGCCTGGCTGCCTGCCTTCCTGCCTGTCTGTCTGCCTGCCTGCCTGCCTGCCTTCCTGGGTGCCTGCCTGCCTGCCTTCCTGGCTGCCTGCCTGCCTGCCTGTATGCCTGCCTGCCTGTCTGCCTGCCTGCCTGCCTGTCTGCCTGCCTTCCTGGCTGCCTGCCTGCCTGCCTGCCTACCTGCCAGCCTGCCTGTCTGCGTGCGTGCGTGCCTGCCCGAATGCCTGCCCTCTCGACTGTCTGCGTGCCTGCCTGCCTGCCTGCCTGCCTGCC
>NC_091153.1:51942442-51977442 GCF_040958095.1 Procambarus clarkii | reverse complement strand
CAGGATGGAACAGCAGCTGCAGCAGGAACATTATAATCAACCACAGGAGGAGGAGGAACAGCAGCAGCAGCAGCAGGAGGAGGAGGAAGAGGAGGGAGAAGCAGCATCAAAAGGAGGAACAGTGGGCAGCACCATGACGTCACAGGGACAGCCACTAAGCACAGCAACAGAGCATTAAGCTGTTGTTGCTGTTTAAGATTCGCTACTTAGAACAAACAGTTCCAAGTAGCACGGGCTATGGTGAGCCCGTTGTGGACTTACCTGGCACAGGAGCGGGGCAAGTAGCACGGGGTATGGTGAGCCCGTTGTGGACTTACCTGGCACAGGAGCGGGGCTTTAACTGAGCATTAAGCTCCGCCGGCGAGCTCTTAACATGACTGTCACAAAGTGATGCCAAAGTCCCCCACGTATCCCACAATAGGTAATTCAGGAGGCCGGGGAGCTCAATGCCTGGGATAGGCGGACTCTCTAGTCCTGTCTCTGCTCTGTTTAACACGTCTCTAACCCTGTCCACGGAGGACAGAAGAAAATGTATATATGCTGGTTAGCATTGTAAATGTGTGGCTACGTCTGTGGTAGAAAATAATAATAATAAAAAAGCTGCTCTACTCAGGCCTCATGATGAGGTGTGAGGGTGCTGTAGGGTGAGAATGATGAGGTGTGAGGGTGCTGTAGTGTTAGGATGATGAGGTGTGAGGGTGCTGTAGGGTGAGAATGATGAGGTGTGAGGGTGCTGTAGGGTGAGAATGATGAGGTGTGAGGGTGCTGTAGGGTGAGAATGATGAGGTGTGAGGGTGCTGTAGGGTGAGAATGATGAGGTGTGAGGATGCTGTAGGGTGAGGATGATGAGGTGTGAGGGTGCTGTAGGGTGAGAATGATGAGGTGTGAGGATGCTGTAGGGTGAGGATGATGAGGTGTGAGGGTGCTGTAGGGTGAGAATGATGAGGTGTGAGGATGCTGTAGGGTGAGAATGATGAGGTGTGAGGGTGCTGTAGGGTGAGAATGATGAGGTGTGAGGGTGCTGTAGGGTGAGAATGATGAGGTGTGAGGATGCTGTAGGGTGAGGATGATGAGGTGTGAGGGTGCTGTAGGGTGAGAATGATGAGGTGTGAGGGTGCTGTAGTGTGAGAATGATGAGGTGTGAGGGTGCTGTAGGGTGAGAATGATGAGGTGTGAGGATGGTGTAGTGTGAGAATGATGAGGTGTGAGGGTGCTGTAGGGTGAGAATGATGAGGTGTGAGGATGCTGTAGTGTGAGGATGATGAGGTGTGAGGGTGCTGTAGGGTGAGAATGATGAGGTGTGAGGGTGCTGTAGGGTGAGAATGATGAGGTGTGAGGATGGTGTAGTGTGAGGATGATGAGGTGTGAGGATGGTGTAGTGTGAGGATGATGAGGTGTGAGGGTGCTGTAGGGTGAGAATGATGAGGTGTGAGGATGCTGTAGGGTGAGAATGATGAGGTGTGAGGATGCTGTAGGGTGAGAATGATGAGGTGTGAGGATGGTGTAGTGTGAGGATGATGAGGTGTGAGGGTGCTGTAGGGTGAGGATGATGAGGTGTGAGGATGGTGTAGTGTAAGGATGATGAGGTGTGAGGGTGCTGTAGGGTGAGGATGATGATGTGTGAGGGTGCTGTAGGGTGAGGATGATGAGGTGTGAGGATGGTGTAGTGTAAGGATGATGAGGTGTGAGGGTGCTGTAGGGTGAGGATGATGAGGTGTGAGGGTGCTGTAGGGTGAGGATGATGAGGTGTGAGGATGCTGTAGGGTGAGAATGATGAGGTGTGAGGATGCTGTAGGGTGAGAATGATGAGGTGTGAGGATGCTATAGGGTGAGAATGATGAGGTGTGAGGATGGTGTAGTGTGAGGATGATGAGGTGTGAGGGTGCTGTAGGGTGAGGATGATGAGGTGTGAGGATGGTGTAGTGTAAGGATGATGAGGTGTGAGGGTGCTGTAGGGTGAGGATGATGAGGTGTGAGGGTGCTGTAGGGTGAGGATGATGAGGTGTGAGGATGGTGTAGTGTAAGGATGATGAGGTGTGAGGGTGCTGTAGGGTGAGGATGATGAGGTGTGAGGGTGCTGTAGGGTGAGGATGATGAGGTGTGAGGATGCTGTAGGGTGAGAATGATGAGGTGTGAGGATGCTGTAGGGTGAGAATGATGAGGTGTGAGGATGGTGTAGTGTGAGGATGATGAGGTGTGAGGGTGCTGTAGGGTGAGGATGATGAGGTGTGAGGATGGTGAAGTGTAAGGATGATGAGGTGTGAGGGTGCTGTAGGGTGAGGATGATGAGGTGTGAGGGTGCTGTAGGGTGAGGATGATGAGGTGTGAGGATGCTGTAGGGTGAGAATGATGAGGTGTGAGGATGGTGTAGTGTGAGGATGATGAGGTGTGAGGGTGCTGTAGGGTGAGGATGATGAGGTGTGAGGGTGCTGTAGGGTGAGGATGATGAGGTGTGAGGATGGTGTAGTGTGAGGATGATGAGGTGTGAGGGTGCTGTAGTGTGAGTATGATGAGGTATGAGGGTGCTGTAGTGTGAGAATGATGATGTGTGAGGATGATGATGCATGAGGATGCTGCAGTGTGAGGATGATGAGGTGTGAGGATGCTGTAGTGTGAGGATGATGAGGTGTGAGAATGATGAGATGTGAGGGGCTTGTAGTGTGAGGATGAGGAGTGAGGTGTGAGGTTGCAGTAGTGTGAGAATGATGAGGTGTGAGGTTGCTGTAGTGTGAAGATGATGAGGTGTGATGATGCTGTAGTGTGAGGATAATGAGGTGTGAGGATGCTGCAGTGTGAGGATGATGAGGTGTGAGGATGATGTGTGAGAATGATGAGGTGTGAAGATGTTCTAGTGTGAGGATGATGAGGTATGAGGGTGCTGTAGTGTGAGGATGATGAGGTATGTATGAGGGTGCTGTAGTGTGAAGATGAAGAGTGAGGTGTGAGGATGAAGTAGTGTGAGGATGATGAGGTGTGAGGATGTTGTAGTGTGAGGATGGTGAGGTGTGAGGGTGCTGTAGTGTGAGGATGATGAGGAATGAGGGTGCTGTACTGTGAGGATGATGAGGTGTGAGGATGCTGCAGTGTGTGGATGACGTAAGGAAGGGACCTTGTAATGTGTTTATGCTTCAATGTGTGTCGTGCTGCAAGGTGGATTTTTGGAACCAAAACAGCTCTAACACTCACGTTGGGTACACTCTTCCCTCTAAAAAGATGTAAACAAATGCTATTTATACACGAAGAAGCATTCCCAAGAACATTCCATGACAGTAAAACGTAATGAAAATATGAGTGTTATATATACAAAGCAAGTGATAAACTGAATAACAGATGAGAAGAAATAGTTTGAATGACAGAAAAACAAAAAAATATTGGAACGTTTGGCGGGCCGACTTGAACGCGAGCCGTCACTCGTCCAGTGTGTGGGTAGAGGTGACGGAGGGAGGACGTCCCGGACCACGCTGTAGGAGTTGGCTCATCTCTGCCAGATTGTGACTTTGTATTATAGAATAGGGGGGTAGGATATCGCTACTGTTGAATGTCCCAGTGGCGACTGACAATTGTACAGGATTTTCGCCTTATGTGTGTTATGTGACTAACATAATTGACTATAAACGTTTATACGTTGCAAATTTTGCTATTAATTCCTTGGTGTCTCCTTTTAATAATTACTTAGTTATTGGTATATGTCGCACAATAACGCTGGTTCAACAATATAATAGATTCAGTCAACTGAATGCTTCCTTGCACTGAAGTAGTCAAGAACTAACCAAAAAATATTAACCTAACTAACCCAATATTAACTTGTGTAATATTGTTTGATTACTCTGTAATAAAGTGCTGGAATTTGGTCAGTCCAACACATAGTTCCATCTCACTAAACACGCCAGTTTTGTCAATTCCTTAAAGATTTAATTTAATCAAACATGTGAGCAAATTTCAATAATTTCCCTAATAAAAACATTATAATTTCCAGCTACTATTTAGACCTCAAAATCATTGTGTGTATTAATGAAAATGTTCCTAATGAACAAGACTCGTCCTGGTGAAAAGGTCACGTCAAGGAATGTGACTTTAAGAAAGTTTTACATTTACACACAAATGCTGCATATAAATAATGGTATACCTCCGAGATGGGAGGTATATTCGCCCTTCCCGTCAAGATTAAATACCGGAGAGCTTATGGTAAGGACGAGTTTAGAGCTCCTTTAGATCTGATTTAGATCTTTAGATCTGATTTAGATCTTCAGATCTGATTTAGATCTTTAGTTCTGATTTAGATCTTCAGATCTGATTTAGATCTTCTGATCTTATTTAAATCTTTAGATCTGATTTAGATCTTTAGATATGATTTAGACCTTTAGATCTGGTTTAGATTTTTAGATTTGATTTAGATATTTAGATCTGATTTGATTTAGGTGTCTTACCTTCACACGAGACAAGAGCTCCTGTCCTTAAAATGGTGTGGTCTAGGGATGCTGGAGTGTGAGGGAGATTAGGTGTAAGAATGCTACTGCTGTGAGGGAGATGAGGTGTAAGGATGCTACTTGTGTGAGAGATATGAGGTGAAAGGATGCTACTTGTTTGAGAGAGATGAGGTGTAAGGATGCTACTGCTGTGAGGGAGATGAGGTGTAAAGATGCTACAGTTGTGAGGGAGATGAGGTGAAAGGATGCTACTGGTGTGAGTGAGATGAGGTGTAAGGATGCTACTTGTGTGAGAGAGATGAGGTGAAAGGATCCTACTGGTGTGAGAGAGATGAGGTGTAAGGATGCTACTTGCGTGAGAGAGATGAGGTGTAAGGATGCTACTGCTGTGAGGGAGATGAGGTGTAAGTATGCTACAGGTGTGAGGGAGATGAGGTGAAAGGATGCTACTGGTGTGAGGGAGATGAGGTGTAAGGATGCTACTGGTGTGTGGTGTAAGGATGCTACTGGTGTGCGGGAGATGAGCTGTAAGGATGCTACTGGTGTGAGAGAGATGAGGTGAAAGGATGCTACTGGTGTGAGGGAGATGAGGTGAAAGGATGCTACTGGTGTGAGGGAGATGAGGTGAAAGGATGCTACTGGTGTGAGGGAGATGAGGTGTAAGGATGCTACTGGTGTGAGGTGTAAGGATGCTACTGGTGTGAGGGAGATGAGCTGTAAGGATGCTACTGGTATGAGGGAGATGAGGTGTGAGGATGCTACTGGTATGAGGGAGATGAGGTGTGAGGATGATACTGGTGTGAAGGAGATGAGGTGTGAGGATGCTACTGTCGTGAGGGAGATGAGGTGAAAGGATGCTACAGGTGTGAGGGAGATGAGGTGTAAGGATGCTACTGGTATGAGGGAGTTGAGGTGTAAGGATGCTACTTATGTGAGAATGATGAGGTGTAAGGATGCTACTGGTGTGAGGGAGATGAGGAGTAAGGATGCTACTGGTATGATAGAGATGAGGTGTAAGGATGCTACTGGTGTGAGGGAGATGAGGTGTAAGGATGCTACTGGTATGATAGAGATGAGGTGTAAGGATGCTACTGGTGTGAGGGAGATGAGGTGTCAGGATGCTACTGGTATGAGGGAGATGAGGTGTAAGGATGCTTCTGGTGTGAGGGAGATGAGGTGTAAGGATGCTACTGGTATGAGGGAGTTGAGGTGTAAGGATGGTACTAGTATGAGGGAGATGAGGTGTAAGGATGCTACTAGTATGAGGGAGATGAGGTGTGAGGATACTACTGGTATGAGGGAGTTGAGGTGTAAGGATGCTACTAGTATGAGGGAGATGAGGTGTGAGGATACTATTGGAATGAGGGAGATGAGGTGTAAGAATGCTACTGGTGAACTCACCTAATTGTGCTTGCAGGGGGTTGAGCTTTGGCTCTTTGGTCCCGCCTCTCAACTGTCAATCAACTGGTGTACAGATTCCTGAGCCTACTGGGCTCTATCATATCTTCATTAGAAACTGTGTATGGAGTCAGCCTCCACCACATCACTTCCTAGTGCATTCCATTTATTAACTACTCTGACTCTGAAAAAATTCTTTCTAACGTCTCTGTGGCTCATCTGGGTACTAAGTTTCCACCTGTGTCCCCTTGTTCGTGTCCCACCCGTACTGAAGAGTTTGTCCTTGTCCACCCTGTCAATTCCCCTGAGAATTTTGTAGGTGGTTATCATGTCTCCCTCATGGTGTGAGGGAGATGAGGTGTAAGGATGCTACTAGTATGAGGGAGATAAGGTGTAAGGATGCTACTAGTATGAGGGAGATGAGGTGTAAGGATGCTACTAGTATGAGGGAGATGAGGTTTAAGGATGCTACTAGTATGAGGGAGATGAGGTGTAAGGATGCTACTAGTATGAGGGAGATGAGGTTTAAGGATGCTACTGGCGTGAGGGAGATGAGGTGTGAGGATACTACTGGTATGAGAGAAATGAGGTGAAAGGATGCTACAGGTATGAGGGAGATCAGGTGTAAGGATGCTACTGGTATGAGGGAAATGAGATGTAAGGATGCTACTGGTATGAGGGAGATGATGTGTAAGGATGCTACTAGTATGAGGGAAATGAGATGTAAGGATGCTACTGGTATGAGGGAAATGAGATGTAAGGATGCTACTGGTATGAGGGAGATGATGTGTAAGGATGCTACTGGTGTGAGGGAAATGAGATGTACGGATGCTACTAGTATGAGGGAGATGAGGTGTAAGGATGCTTCTGGTATGAGGGAGATGAAGTGTAAGGATGCTACTATTATGAGGGAGATGATGTGTAAGGATGCTACTAGTATGAGGGAGATGAGGTTTAAGGATGTTACTTGTGTGAGAGAGATGAGGTGTGAGGATACTACTGGTATGAGGGAGATGATGTGTAAGGATGCTACTGGTATGAGGGAGATGAGGTGTGAGAATGCTACTGGTATGAGGGAGATGAGGTGTGAGGATGCTACTGGTATGAGGGAGATGAGGTGTGAGGATGCTACTGGTATGAGGGAGATGAGGTGTAAGGATGCTACTGGTATGAGGGAGATGAGATGTAAGGATACTACTGGTATGAGGGAGATGAGGTGTAAGGATGCTACTGGTATGAGGGAGATGAGATGTAAGGATGCTACTAGTATGAGGGAGATGAGGTTTAAGGATGTTACTTGTGTGAGAGAGATGAGGTGTGAGGATACTACTGGTATGAGGGAGATGAGGTGTAAGGATGCTACTGGTATGAGGGAGATGAGATGTAAGGATGCTACTAGTATGAGGGAGATGAGGTTTAAGGATGTTACTTGTGTGAGAGAGATGAGGTGTGAGGATACTACTGGTATGAGGGAGATGAGATGTAAGGATGCTACTGGTATGAGGGAGATGAGATGTAAGGATGCTACTGGTATGAGGGAGATGAGATGTGAGGATGCTACTGGTATGAGGGAGATGAGGTGTGCCCGGAGTGAGGGCGGGTGCGACAACTGACGCTCCGGGACAGAGTAGTGACCAACATCTTGCACGATATTATTACAAATTTGTTCTTATTATTACAAGTCATTGAGTCTTATAATTAAATGTAATCCTTTAGCGAGTTAGGTTAGGTTAGGGCAGGTTGGTTTGGGTTAGGTTAGGTTAGGTTAGGTTAGGTTAGGGCAGCTAAGGTTAGGGCAGGTTAGGGTAGGGGCAGCTTAGGTTAGGTTAAGTTAGGATAGGTTAGGTTAGGGCAGCTTAGGTTTGGTTAAGTTAGGATAGGTTAGGTTAGGGCAGCTTAGGTTAGGTTAGGTTAGGTTAGGACAGGCTAGGTTTGGGCAGCTTAGGTTAGGTTAGGTTAGGTTATGACAGGGTAGGTTAGGGCAGGTTAGGTTAGGTTAGGTTAGATTAGGTTAGGACAGGTTAGGTTAGGGCAGGTTAAAGCAGGTTACAGACTAGTGGAAGTATTGTGTGTCAGGAGCCAAGCTGTACGTCTCGAAGGGACCTATAGAAGTGGTGTTGCATCGTACTTAACAATATTTCCTTGATATAATAATGTATGAGTATAAATCACCATTACAACCATCTAGGAAAACTAATTTTTCAACAACCGTAATGTTGTAGTTCCGACTACGCTTAATGGAGGCTACTTAATTGTCAACTTGATTATCCAAGTACACAGCGAGAGATCGTGTCAGTGCATGGGGGGTCAGGGGAAAGGGGCTCAGGACATGGGGGGGGGGGTCAGGGGAAGGGGGGTCAGGACATGGGAGGGGGTCAGGGTATGGGGAGGGGGTCAGGGCATGGGGAGGGGGTCAGGGTATGGGGAGGGGGTCAGGGCATGGGGAGAGGGTCAGGGTATGGGGAGGGGGTCAGGGTATGGGGAGGGGGTCAGGGTATGGGGGGGGGGCAGGGTATTGGGAGGGGGTCAGGAGGGGAGGGAGCTGAGAGTTACGGTGGGAAAATGTTTCTAAGACTCAACAAATGTCGCTGGTGATGAATGGTTACCTTTTTTCGATGACGTTTAAGGGCTGTAAAGGAGAGGGAATGTGTTGTGGAGTGTGTTGGGGAGTGTGTTGGAGAGTGTGTTGGGGAGTGTGTTGGGGAGTATGTTGGAGAGTGTGTTGGGGAGTGTACTGGGGAGTGTGTTGGGGAGTGTGTTGTGGAGTGTGTTGGGGAGTGTGTTGGAGAGTGTGTTGGGAGTGTGTTGGGGAGTATGTTGGAGAGTGTGTTGGGGAGTGTACTGGGGAGTGTGTTGGGGAGTGTGTTGTGGAGGGTGTTGAGGAGTGTGTTGGTGTTACGGCCCTCTCGGGTTCGTACTCTGATGTTATTAGAGGAAGGGTATCCGGCCCCAAGCCAGTAGTGGCTTTCAAGGGATGAGATCCGTGACGCAAGTAAAATAAAAGGGGAAGGGAAAGAAAGGCAAAAACTTAAGATTATAATTACCTTCACCAATAAGTAATATATAAAAGTTACACAGGGGGAGGGGTATTAACACTACACAGGGGAATTATTTACACTGTAGTCTTCCTCTGAAGACTCTGGATCTTCTTGGTGCCAAGTTCTCGGTGCTCTCGTGGTCTCTCGACAAATCCTTCGACAAGCTGAGTCTACCCTGGACACAGGCCAGCCAAAACACAGTTCCACTGGGGCACCGCCGTGGAGGCCGTCAACCACAAATCCAGCAAGCTGCTGGCAGGTTCCGGATCAGCAACGCTGTTCAGGCCACTCCACGAGCGATACTAGGGTAGCGCCCTAGTCAGGAGCCTCGTGTGATCCCACAGATTACTCTCCTGTCCACAATACCCCAGTGGTCAATCGTCTCCAGCAGTCGGTCCCGGGTACGACAATCCTTCAACTGCCACTTCACTGGCAGGGTAACACCACAGTGTTCCTCCGGGAGGCGACTCACAGCTGCTGCAGCAAAGCACTTGGTATGGGGACGGCGGCCTTGGGTAGACTGACTCAACTTCCCTTACAGCAGTCCCAGGTCGACTCTGTAAGCAGACACGTCATCAATAACAGGGACACGCTAAAGCACCTCACTTACAGGCTCAGACACAAACGCCCGACATATCCACTCCATAGATGGCGCTGTCGTCTGAGCACCACCTCACCAGAGGTCAGCAGCGGCGGTGTTGTGAGTTGAACAGGACTGGAAACTGGCCATTGTGGCCGGTACACCTCGTCCTTGCCAGGTGTCGTCGTCCATTTAGAGGGGGTTTCGGGAGCTGACCCACAGATGGCGTGGTCGTCACTGCTCCAGGCTCGGACGTCGGATCCGGGTCCGTAACAGTTGGAGAGTGTGTTGGAGAGTGTGATGGGGAGTGTGTTGGAGAGTGTGATGGGGAGTGTGTTGGAGAGTGTGATGGGGAGTGTGTTGGGGAGTGTGTTGGAGAGTGTGTTGGGGAGTGTACTGGGGAGTGTGTTGGAGAGTGTGTTGGGGAGTGTGTTGGAGAGTGTGTTGGGGAGTGTGTTGGAGAGTGTGTTGGGGAGTGTGTTGGAGAGTGTGTTGTGGAGTGTGTTGGGGAGTGTGTTGGGGATTGTGTTGGTTAGGCTTGTTGGGGAAGTAGTGGAATTTCATAAGGTGTGATGGAGTGTGGTGTGATGGAGTGTGGTGTGATGGAGTGTGGTGTGATGGAGTGTGGGGTGATGGAGTGTAGTGTGATGGAGTGTGGTGTGATGGAGTGTGATGGAGTGTGGTGTGATGGAGTGTAGTGTGTTGGAGTGTAGTGTGATGGAGTGTAGTGTGATGGAGTGAAGTGTGATGGAGTGTGGTGTGATGGAGTGTAGTGTGATGGAGTGTGGTGTGATGGAGTGTGGTGTGATGGAGTGTGGTGTGATGGAGTGTGGTGTGATGGAGTGTGGTGTGATGGAGTGTGGTAGGGAGTGGTGTGGCAAGACGGGGAAGAGCCCGAGGTGGATAACTTTGATAGGAAGTTGAGGAGGAGAAATCGCTCAAGCGTTGTTGGTGTTGGAGAGGGTTATGTTGGTGGGGGGGGGAGATGGCCAGCATCAGTAGTGTGTGTGAGAGAGAGAGAGAGAGAGAGAGAGAGAGAGAGAGAGAGAGAGAGAGAGAGAGAGAGAGAGAGAGAGAGAGAGAGAGAGAGAGAGAGAGAGAGAGAGAGACAGACAGAGAGCGAGAGAGAGAGACAGAGAGAGAGAGAAACAGACAGAGAGTGAGAGAGAGAGATAGTCAGAGAGAGAGAGAGAGAGAGAGTGAGAGAGAGAGAGAGCGAGAGAGAGAGAGAGACAGACAAACAGACAGACAGAGAAATATATATAAATATGAATTTTAGTGGATTAAACAGAGAATATATTAACGAGAGAGGAATTTTGCCACCAAAAATTACCCCCTCTCTTATTCTCAACACTTTTCAGTGTTTTGTATACAATTGAAATGTTACCACATGAAACATACGGTGATCTCAGGCTACGACATGAGAGCTATGGTGATCACAGGCTACCCCATTGGAGCTTCAGTGATCTCAGGCTACCCCATGGGAGCTACTATGATCACAGGCTACCCCATGGGAGCGACGGTGGTCTATGGCTACCCCATGGGAGCTACGGTGATCTCAGGCTACCCCATGGGAGCTATGGTGATCTCAGGCTACCCCATGGGAGCTACGGTGATCCCAGGCTACCCACACGGGAGCTACGGTAATCCCAAGAAACCCCACGGGAGTTACGGTGGTCTCAGGCTACCCCATGGGAGCTACGGTTGTCTCAGGCTATCCTACGGGATCTACGGTGATCTCAGGCTACCCCATCGGAGCTACGGTGATCTCAGGCTACAACATGGGAGCTGCGGTGATTCCAGGCTACCCAATGGGAGCTACGGTAATCCCAGGCTGCCCCATGGGGGCTATGGTGATCCCAGGCTACACCACGGGAGCTACGGTGATTTCAGGCTACCCCACAGGAGCGACGGTGGTCTCAGGCTACCTCATGGGAGCTAGGGTGGTCTCAGGCTTCCCCATGGGAGCTACGGTTGTCTCAGGCTACCCCACGGGAGCTACGGTTATTTCAGGCTACCTCATGGGAGCTACGGTGATCCCAGGCTGCCCCATGGGAGCTACGGTAATCCCAGGCTACCCCATGTGGGCTACGGTGATCCCAGGCTACCCCACGGGAAATACGGTGATCTCAGACTACCCCATGGGGGCTACGGTGATCCCAGGCTACCCCAAGGGAGCTTCAATGATCCCAGGCTACCCCATGAGAGCTACGGTGATCTCAGGCTGCCCCATGGGGGCTACGGTGATCTCAGGCTCCCCCATGGACGCTACGGGGATCCCAGGCTACCCCATGGGAGCTACGGTGATCTCAGGCTATCCCCATGAGAGCTACGGTGATCACAGGCTACCCCATGGGAGCTACGGTGATCCCAGGCTACCCCACGAGAGCTACGGTGATCTCAGGCTTCCTCATAGGAGCTACGGTGATCCCAGGCTACCCCAAGGCAGCTACGGTGATCCCAGGCTACCCCACGGGAGCTACGGTGATCTCAGGCTACCCGATGAGGGCTACGGTGGTCTCAGGCTTCCCCACGGGAGCGGTAAGCTCAGGCTACCCCATGGGGGCTACGGTGATCTAAGGCTACCCCATGAGAGCAACGGTGATCCCAGGCTACCCAATGGGGGGCTTCGGTGATCCCAGGCTACCCCATGGGAGCTACAGTGATCTCAGGCTACACGATGGGGGCTACGGTGGTCTCAGGCTACACCATAGGAGCTACAGTGATCTCAAGCTACCCCATGAGGGCTACGGTGATCTCCGGCTACCCCATGGGAGGTATGGTGATCCTTGGCTACGTCATAGGAGCGACAGTGATCTCAGGCTACCTCATGGGAGCTACGGTGATCCCAGGCTACCCCTTGGCAACTACGGTGATCTCAGTCTACCCCATGGGAGCTACGGTGATCTCAGGCTACTCCATTGGAGCTACGGTGGTCTCAGGCTACCCCATGGGGGCTACGGTGATCCCAGGCTACCCCATGGGAGCTTCGGTGATCTAAGGCTACCCCATAGGGGCTACGGTGATCTCAGGCTCCTCCATGGACGCTACGGTAATCCATGGCTGCCCCATGCGAGCTACGGTGATCTCAGGCTACCCCATGGGAGCAACGGTGATACCAGGCTACCCCTTGGGGGCTACGGTGATCCCAGACTACCCCATGGGGGGCTACCGTGATCCCAAGCTACCCCATAGGAGCTACGGTGATCTCAGGCTACCCAATGGGAGCTACGATGATCTCAGGCTACCCGATGAGGGTTACGGCGGTCTCAGGCTACCCCATGGGAGCGGTGAGCTCAGGCTGCCCCATAGAGGCTACTGTGATCTCAGGCTACCCCATGAGAGCTTCGGTGATCTCAGAGTACCAAATGGGAGCTACGGTGATCCCAGGCTAACTCATGGGGGCTACGGTGATCCCAGGCTACCCAATGGGGGCTACGGTGATCCCAGACTACCCCATGGGAGCTACGGTGATATCAGGCTACCCAATGGGAGCTACGATGATCTCATGCTACGCCATGGGAGCTACAGTGATCTCAGGCTACCCCATGGGAACTACGGTGATCCCAGGCTACCCCATGGGAGCATCGGTGATCCCAGGCTACCCCATGGGAGCTACGGTGATCTCAGGCTACCCCACGAGAGCTACGGTGATCTCAGACTCTCTCATGGACGCTACGGTGATCCCAGGCTACCCAATGAGAGCTACGGTGATCCCAGGCTATCCCATGGGAGCTACGGTGATCCCCAGCCACCCTATGGAAGCTACGGTAATCTCAGGTTACCCCACGGGAGCTATGGTGATCTCAGGCTTCCCCATGGGAGCTACGGTGTTCTCAGGCTTCCCCATGGGAGCTACGGTGGTCTCAAGCTACCCCATGTGAGCTACGGTGATCTCAGGCTACCCCATGGGAGCTACGGTGATCCTAAGCTACCTCATGGGTGCTACGGTGATCTCAATCTTCCCCATGGGAGCTACGGTGATCTCAGGCTAACCCATGGGAGCTACGGTGATCCTAAGTTTCCTCATGGGAGCTACGGTGATCCTAAGCTTCCCCATGGGAGCTACGGTGATCTCAGGCTAACCCATGGGAGCTACGGTGGTCTCATGCTACCCCATGGGAGCTACGCTGATCTCAAGCTACTCCACGAGGACTACGGTGATCTCAGGCTACCCCGTGGGCGCTACGGTGATCTCAGGCTACCCCATGGGGGCTACGGTGATCTCAGGCTACCCCATGGGAGCTACGGTGATCCCAGGCTTCCCCATTGGAGCTACGGTGATCTCAGGTTACGCCCATGAGGGCTACGGTGATCTCAGGCTTCCCCATGGGAGCTACGGTGATCCCAGGCTTCCCCATTGGAGCTACTGTGATCTCAGGCTACCCCCATGGGGGCTACGGTGACCTCAGGCTATCCCATGCGAGCTACGGTGATCTCAGGCTACCAGATGGGGGCTATGGTGGACTCAGGGTACCCCATGGGAGCTACGGTGATCTCAGGCTACCCCATGGTGGCTACGGTGATCTCAGGCTACCCCATGGTGGCTACGGTGATCTCAGGCTACCCCCTGGGGGCTACGGTGATCTCAGGCTACCCCATGAGAGCTACGGTGACCTCAGGCTGCTCGATGGGGGCTACCGTGGTCTCAGGCTACATCAAGGGGGCTACAAAGATCTCAGGCTACCCCATGGCGAGCTACGGTGATCTCCGGCTATCCCATGGGAGCTACGGTGATCCTAAGCTACCTCATGGGTGCTATGGTGATCCTAAGCTTCCTCATGGGAGCTACGGTGATCCTAAGTTTTCATATGGGAGCTATGGTGATCCTAAGCTACCTCATGGGAGCTACGGTGATCCTAAGTTTCCATATGGGAGCTACGGTGATCCTAAGCTACCTCATGGGAGCTACGGTGATCCTAAGCATCCTTATGGGAGCTACGGTGATCCTAAGTTTCCCCATGGGAGCTATGGTGATCCTAAGCTACCCCATGAGAGCTACGGAGATCCTTAGCTACCCCATGGGAGCTACGGTGAGCCTAAGCTACCCCATGGGAGCTACGGTGATCCTAAGCTACCCCATGGGAGCTACGGTGATCCTAAGCTACCCCATGGGAGCTACGGTGATCCTAAGCTACCCCATGGGAGCTACGGTGATCCTAAGCTACCCCATGGGAGCTACGGTGATCCTAAGCTTCCCCATGGGAGCTACGGTGATCCTAAGTTTCCTAATGGGAGCTACGGTGATCCTAAGCTACCCCATGGGAGCTACGGTTATCCTAAGCTACCCCATGGGAGCTACGGTTATCCCAAGCTACCTCATCGGAGCTACGGTGATCCTATTCTTCCCCATAGATGGGGGAGGGTTATTGTTATAGATTCAGCTACTCGGATCAAGTTTCAAGTAGCACGGGCTAGGGTGAGCTCGTAACTTACATGGTACAGGAGCAGGGCAAGTAGCACGGGCTATGGCGAGCCCTTATAAAAATTAAAGTCAAGTTATAAATATATAAAAGTTATAAGTTTAGTTTATAAAGTTATAAGTTTATAAAACTAAGAATAAATTATAGTAATTCAGTTCGGTGTTGCTCTGTATTATTAATGTTTTATGTATAAATTCTCTATTATTATTATTACTATTTTTATGAATATCTTCTAATTTGTATTATTATTATTAGGCACTACTTTATTGAGTGATGAAGAATTTTTGGAACCTTTCCGTGCCAAATTAAAATATTTAGAGTCGAGATATTAGATTTTTCTGATATTCGTGCATTATTTTTAAAGCTTACAATTAAATGATAAAGTTGGCCACTTAACACAATTATGAAGATAGTTGGATCCACTGCGGAGTAATATTTTGTCTGGTTATGGCGCGCGTGGAACGTCGACTTGTGACGCAGACGGTATGTCAGTGAAGACGGGCGGGGAACGTCTACTTGTGACGCAGACGGTATTCCAGTGAAGACGGGCGGGGAACGTCGACTTGTGACGTAGACGGTATGCCAGTGAAGACAACCGGGAAACGTCGACTTGTAACACACATTATACCAGTCTATATAGACGACGAGTTGGTATATTCCCTTTACACTCCATGCCGACCAAAAAACAATGTGACCATTTGAACTCTGTGCAGATATAAATATGTAGTGTTGAATAATATATCCTCAATTATAAGTTGTCTTTTAAGTAAATAGCATCCATTGAGAGGAGAATGGTTATGGTGAAACAGTTTGCCTATTGGAGTAACATGTAGCGCCAAATGATTAAGTAATTCATAGGAAATTATATATTATGGAATACAATGCTCATTAATCTGAAGATTGATTTGTGTGAGACTATTGAATTCTATCTGACCTTGCGTCTGATAATGTTCCATTGTGTTATGTAACTCGTATTTAGGAGTACGGTGACAGTTGTGTAGTAAGATGGTAAGGTAATTATGTAGGAAAGAACGGGAGTAGTCAGGGACATTAATGAGTACTAATTGTACTCGCCTAACAGTACTGGCGGGGGATGAGCTTCGGGTCTTTGGTTCAACCTCTCAACTCTCAATCAACTGGTGTTCAGGTTTGTGAGCCTATTAGGCTCTATCATAATTACAGTTTAAACTGTGTATGGAGTCCTGGAGATAAAGGTTTATCTGTTGGTGTTTGAGCTTATCTAATGCTCATCTTATCATCTAATGGTAATATGACTCATGTAATGATATTAGGGTTTATCTAACGATATTAGGTTTATCTAATTATATTATGGTTTATCTAATGATATTAGAGTTCATCTAATGATATTAGGGTTCATCTAATGATATTAGGGTTCATCTAATGATATTAGGGTTCATCTAATGACATTAGGGTTCATCTTTGGTTTTAGGGCTCATCTAGTGATATTAGGTCTCATCAAATAAGATTTGGGCTCATCTAATAACATTTGGGCTCATCTAATAATATAAACAGGAAAATATCCAGTTCATAATTAAGATCCTCCCAGGTAGCCAAGACCCTCAACGCCTGACACTATTTGTCCTTACACTGACATATATATTTTTGTATTAATTCCGTATCCTATATTTTTTCTTTATTTCACGTATTGTTTATCTCCCTATGTTATGTTTATTTACTTCATTTACTATTTTACGTATATTTCATTATTTCAAGTGCCACATTTTTTCGAACATGTATACTGGTGTTCCAAGAGGAATGTCTTTGAATTCTACAATATTTACTTTTTTGGTGATATTTTCTTAATTCACACTGACCTACAGCGGTTTTTCCTCTTGCCACTTGCTTCACTGCGTCACCTCCTCCCCTCCTGCCACTTGCTTCACTGCGTCACCTCTTCCCCTCCTGCCACTTGCTTCACTGTGTCACCTCCTCCCCTCCTGCTACTTGCTTCACTGCGTCACTTCCTCCCCTCCTGCCACTTGCTTCACTGCGTCACCTCTTTCACGCCAACATTTGTCTACTGCACTTTTCCATTATGCGTTCCCCCTCACTCTCTTCCCGTCCCCCTCACTCTCTTCCCGTCCCCCTCACTCTCTTCCCGTCTGTTATGATCTCAGCCTACAGGAGAAACGAGTCTCCCTCCTTGAGAGTTATTCAGCAAGCCTGACCTGATTAGAAGGTCTAGCATACATTGAGGTGATAACCCATATGAAAAATACTATGGTGGATTCAATGAGCAGTTTAAGATTATGGGCGATGAGGAAGAAAACAAATAAATGACTGGCTAGGAGATGTGGACATTTTGCTGGAGACGTGAGGCTCGCTTCCGGAGGACCTTGACCTCACTTGGGTGCCAGACATCGCAGGGAGAAAGCCGCGCTCCGTTGAGCTCCCGCCAGAAGGGAACCCCTAGTGATATATCTCGAAGAGAAGAGAAGTGTGTAGACGTGCCAGCTGTGGAACCGAGCTGGGAACGTTGTGGTCTCAAGTCCTGGTCGACGAAGTGTTTATTAAATCGCCCAGAGGCATTATTGTGGGCCGTGGAAGCGCCGTGACCAGACGCCGTCAGAGGGAGAAGCGCCCTCGACCAGTTAATCTGTGGTAAGCACGATATACACCAGTTCATAGTGATTGCTTGTAGTTGGTCGTGTGCCCAGCGACAGTAGCGATGTTTATTTATAAGTTAGACATGTTTTAATAAGGCAGAGAGCCTGAAGTAGGAGAGTGAAGAGGGAGGAACACGGAGCGACGTCCGTCCCCTCTGAGCTCTGACAGACGACTGAGGGAGCCCGGCTCCTGACGGAGGAAGACCCTCCCAGCGAGTGAGGACCGCCGCCAGGCGAGGTGGAGTATGGACCCGCCCAAAACGGGGGAGTCCACTCTCACTGTATGTAGAGAACAGATAGAGATTTGAGGCAAACATATTGTGTGATTATTTTTGTTCATGTGTTAAAGGGGAAACATTTTTATTGGAGTGTCGATGGGTTGCAGGTTTGTCTTTGGGGAAGAAGTTGCTGAGAACTTCGAAGCCAGCATAGATGAAGTAATTGATGAGACTCCAAGGTAGTGAAGCAGAGGACCTCGAGCTGTGAGGAGAAGTAGTGAAGAGGAGTGTCACATGCTTCTGTAGAGGTGGTGAAGCACCATAGTTGCTCGAGGGAACTTCATGGTGTAGCAGCCAAGAGAGCTGTGGAGGAACCTAGCAGAAGGGTGAAGCACCGTAGTTGCTCAAGGAAACTTCATGATAGCACCCTGGAGGAGCTGCAGAGGATCCTGGTAGTGAAGCCCGGAAGAACCTAAGGATATTAGGGTAGTGAACTTCCAGAGGTGGAAGGGAAGTTCTGGTGGATCACTTATAGGGAGTTGATAGTGTTTGGTTGTCATTAGTGTGCAAGACGCAGTGAGAGGTGAGTGGTTGTTTGCATTCTTATGTCAAGGAGTGTTTTATACTGAAGTTTAGAGTTACAGTCGTAGGCTGGATTACCTACAGATGTATGCGTTCCAGGACTGACAGTGATCGATTGATCATTGGTGTGTATCAATGAACATTTATACTGGTATATGTTATTGCATTCAAATGCTGATTTTCTATATATATATTATCTTGCTGATGATGCAACAGTGTATGTAGACTTGATCAACTTGAGGAGGTTGATAGTATCAGGTGGTGAACCAGGAGATAGGATACCACTTGATAAGCTGATGGTAGAGTTCTGGTTGGGTTGGAGAGCAACCTGATTGTGATATTATAGAGTATAGGATTCATTATTATTATATGTGTGTATGTATCGTGTATGTGCTTTGTCCAGTAAATGTATCCCAATTTGCTGGTGTTTGCCCTTGTCCTAGTGAGGCTTCCCAGGAAGTAGTAAAGAAGGAGAGAGAGAGAGAAAGAACCAAGAACCACTGCTGTGGACAGGGTAGAAGGTAATACTAATAAGTCAAAAGGGGATTGAGGAGATCATATCACCTAAGGAGAGAGTGGGGATTCACAGCGGCTCGAGTGGGTGTGTGCACGTGACAACGAGGCTAAGTGTTGGAGCCGCATCCCCTAAACGTGTGACGTTGAGCCCCTCTCCAAGAGCCAGAAGCGCCAAGGGTGATCTCCTAGGGAGGTATAAGCACTCTACCGAGTTGTGGGTTGGGTTGTCTGCAAAGGAGGAAAAACGACGACAACTCCAACCAACCCACAGTCTATAATAAATTGGGGGCCTGTGTCCGGGAGAGTGAACTGACACACCCACACCTTGTCCAAGAGTGGATTTGTACACCCTTGCAGAAATAGATAAACTGTGTGACCGCAGGTGTATATTCTCTCTCTTGGGAAGACTCACAGGACAAAGATGGATAAGGTGCAAGCGTTTGTGGAGTCAGGCAAGCCTGAGGACTTGGAAGGTTGCACGAGGGATCAATTGAAACAAATAGCAGAAAAATGTGGCATCAGGTTGAAAGCATCTAAAGTAGCTGGGATGAAGGATGAGATCCTGAGGCAGTTAAGAGCCAAAAATGAAGCGGCAGAGCAAGGAGCTCAAAAAGGAGCTGAAAGTGGAAAGGAGGATGACGGGCAGGATGACGTGAGATCCCAGGGATCGAGTAGGAGCAACAAGAGTAGCCGCAGTAGCAGGAGTAGCCGAAATAGGAGCTTGGAGAGGTTCCAGTTAGAGCTCCAGATGCAGCAACAACGAGAGGACAAGGAGAGACAGTTCCAGCTGGAAAAGATGAAATTAGAACTCCAGATAAAAGAGAAAACCAGGCTGGAAGTAGAAAAAGAGAAAACCAGGCTGGAAGTAGAAAAAGAGAAAACCAGGCTGGAAGTAGAAAAAGAGAAAACCAGGCTGGAAGTAGAGAGAGCAAGACTAGAGGTGGAGAAAGAAAAAGAGAAAACCAGAATAAGAGAACTGGAGTTGGAACAGGAGAAAGAAAAAGAAAAAGCCCAGGTCGAAAAAGAAAAAGAGAGAACAAAACAAATGCAGATAGAAGCGAATAGAACCTTGGCTGAGCAAAGGATCGAACATGGGTTGCCAGAGAGCACCACCCAGGTATCACACTCAAAAGATGTTAGGGTTAGGGAGAAGGACATTCCCTTGTTTGTTCCTGAAGAGGCAGAGAGCTTCTTCGAGCACTTTGAAAAAGTAGCCAGCATCAAGGAGTGGCCACAGGAGGAATGGGCCCAGCTGGTCCAGTTAAGATTGACCGGTGCAGCCAGGGAGGCATACACCCAATTGTCACTGGAAGAGTGCCAGGATTATGCCACAGTAAAGAGCAGCATATTGCGCTCGTTTCAGCTAACCCCAGAAGCTTATAGGAAGCGCTTCAGAGAAATGATCAAAGTTGGAGCATGTACGTTTGCTGAGACAGCAAAGGATCTGGAAAAACGATTCCAGAGGTGGATTGAGGCTGCTGGAGTTGGATCTTACGCTGACCTGAAGCAACTGATGGTCATGGAGAAGTTTTTGGAGATGATGCATCCCGAAACAAAGTTCAAGATCCAAGAAGCAGGGATAATGGAGGTGAAAGATGCCGCAGATAGGGCAGATATGATTACTGAAGCATACAAGAGCTTGAGGGAGAACAGAGTGAGAAGCGAGGCGAGACGCAGCAATGGCAGATCCAGTGGAGTCTGGGGAGGAAGAAATTATGAGAGACCCAGAGGAGTCTGGGGTGAGAAAAATTTTGATAAATGGGCAGATAAAAGTAAATACCCTAAAACTCAGAAGAGTAGGTCGCGCACTTCGTCTGAAAGTGAGGATGGAGGGGCTAAGCGAGAAACTAATCGTGATCCAGGGAATCAAGAGTCCAGTAAAGCTCCACAGAGTACAAGTAGTACGTCTGGCCCGAGGAACTCCAATACGAGTGGGCAGAGTCAGAGCTACTCTGGTACATATAGGAGAGATTTTTCCCAGATGAGATGTTACAATTGTAACGGATTGGGTCACGTGATGCGAGATTGTCGGCAGGGCAAGAGAGTTGTGACCCTGGCCATGTGTGACTCCCGAGGTAAATATACTAATGTGTTCCGAGACAAACCACAGAGAGCGAACTTAGTGAACGAGAGGTATAGACCGTTCATGAGTAAAGGTTGGGTCAGTATAGGAGGCCAACCTGAGGTAGAAATTGGTATCTTAAGAGATACCGGAGCTAATCAGAGCTTGATTGTGAGAAGCCTGATTGGGAATGATCGACGGTTAGCTGGCAGTGGGAAGATGAAAGTATATGGGTTATTGTCTGAGAGTGACATGCCCGTTTGTACTGTCCAGCTAAGGTCGGAATATGTGTCGGCGGAGGTGATGTTGGGAGTTTGCCCCTATTCCAGGAGTCCAAGTGATCCTGGGAAATGACTTGTGCGGGACAAAGGTGTTGCCAAGAGTCATGGCGGAGACTGTGCCAGAGGAGTGCCCAGAAGGCCACGGCACGTGTGGGACACCTGAGAGTGTGAACCTGACTGACATCCGAGGAGATGAGTCAAGAGACCGCCAAGCCATTGAAAACCCTGTCTCGGTAGTGATGAAGACAGAGGTGGCCGACAAGGAAGACGCTGGAGAAGATGAGACAGTGTCGATTAAACCGGTAGAAGATATCGACGTAGATATAGCGTGGCTGTTTGATGAAGGTCCAGCCCAGAAAAATGAAATCTCGGTGAGGTCAAAAGTGAAGATGGCCCAGCCGAAGAAGAATCATGTGAAGAGAGCGGACCTGAGTAGAGCCCAGACCGCTGAAATTAAAAGTCGGAAGGTGAATGCAACTGTGCTGAGTAGAAATGAGGAAGGATGTGGACAGACTGAGGACGGGAGTAGAGCGTCAAGTGGTCCACGAGCACAGAGGCATATGGATAGTGGAGTTAAGTTGTTTGAGATGTCAAGAGTTGACATGTTTCACAGAAAACGTGAAGAAAAGATTGTGAAGAAAAGTAGTAGCCGAGAAAGTGAAAGGAGAAGAGACAGTATGTGTGGAGAGATGCTTACGAGCACTCTAGGAGAGGTATAGCGACATGTACGTTTCAGTGCTGTTGGATGTAGTACAGCGCTCGGAGAAATTTTTTAGGGAAAGAAGTGTTGAAGGGGAAGAAATGGAGTGGTATAGAGGTGAAAAATGTGGGAAGAGGAAGATGATACAAGCATGGAGGAATAGAAGAAAGCCGAGGAGTCGATGGAAGTCAAACAGGATGAGGTCTCGGATAAATGAGGAGACGAAAGGGAGAATCGTCGGTGAAGACGAGGGAGTGAAGTATGATGGTAGGAGACGAAAGTATAATGGCAGTAGATGGAAGTGTGAAGACGACAGAGGAGGTACAGACAGCAGATGTCTGACTCTGGACGTGAAGAGAAGAAGACGAGGAAACGGAGGGTAAAGACAGTAAGTAGAGTGGACCGATGGAGTGCAGGCGTCCAAGGAGGACAGCCTAGCTAAGAGGTGTCAGAGAGGTCAAATCGTTTATGAGAAGATCATGTTTCTGGAGAGAGGTGAGCCAGATGTTGCAAGGTGCAACGAACTAATTGTAGACTCCTAAGGGAGTATATGGGGGTGAAGAACGAGACAGTGTGGTGGCGGATGTATTATCCCGAGCTTTGCCACTGGAATAACTCTCAAAAATAAGGGGAGGGGAGTGTTATGATCTCAGCCTACGGGAGAAACGAGTCTCCCTCCTTGAGAGTTATTCAGCAAGCCTGACCTGATTAGAAGGTCTAGCATATATTGAGGTTATAACCCATATGAAAAATAGTATGGTGGATTCAATGAGCAGTTTAAGATTATGGGCGATGAGGAAGAAAACAAATAAATGACTGGCTAGGAGATGTGGACATTTTGCTGGAGACGTGAGGCTCGCTTCCGGAGGACCTTGACCTCACTTGAGTGCCAGACATCGCAGGGAGAAAGCCGCGCTCCGTTGAGCTCCCGCCAGAAGGGAACCCCTAGTGATATATCTCGAAGAGAAGAGAAGTGTGTAGACGTGCCAGCTGTGGAACCGAGCTGGGAACGTTGTGGTCTCAAGTCCTGGTCGACGAAGTGTTTATTAAATCGCCCAGAGGCATTATTGTGGGCCGTGGAAGCGCCGTGACCAGACGCCGTCAGAGGGAGAAGCGCCCTCGACCAGTTAATCTGTGGTAAGCACGATATACGCCAGTTCATAGTGATTGCTTGTAGTTGGTCGTGTGCCCAGCGACAGTAGCGATGTTTATTTATAAGTTAGACATGTTTTAATAAGGCAGAGAGCCTGAAGTAGGAGAGTGAAGAGGGAGGAACACGGAGCGACGTCCGTCCCCTCTGAGCTTAGACAGACGACTGAGGGAGCCCGGATCCTGACGGAGGAAGACCCTCCCAGCGAGTGAGGACCGCCGCCAGGCGAGGTGGAGTATGGACCCGCCCAAAACGGGGGAGTCCACTCTCACTGTATGTAGAGAACAGATAGAGATTTGAGGCAAACATATTGTGTGATTATTTTTGTTCATGTGTTAAAGGGGAAACATTTTTATTGGAGTGTCGATGGGTTGCAGGTTTGTCTTTGGGGAAGAAGTTGCTGAGAACTTCGAAGCCAGCATAGATGAAGTAATTGATGAGACTCCAAGGTAGTGAAGCAGAGGACCTCGAGCTGTGAGAAGTAGTGAAGAGGAGTGTCACATGCTTCTGTAGAGGTGGTGAAGCACCATAGTTGCTCGAGGGAACTTCATGGTGTAGCAGCCAAGAGAGCTGTGGAGGAACCTAGCAGAAGGGTGAAGCACCGTAGTTGCTCAAGGAAACTTCATGATAGCACCCTGGAGGAGCTGCAGAGGATCCTGGTAGTGAAGCCCGGAAGAACCTAAGGATATTAGGGTAGTGAACTTCCAGAGGTGGAAGGGAAGTTCTGGTGGATCACTTATAGGGAGTTGATAGTGTTTGGTTGTCATTAGTGTGCAAGACGCAGTGAGAGGTGAGTGGTTGTTTGCATTCTTATGTCAAGGAGTGTTTTATACTGAAGTTTAGAGTTACAGTCGTAGGCTGGATTACCTACAGATGTATGCGTTCCAGGACTGACAGTGATCGATTGATCATTGGTGTGTATCAATGAACATTTATACTGGTATATGTTATTGCATTCAAATGCTGATTTTCTATATATATATTATCTTGCTGATGATGCAACAGTGTATGTAGACTTGATCAACTTGAGGAGGTTGATAGTATCAGGTGGTGAACCAGGAGATAGGATACCACTTGATAAGCTGATGGTAGAGTTCTGGTTGGGTTGGAGAGCAACCTGATTGTGATATTATAGAGTATAGGATTCATTATTATTATATGTGTGTATGTATCGTGTATGTGCTTTGTCCAGTAAATGTATCCCAATTTGCTGGTGTTTGCCCTTGTCCTAGTGAGGCTTCCCAGGAAGTAGTAAAGAAGGAGAGAGAGAGAAAGAACCAAGAACCACTGCTGTGGACAGGGTAGAAGGTAATACTAATAAGTCAATAGGGGATTGAGGAGATCATATCACCTAAGGAGAGAGTGGGGAGTCACAGCGGCTCGAGTGGGTGTGTGCACGTGACAACGAGGCTAAGTGTTGGAGCCGCATCCCCTAAACGTGTGACGTTGAGCCCCTCTCCAAGAGCCAGAAGCGCCAAGGGTGATCTCCTAGGGAGGTATAAGCACTCTACCGAGTTGTGGGTTGGGTTGTCTGCAAAGGAGGAAAAACGACGACAACTCCAACCAACCCACAGTCTATAATAAATTGGGGGCCTGTGTCCGGGAGAGTGAACTGACACACCCACACCTTGTCCAAGAGTGGATTTGTACACCCTTGCAGAAATAGATAAACTGTGTGACCGCAGGTGTATATTCTCTCTCTTGGGAAGACTCACAGGACAAAGATGGATAAGGTGCAAGCGTTTGTGGAGTCAGGCAAGCCTGAGGACTTGGAAGGTTGCACGAGGGATCAATTGAAACAAATAGCAGAAAAATGTGGCATCAGGTTGAAAGCATCTAAAGTAGCTGGGATGAAGGATGAGATCCTGAGGCAGTTAAGAGCCAAAAATGAAGCGGCAGAGCAAGGAGCTCAAAAAGGAGCTGAAAGTGGAAAGGAGGATGACGGGCAGGATGACGTGAGATCCCAGGGATCGAGTAGGAGCAACAAGAGTAGCCGCAGTAGCAGGAGTAGCCGAAATAGGAGCTTGGAGAGGTTCCAGTTAGAGCTCCAGATGCAGCAACAACGAGAGGACAAGGAGAGACAGTTCCAGCTGGAAAAGATGAAATTAGAACTCCAGATAAAAGAGAAAACCAGGCTGGAAGTAGAAAAAGAGAAAACCAGGCTGGAAGTAGAAAAAGAGAAAACCAGGCTGGAAGTAGAAAAAGAGAAAACCAGGCTGGAAGTAGAGAGAGCAAGACTAGAGGTGGAGAAAGAAAAAGAGAAAACCAGAATAAGAGAACTGGAGTTGGAACAGGAGAAAGAAAAAGAAAAAGCCCAGGTCGAAAAAGAAAAAGAGAGAACAAAACAAATGCAGATAGAAGCGAATAGAACCTTGGCTGAGCAAAGGATCGAACATGGGTTGCCAGAGAGCACCACCCAGGTATCACACTCAAAAGATGTTAGGGTTAGGGAGAAGGACATTCCCTTGTTTGTTCCTGAAGAGGCAGAGAGCTTCTTCGAGCACTTTGAAAAAGTAGCCAGCATCAAGGAGTGGCCACAGGAGGAATGGGCCCAGCTGGTCCAGTTAAGATTGACCGGTGCAGCCAGGGAGGCATACACCCAATTGTCACTGGAAGAGTGCCAGGATTATGCCACAGTAAAGAGCAGCATATTGCGCTCGTTTCAGCTAACCCCAGAAGCTTATAGGAAGCGCTTCAGAGAAATGATCAAAGTTGGAGCATGTACGTTTGCTGAGACAGCAAAGGATCTGGAAAAACGATTCCAGAGGTGGATTGAGGCTGCTGGAGTTGGATCTTACGCTGACCTGAAGCAACTGATGGTCATGGAGAAGTTTTTGGAGATGATGCATCCCGAAACAAAGTTCAAGATCCAAGAAGCAGGGATAATGGAGGTGAAAGATGCCGCAGATAGGGCAGATATGATTACTGAAGCATACAAGAGCTTGAGGGAGAACAGAGTGAGAAGCGAGGCGAGACGCAGCAATGGCAGATCCAGTGGAGTCTGGGGAGGAAGAAATTATGAGAGACCCAGAGGAGTCTGGGGTGAGAAAAATTTTGATAAATGGGCAGATAAAAGTAAATACCCTAAAACTCAGAAGAGTAGGTCGCGCACTTCGTCTGAAAGTGAGGATGGAGGGGCTAAGCGAGAAACTAATCGTGATCCAGGGAATCAAGAGTCCAGTAAAGCTCCACAGAGTACAAGTAGTACGTCTGGCCCGAGGAACTCCAATACGAGTGGGCAGAGTCAGAGCTACTCTGGTACATATAGGAGAGATTTTTCCCAGATGAGATGTTACAATTGTAACGGATTGGGTCACGTGATGCGAGATTGTCGGCAGGGCAAGAGAGTTGTGACCCTGGCCATGTGTGACTCCCGAGGTAAATATACTAATGTGTTCCGAGACAAACCACAGAGAGCGAACTTAGTGAACGAGAGGTATAGACCGTTCATGAGTAAAGGTTGGGTCAGTATAGGAGGCCAACCTGAGGTAGAAATTGGTATCTTAAGAGATACCGGAGCTAATCAGAGCTTGATTGTGAGAAGCCTGATTGGGAATGATCGACGGTTAGCTGGCAGTGGGAAGATGAAAGTATATGGGTTATTGTCTGAGAGTGACATGCCCGTTTGTACTGTCCAGCTAAGGTCGGAATATGTGTCGGCGGAGGTGATGTTGGGAGTTTGCCCCTATTCCAGGAGTCCAAGTGATCCTGGGAAATGACTTGTGCGGGACAAAGGTGTTGCCAAGAGTCATGGCGGAGACTGTGCCAGAGGAGTGCCCAGAAGGCCACGGCACGTGTGGGACACCTGAGAGTGTGAACCTGACTGACATCCGAGGAGATGAGTCAAGAGACCGCCAAGCCATTGAAAACCCTGTCTCGGTAGTGATGAAGACAGAGGTGGCCGACAAGGAAGACGCTGGAGAAGATGAGACAGTGTCGATTAAACCGGTAGAAGATATCGACGTAGATATAGCGTGGCTGTTTGATGAAGGTCCAGCCCAGAAAAATGAAATCTCGGTGAGGTCAAAAGTGAAGATGGCCCAGCCGAAGAAGAATCATGTGAAGAGAGCGGACCTGAGTAGAGCCCAGACCGCTGAAATTAAAAGTCGGAAGGTGAATGCAACTGTGCTGAGTAGAAATGAGGAAGGATGTGGACAGACTGAGGACGGGAGTAGAGCGTCAAGTGGTCCACGAGCACAGAGGCATATGGATAGTGGAGTTAAGTTGTTTGAGATGTCAAGAGTTGACATGTTTCACAGAAAACGTGAAGAAAAGATTGTGAAGAAAAGTAGTAGCCGAGAAAGTGAAAGGAGAAGAGACAGTATGTGTGGAGAGATGCTTACGAGCACTCTAGGAGAGGTATAGCGACATGTACGTTTCAGTGCTGTTGGATGTAGTACAGCGCTCGGAGAAATTTTTTAGGGAAAGAAGTGTTGAAGGGGAAGAAATGGAGTGGTATAGAGGTGAAAAATGTGGGAAGAGGAAGATGATACAAGCATGGAGGAATAGAAGAAAGCCGAGGAGTCGATGGAAGTCAAACAGGATGAGGTCTCGGATAAATGAGGAGACGAAAGGGAGAATCGTCGGTGAAGACGAGGGAGTGAAGTATGATGGTAGGAGACGAAAGTATAATGGCAGTAGATGGAAGTGTGAAGACGACAGAGGAGGTACAGACAGCAGATGTCTGACTCTGGACGTGAAGAGAAGAAGACGAGGAAACGGAGGGTAAAGACAGTAAGTAGAGTGGACCGATGGAGTGCAGGCGTCCAAGGAGGACAGCCTAGCTAAGAGGTGTCAGAGAGGTCAAATCGTTTATGAGAAGATCATGTTTCTGGAGAGAGGTGAGCCAGATGTTGCAAGGTGCAACGAACTAATTGTAGACTCCTAAGGGAGTATATGGGGGTGAAGAACGAGACAGTGTGGTGGCGGATGTATTATCCCGAGCTTTGCCACTGGAATAACTCTCAAAAATAAGGGGAGGGGAGTGTTATGATCTCAGCCTACGGGAGAAACGAGTCTCCCTCCTTGAGAGTTATTCAGCAAGCCTGACCTGATTAGAAGGTCTAGCATATATTGAGGTTATAACCCATATGAAAAATAGTATGGTGGATTCAATGAGCAGTTTAAGATTATGGGCGATGAGGAAGAAAACAAATAAATGACTGGCTAGGAGATGTGGACATTTTGCTGGAGACGTGAGGCTCGCTTCCGGAGGACCTTGACCTCACTTGAGTGCCAGACATCGCAGGGAGAAAGCCGCGCTCCGTTGAGCTCCCGCCAGAAGGGAACCCCTAGTGATATATCTCGAAGAGAAGAGAAGTGTGTAGACGTGCCAGCTGTGGAACCGAGCTGGGAACGTTGTGGTCTCAAGTCCTGGTCGACGAAGTGTTTATTAAATCGCCCAGAGGCATTATTGTGGGCCGTGGAAGCGCCGTGACCAGACGCCGTCAGAGGGAGAAGCGCCCTCGACCAGTTAATCTGTGGTAAGCACGATATACGCCAGTTCATAGTGATTGCTTGTAGTTGGTCGTGTGCCCAGCGACAGTAGCGATGTTTATTTATAAGTTAGACATGTTTTAATAAGGCAGAGAGCCTGAAGTAGGAGAGTGAAGAGGGAGGAACACGGAGCGACGTCCGTCCCCTCTGAGCTTAGACAGACGACTGAGGGAGCCCGGATCCTGACGGAGGAAGACCCTCCCAGCGAGTGAGGACCGCCGCCAGGCGAGGTGGAGTATGGACCCGCCCAAAACGGGGGAGTCCACTCTCACTGTATGTAGAGAACAGATAGAGATTTGAGGCAAACATATTGTGTGATTATTTTTGTTCATGTGTTAAAGGGGAAACATTTTTATTGGAGTGTCGATGGGTTGCAGGTTTGTCTTTGGGGAAGAAGTTGCTGAGAACTTCGAAGCCAGCATAGATGAAGTAATTGATGAGACTCCAAGGTAGTGAAGCAGAGGACCTCGAGCTGTGAGAAGTAGTGAAGAGGAGTGTCACATGCTTCTGTAGAGGTGGTGAAGCACCATAGTTGCTCGAGGGAACTTCATGGTGTAGCAGCCAAGAGAGCTGTGGAGGAACCTAGCAGAAGGGTGAAGCACCGTAGTTGCTCAAGGAAACTTCATGATAGCACCCTGGAGGAGCTGCAGAGGATCCTGGTAGTGAAGCCCGGAAGAACCTAAGGATATTAGGGTAGTGAACTTCCAGAGGTGGAAGGGAAGTTCTGGTGGATCACTTATAGGGAGTTGATAGTGTTTGGTTGTCATTAGTGTGCAAGACGCAGTGAGAGGTGAGTGGTTGTTTGCATTCTTATGTCAAGGAGTGTTTTATACTGAAGTTTAGAGTTACAGTCGTAGGCTGGATTACCTACAGATGTATGCGTTCCAGGACTGACAGTGATCGATTGATCATTGGTGTGTATCAATGAACATTTATACTGGTATATGTTATTGCATTCAAATGCTAATTTTCTATATATATATTATCTTGCTGATGATGCAACAGTGTATGTAGACTTGATCAACTTGAGGAGGTTGATAGTATCAGGTGGTGAACCAGGAGATAGGATGCCACTTGATAAGCTGATGGTAGAGTTCTGGTAGTGTTGGAGAGCAACCTGATTGTGATATTATAGAGTATAGGATTCATTATTATTATATGTGTGTATGTATCGTGTATGTGCTTTGTCCAGTAAATGTATCCCAATTTGCTGGTGTTTGCCCTTGTCCTAGTGAGGCTTCCCAGGAAGTAGTAAAGAAGGAGAGAGAGAGAAAGAACCAAGAACCACTGCTGTGGACAGGGTAGAAGGTAATACTAATAAGTCAATAGGGGATTGAGGAGATCATATCACCTAAGGAGAGAGTGGGGAGTCACAGCGGCTCGAGTGGGTGTGTGCACGTGACAACGAGGCTAAGTGTTGGAGCCGCATCCCCTAAACGTGTGACGTTGAGCCCCTCTCCAAGAGCCAGAAGCGCCAAGGGTGATCTCCTAGGGAGGTATAAGCACTCTACCGAGTTGTGGGTTGGGTTGTCTGCAATGGAGGAACAACGACGACAACTCCAACCAACCCACAGTCTATAATACCGTCCCGCTCACACTCTTCCCGTCCCCCTCACACTCTTCCCGTCCCCCTCACACTCTTCCCGTCCCCCTCACTCTCTTCCCGTCCCCCCACACTCTTCCCGTCCCCCTCACACTCTTCCCGTCCCCCTCACTCTCTTCCCGTCCCCCTCACACTCTTCCCGTTCCCCTCACTCTCTTCCCGTCCCCCTCACTCTCTTCCCTTCCCCCTCACTCTCTTCCCGTCCCCCTCACACTCTTCCCGTCCCCCTCACTCTCTTCCCGTCCCCCTCACACTCTTCCCGCCCTCCTCACACACTTCCCGTCCCCCTCACTCTCTTCCCGTCCCCCTCACACTCTTCCCGTCCCCCTCACTCTTCCCGTCCCCCTCACTCTCTTCCCGTCCCCCTCACTCTCTTCCCGTCCCCCTCACACTCTTCCCGTCCCCCTCACTCTCTTCCCGTCCCCCTCACTCTCTTCCCGTCCCCCTCACACTCTTCCCGTTCTCCTCACTCTCTTCCCGTCCCCCTCACTCTCTTCCCGTCCCCCTCACTCTCTTCCCGTCCCCCTCACTCTCTTCCCGTCCCCCCACACTCTTCCCGTCCCCCTCACTCTTCCCGTCCCCCTCACTCTCTTCCCGTCCCCCTCACTCTCTTCCCGTCCCCCTCACACTCTTCCCGCCCCCCCCCTCACCCCACCCAGCTGGGCCGGCGTACCACTCAGGAGATTGACGGAGCGCAGCCCCATATTGGGCCAAGTCTTGGGCGTAGAAAAATGAGTATTCGCATTTTCCGGGTCATTTAGACGATGCCCAGACTTGCTTGAGGTTCCTTCCTGACTGGCTAGCACTCTCTCTCTCTCTCTTATATAAATATATATATATATATATATATATATATATATATATATATATATATATATATATATATATATATATATGTCGTACCTAGTAGCCAGAACGCACTTCTCAGCCTACTATGCAAGGCCCGATTTGCCTAATAAGCCAACTTTTCATGAATTAATTGTTTTTCGACTACCTAACCTACCTAACCTAACCTAACCTAACTTTTTCGGCTACCTAACCTAACCTAACTTATAAAGATAGGTTAGGTTAGGTTAGGTAGGGTTGGTTAGGTTCGGTCATATATCTACGTTAATTTTAACTCCAATAACAAAAAATTGACCTCATACATAATGAAATGGGTAGCTTTATCATTTCATAAGAAAAAATTTTGAGAAAATATATTAATTCATGAGAACTTGGCTTATTAGGCAAATCGGGCCTTGAATAGTAGGCCGAGAAGTGCGTTCTGGCTACTAGGTACGACATATATATATATATATATATATATATATATATATATATATATATATATATATATATATATATATATATATATATATATATGTCGTACCTAGTAGCCAGAACTCACTTCTCAGCCTACTATGCAAGGCCCGATTTGCCTAATAAGCCAAGTTTTCATGAATTAATGTTTTTTCGTCTACCTAACATACCTAACCTAACCTAACCTAGCTTTTTTTGGCTACCTAACCTAACCTTACCTATATATATAGGTTAGGTTAGGTTAGGTAGGGTTGGTTAGGTTCGGTCATATATCTACGTTAATTTTAACTCCAATAAAAAAAAATTGACCTCATACATAGTGAAAAGGGTAGCTTTATCATTTCATAAGAAAAAAATTATAGTAAATATATTAATTCAGGAAAACTTGGCTTATTAGGCAAATCGGGCCTTGAATAGTAGGCTGAGAAGTGAGTTCTGGCTACTAGGTACGACATATATATATATATATATATATATATATATATATATATATATATATATATATATATATATATATATATATAAATATATATATATATATATATAAATATATATATATATATATATATATATATATATATATGTCGTACCTAGTAGCCAGAACGCAATTCTTGGCTTACTATGCAAGGCCCGATTTGCCTAATAAGCCAAGTTTTCCTGAATTAATATATTTTCTCTAATTTTTTTCTTATGAAATGATAAAGGTACCCATTTCATTATGTATGAGGTCAATTTTTTTTATTGGAGTTAAAATTAACATAGATATATGACCGAACCTAACCAACCCTACCTAACCTAACCTAACCTATCTTTATAGGTTAGGTTAGGTTAGGTAGCCAAAAAAGTTAGGTTAGGTTAGGTTAGGTAGGTTAGGTAGTCGAAAAAACATTATTTCATGAAAACTTGGCTTATTAGGCAAATCGGGCCTTGCATAGTAGGCTGAGAAGTGCGTTCTGGCTACTAGGTACGACATATATATATATATATATATATATATATATATATATATATATATATATATATATATATATATATGCGAACAAGCCTGAATGGTCCCCAGGACTATATGCAACTGAAAACTCACACCCCAGAAGTGACTCGAACCCATACTGCCATTAGCACTCTGCTGGCGTACAGGATCCCTTAACCGCTCAACCAACACGACCGGACAAATGAGGATGGTAGCCGAGGCTATTTCCATCTCCCCGCCGGCACTCGGTTGGCAATCTTGGGCAAGGTATTTTATCAAATCACCTCATTCTTTGGGGCACACGTGAGGAACAGAAATCAGACCATTATGCGACCATAGTCCTGGGGAACATTCACGCTTGTTCGCATTTGTGTTCCTCACGTGTGCCCCAAAGAATGAGGTGATTAGATAAAATACTATGCCCAAGATTACCAACCGAGTGCCGGCGGGGGGATGGAAATAGCCTCGGCTACCATTAGCATTCAGTGTTGTAATATTCGATCCCAAAGTTGTTCATACTGATCTAAAGTAATAGGACTTTTCTTACCAACCTGATATTTATTTACTTCCAACCTGATATTTGCTTACCTAACGAATTTCCGTCGCAATGGTGATATTTCCCACACACGGCTGGAGATTCTAAGCTTGACAGTCCCATCCAGAACGTGTTGTAGCTCAGAAGAACCGTCGCCTTCATCTCGACCAGTGATCGTTCATCACACACGTAGTTGGGTCCTCTGGTGCCGGCAACAGTCACTCAGGGCCTCAGTCGGGCGAGCTGGTCCTCTCCCAACACCCTCACTCCGGGATAGGGAACTGCTCGGCCCAATAAGCGCCCTGTCGCCCGCGGCCTCGCTAATTCACACACGTCTCAGCTTAGATTATCCTTGACGCCTCCGCTATGAGATTACCTCCGGCTGGGACGATTCTGGAGTGCAGATCTGCATAATCTCTTTCCGGAGAGTCTCCCCTTGAACACTGTCGAATGCACCGTCGGCTTTGGGTGCCGTGGAGGCGCCGGGCTAGCCGTAGAGGCGGTCCTAAGAGAGCATTTTTAAGTGCAAGGTTGTCTAGATGTACAGATTGGAAGCAAACAGCTGTGTAGGTCTAGAGGAACCATATTTATCTTAACATCAATGAATAATTTGATTAGCTTGGGAGTCGTGTCAGTGTTGCCGGTGAGTGATCAATCATTGAGAGTGGATTCAGTGCGCCAATTGAATTTAGTGTCCCTGTGGTGCGCGTGTGTGTGTGTGCGCGCGTGTGTGTGTTTGTAATGAGGAGGTGCTCTGGGCATACCTCGACCCCGCTGATTACTGCTGCTGTCAGCGCTCTTTCGAGGTTGTCACAACTTCCTAATTACACTTCCAACCTTGAGGATAAGTCGTGTCACTAATGCCTTACAACTATTGTCACACATAAGCCAAGATATTTCACAGATGTTCTACAAACTGTTATAGTTGTTCCAAACGGTATGGA
Source organism: Procambarus clarkii (assembly GCF_040958095.1). Taxonomy (NCBI): domain Eukaryota; kingdom Metazoa; phylum Arthropoda; class Malacostraca; order Decapoda; family Cambaridae; genus Procambarus; species Procambarus clarkii. Next base: position 51,943,590 of record NC_091153.1, on the reverse strand, counting down.
AAGTCTATTGACAATGCAGTGAGAGAGGCGCTGCCTACTCCTCAGACTCCTCACCTAACTGTACAAGGCGGGGCTTTGTATTCCCTCTGCCAGACTGAGTGACGCTAGCCTTAAGCATCTGGTCTCCAACTTTGGGACAGACAGACATTCGCTCTTATAGGAATTGATATATGTTGCAAAATGGTGGACTGTGGTTGGCAGGTCTGGTTGAGAGGCAACACTGAAGGTAATGGCAGCACTGGGGGTTGATGGCAGTGAAGGCAGCACTGGGGGTTGATGGCAGTGAAGGCAGCACTGGGGGTTGATGGCAGTGAAGGCAGCACTGGGGGTTGATGACAGTGAAGGCAGCACTGGGGGTTGATGGCAGTGAAGTCAGCACTGAGGGTTGATGGCAGTGAAGGCTCCACTGGGGGTTGATGGCAGTGAAGGCAGCACTGGGGGTTGATATCAGTGAAGGCAGCACTGGGGGTTGATGGCAGTGTAGGCAGCACTGGGGTTTGATGGCAGTGAAGGCAGCACTGAGGGTTGATGGCAGTGAAGGCAGCACTGGGGGTTGATGGCAGTGAAGGCAGCACTGGGAGTTGATGGCAGTGAAGGCAGCACTGGGGGTTGATGGCAGTGAAGGCAGCACTGGGGGTTGATGGCAGTGCAGGCAGCACTGGGGGTTGATGGCAGTGAAGGCAGCACTGGGGGTTGATGGCAGTGAAGGCAGCACTGGGAGTTGATAGCAGTGAAGGCAGCACTGGGGGTTGATGGCAGTGTATGCAGCACTGGGGGGTTGATGGCAGCGAAGGCAGCACTGGGGGTTGATGGCAGTGTAGGCAGCACTGGGGGTTGATAGCAGTGAAGGCAGCACTGGGGGTTGATGGCAGTGAAGGCAGCACTGGGGGTTGATGGCAGTGAAGGCAGCACTGGGGGTTGATAGCAGTGAAGGCAGCACTGGGGGTTGATGGCAGTGAAGGCAGCACTGGGGGTTGATGGCAGTGAAGGCAGCACTGGGGGTTGATGGCAGTGAAGGCAGCACTGGGGGTTGATAGCAGTGAAGGCAGCACTGGGGGTTGATGGCAGTGAAGGCAGCACTGGGGGTTGATGGCAGTGTAGGCAGCACTGGGGGTTGATAGCAGTGAAGGCAGCACTGGGGGTTGATG
>NC_091153.1:51889942-51937442 GCF_040958095.1 Procambarus clarkii | reverse complement strand
CATATTTACCCAAACCCCCCCCCCCCCCCTGCAGCTTTCCAAAATATTTGAAATGTCGGAAATTTGACTCTTAAGCGTCATTTTTGAGCCGAATTCTGACTCTCTGTACATCGCCGTTTTCAGTAATTGGCATAGTTTCGTATAAAAAGTCGTAATTTCTAACTCCAAATATGTCCAATAAAACAGAATTCGGTTCGAAAATAACACTCATGAGTCAGATTTGCGATATTTCCGATATTCTGAAAACTGTTGGGGGTTTTGGGCAAATTGCGACTCATCGTCGTTTTCAGTAATTGGCATATTTTCGGGATAAAAGTCGTCATTTCAAACTCCAATTATGTTCATTGATTCAGAATTCGGCTTAAAAATAACGCTCTTAAATTAACTAATGCGTTAATTGCACAATGAAATAGATGCATCACGCATCAAGGTATGTCATGACGATATCAAGAAAATCAGTAATAATTATATAACAAAAAATAGATGGTTAGTAAATGTGATCTTATATTGAAGATCAAGAATTAACTAAATGTTAGTAAATGCTGCTAAGGAATTGACAACGGCTTAGCTGTGTGGTAGAAATAGGTGGACGCATAAGGACAGTCACGTCCACATGCTTGTCGTAACATGCTGTCCTGGACCACGCGTGGAGGGGAAGGTTATCTCTTCGAGTGTAAGTCTAACTTTTTGTTATTGGTGTCCTCACGTCCTAACGACGAGGTACCTAACGCATTGTCGCCTGTAATCACTATTGAATAAATATCTCTAAGACTTAGCTAAATTACGTTCGCCAGGACGAGTGTCTGATGGTTGACGGAGTCACTCCGGAACCCTGGCCTCCGCTGCTGCAAGGATGACGCAAATACGGGCCGGTGAAAACGTAAACTCCTAGACACTGCTTTTTGCCAGCAATATGGCTGCTGTCGATCTCCTCCTTCCTTCCCAGTCTCGCCCGCGCATGCGCAATAGCACGGAGAGTTGATACGGAGAATTCTTCTCCTAATTATTCATTCAATCACGCGAGATATTAAGGCTAGGGTTTATTATGAAGGAACTAACGTTAATTGCATTCTCGTTGTATAGTAATTAATATGAGACGAAGTTCATATAGACGCAAAGCGAAAGAAGAATTTCATTCCTCCATGAAGCTCTGTCATAACCGTGAGTACTGTTATATTGTGATCTTCAGCTAATAACGCTATATTATTTGATCACTGGTTGGCACAGTATCAGTTAATAAATCTTAGGAAAGAATACTGATATAAAGGAGAATAGAATATAATTCTCTGAAATGTAGAGTTATCGTTCCCTCTGCTGAGTTGTCTGACGCAACACCGCCATGAAGTAGGAAAGATTTGGCGTACTGATTACGCAGTTTCCTGCATTTCCTTACTGTGTTGTATTTACAGTGTTATATTGACATGTTTGTTATTGTGTTTATTGACATGTTTGTTATGGTGTGTTGTCGGCTGTTGTGTGGTGTGGCGCATGGTGCGTGTGTTTTGCGTTTGTGTTATTTTTGTATGTGTTTCTTGTATGTGTATTCTTGTTTATAATTTACCCTTGGTTTATTGTGCTCCTTGTGCGCTTTTGTAATTACTGACGCTTTTGGCACGCCCCGTCTGGGTAGTGCTGCTTTTGTTTTTGTGTGTGTGTGTTCTTATGTGTTTTATGTTATTCTTTGTTTACACTTTTGTGTTGGTCTGTGTTACTTGTTATCTGTGTTGTTGTTATTCTATGTTCTTCGTTATTCTGTGCTTTCCTGTTTATATGGTTACTATACGCTGTACTTGCTCTGTTTTAAAAATAAAAAAAAAAAAAAAAAAAAAAAAAGATTACGCAGTAGAGAAAGCATTAATATTGTTAGTCTACAAATTAGTAATATTGGTAAATTACTGTTGTTAGTACAAGGATGATTTATTGAAGTACTAAAAATGATGAATAAGTGTTGGGTATTTCCAACACATATGTACTCTGTTAGGCCGCATATATCGTGTACTAAGCGTAGGGAGGTTGGGTTAGAGTTGTTTAGTTTGTCAAGGCAACACAGGTAAAAAATAGTTGTCAGGTTTGTCCAACTCAATAGTTCAGAGTTCTACTTTTCAATTTCGTTGTACAGCGTACGGGGCTCGTAGTCGTAGAGGCTCGGGTTCTATTCCCGGCCGAGGCGGAAACAAATTAAGTTATCCACATTACAGAAGTTTGATAACTGTGAACTGTGAGATAGTGATGTGGAGTCGCACAAGAATGACATTAAAATGAGGCACAGTAAATAACAGGATTACTGTGAATTTGTTGACAACAGTAAATGAATAGTGAATGATGTATTGGTAAACCAAGCGAGCGACTTGAGTGGTGTGAGTGGTCACAGAGGATTCTGACGTGCAGTCATTACAGCAATTAATGTTGTTGTATTTATTCGATATCAGGAAATAGTGATACAGGGCACAGTAACCTACGGAGTGTAGTCAACTCACTAGCACGGGGAATCGAGGAGATTAGCATCGTATACGAATCGTGAACATTGACGAATTTGTTACAGTGCCAAACAAGTGACATAACTGGAATAAGGTCATAGAGGACAGTGTTATGACAGTGACTGACAACGGTATATAAAAATCCGCGTCCAATAATTATTTTCGAGCCAAATTACCAGGGGGAATACTAATTCACTGTATGGACACAGTATTTACGGGATTAACATGTCCGAGCGCATGATTTTTTTTATTATCATATATAGGTAGACATGAATCTATGCAGCTACCTTAGACTATAGGAAGGGTTGCATAGTGTGTCACTACCTACGTGATGCCTTAAAAATTCCCAGGACTCCTCACAATAAGAATTATCTCTACGGACAAACCAAACCAGATTTATATTACTGCTCCGGAGACGTTGTGTGTTGGAGGGATCCTTAAGCACGCTATAAGGAAGAGTTTCCAACAAAAGAAGTGGTCTTGGGGGGATTTCCTGGCTCGGTAAGTGGTTTTTGTGGTTGTGTTTAAAGAAAATGGGTTGTCTCGTGACGTTGTAAAATTGAATTCTGTTGACATTTACCACTCAGATTCAGACTGAGAATCTTCATTAGTAACAACTTATTCAAGCAGGTTTACAAGAGTCTAAATTAAGCTTACATTTTTGACACAACGTGAGCAGCATTTAGCTTATTACATTGAAAGATGAAATATATTGGAAAAACAAGGTGTAGTTACGCAATTTACCATAAGTTTTGTTATGTTAGTTTATTTTTGTTATGTTAGTTTACCATTAAAGCGGTAAGACAATTAAAGCGGTAATTAGGATGATGGGATGATAATTTAAAGATCTAATATTCACTAATCTTACGATGATATTACATAAATCTTCTCCCATTCTAAGTTTTCTATTCGTGACGAACCTCTGATACATTCAATATCTTTCTCCTGCTGAGGGCCACAGCTAGATTTCCGAGGCCCTCGGTGGATGAAAATAGTTTAATTACCGTTGACAAATTAGTTCACTGTGGTAATTACAGTCGTCGAGTGGTGTCTAGATCAGTGATTTTCGTGGACACATGTATACGTTACAAAGTTTTAATGTGTATGGGCTATGTATTTTTTTATGGGTTTAATGTGTATGGGCTATGTATTATTGTTTGGGTTTAATGTGTATGGGCTATGCTGTCTTTGTGACTTTCTATTATTTAATACATTCATTCTGTATAAACTCAACTGTAAATGTACAAATCTTACTTCATTTGATTTGATTTGAGTGAAACAGAGCTCTGCCAGAGGATGAATCAGAAGTCTTTTTGTGAAAAATAATATTTTATAATGTTCTAGTAAACACAGATTGGAAAGTTCTCATAAATTTTAATTTTAAATTAAATTAAAACTCCGTAGATATACATGTATATATGTAAAGCACCTTTAATATCAGCCTTTATCTTTCTGAAGGTTTAGAGATAAGATTTTTAAACTTTATTTAAGAAATTGTCTATATTTCGTTTGCTTTAATATAATATATACTGTATCCATATTGCATCATCAGTTTATAACTAATACTAGAAAGAAATCTAAGGTGTATAATTCACCCTAATGATGTCCTGTTGTCTAAGTGAAAGTTAGAAATAAGTGTCTGATGAGGAACAAAGTCAATCGAGAAATTTTACTCCCAAATTATGGGTTAAGGTAAGTAAAAGAGAGGCAATGGAATAAAAGCCACCATTAAATGCTTTTTAAAAGAAATAGTCAGAAGCAGTGAGGACGAAGTGGACCGATAGCGACAACGTCAACAGAAATAGCAGAGCCATACCGGTGAGTAGCGTATGTGGAAGTCAATGTATGCCAGGTGTATGGCATACTGAAGAAGGTCTCAGAGCGGTAAGGCTCAGCAATTGAGCAGAATAGAGCTGTAAGTGACCTTTTCCTGGGGAGGAGTTCTTTTGGTGAGTGTGTCCGCGGGAACGTCCCTGTAGATGTTGTTATGAGCAGTGAAGCTGCCTTTTGTGTAAGTCTGAAGTGAGAGGGCCGGGAAGCTTTCATGGAGGACTGAACGAGAACGCAAAGAAGGGTCATTGTGTGGACAGCACAAACAACCCAGGTACAACCCTCACACAGTATGATCCCTGTTACAACCCACCCACAACACCCTATCATGCCCACCCACATACAAATCCCCATCATGCCAACCCATCCACAACAGCCTCACCATGTCTACTCCACCCTGAGTACAGTTCCCCTATCACTATCAAAGACTATTTCACAATTCGTGCTCAAAATGACTCAACCATCCAAAATTTTAAACCTCTCAATCCCTCGACACAAACTGCATGATAACACGTAAGGAACCATTTAAACAGAAGCTCAGACCTGTAACGAGACACCTCACCCTACATACCAGCTTCGTTCCAATTCTTCTGTATATAAACACAAATTGGCTTTATCCAGACGATCGCAAAAAATAATTTCCTCTCTGGCGGTTGAAAGGTACCATGGCGTGCAGACTAAGGAGGATTCACAATGGCAGAACCTCAGTGACTGTCACCGTGAAACCCCTTGGGGGTTTCACGGTGACAGCGCCCTCGGGGGTTGACGCTGGTTTCCCAGATCCCACCGGGCCCAACACTATTGACAATATCCTCTCAGTCTTCACAAATAAACAGTACGCCGGTTGGGCGCCTGGGATGTTCTCCATCGTTGCTCTGATATTTGGATTCATTAGGTGAATTAACTTCATAGTCGTCAATACTACATTAGAATCTTCTTAAGTCAATACTTTCGTCAGACTCTTGGATTGTTTTCTTAATCTCACGAAACTACCAGACTCTAAAGGGAAAAGCATTACTGTCTTAAGTTAAAAACAATGGTATAACAAGGAATCCTGTCATTAATTATAATTAATCTGCAAAATATATATAGATGTTCTTCCTTTTTTTAATTTTTGACTTGTTTTGATTCAATTATAATAGCTTCTCTATAGAGACGGATTGTGTTTACAGTAATATTGAATGTTTAAATGTACAGAGGTAACACTGGCGGAATTAGTGTCTGTCTGGGTCATCTATGTCTCTGGGGCCAAGGTTCATCAAGGGTTTACGCGTCTATTTACGAAACCTGTTCATCTTTCGTTTATCATAGCAGACGTTTTCATTACTTTTTGTTTGGAAAGGTGTTTGCATTTCCATTGGAGACTTTCGGCGCCGTGGAGAGGAGGAGACCTGATGCATGGGTAACAGCTTCTCCCCCGTGTCAACCTACCCAGGTTTTGCGCCCTGGAGAGCTAGGCCACTCCTGACCGACAACCAGAGCGCAGCTCCATAGTCTCCTGAGACGGATGGATGCCTACTACTAGTTTTCATTTATTAAACAGTTTATTAACATGGAACGTTACAGTCAAAAGTTACTATTTTTTATATAAGACCTGGAAGATCTTCGTAAACCACTCAAATACTCACTTGTAATACTAAAGAGGCGCGCGCAACAAACATTAGTTTCTCTCTAACGTGTGACAGCCTTAAAGGGCCCTCTGTCTTCGAGAGTGCCTAATGTAGAGTATATTATGACCCCTACTGTAATAGTGAGTGGATGTGTGAGTGAGTCAAGCCAGAGAGTGAGTGTGTTAGTAAGTGACTGAGTTAGTATATCAATCAGTGTATCAGTTAACTTAACTAGCCAGCCCGCCAGTCAGTCAGCCAGCAAGCCAGCCAGCCAGCCAGCCAGCCAGCCAGCCAGCCAGCCAGCTACCCAACCACCCAGCCACCCAGCCACCCAACCAGACAGCCAGTCAGTCAGTCAATCAAATAAGAGTGAACTTGAATGTAGGATGCGTGTCTCTCTCTCTTACTCCCCATGACCCTCCTCTCCCTGTCCTCCCGTGACCTCAGACACTACACACTGCCAGCCTTGACATGTTTGATCAGAGTTCCGTGTTTTGCATCACCATCACCCGGAAGAGAGGAGGGAGTTATCAGGAAAGAGCACCAAGCCATGACGACTACATAGCACTTGGAAGAGGTCAGGATAAGAAGGGAAGGAATGGTGACCAATTACTTGGACCATCGGATATCGAACGCCGACCTACAAGTAACAAGGCCGTCGCTGTACAAATCAGTCCAAGTGACTGGACGAGGATAAAAATAAATAAAAATATGTTGTGATATAAACAAAAAAGGATTTTTCACAACACTCTGATAAAAGATTAAATGTTCTTTTGTCGAACTTACTGAAACTCCCCGATATTGACCGAGACCGGTCATAAGGTCAGATGACTGGGGTCAAGGCTTGGTCATAACGTTGGGGTCAAGGTGGTAAAGAAGGTTTACCCCCCCCCCCCCCCCGCTGGCTCGCCACAGGCTCCACCACCACCTGGGAACACAGCTAATCATTTCAAGTTTATTTTCTTCCGTGTCGTTTCCTTGGGACACAGTCCAATTGTTATTTTGTCTGTGTGCTTTGGTAAGGTCAGAGTGACTAAGGAGGGAGCTATGTTGTTGTAAATATTGGGTTGGTTCCAGGTGGTCCTTGTGAGGCGTGAGGGGTTGTCGATGGTGCTAGCGAGATGTTGAGAGCTGTGAGGAGATGGAGGTGACGCCGGTGTGATGTTGTGAGGTGTGAGAGGGGGGTTGTGAGGGATGCCAGTGTAGTGCTGTAGGACGTCACTGTACTACCAGCTCGGGAATGTGGTGCCAGGAAGTGTTTGGGAGTCCTGCCCAGCGCTACACACCGGAATGATCCTTCTCCTTTAAGCTGGATGCATTAAACAAGTTCGAAGTGCTTGTGCATTTGGTATGTTGCGGTCACATGGCGCTGCTCATCACCTCCACGTGTGCTTTAGCAGGTGTGTGGTGAGCTACATACACATGTGGCTGCCAGATACCTGAGCTGTTGAAATGAGACTGAAAAGATAAGCGTCGCGTAGACACGTGAGCTGCATTGTGTGATGACTTCGAGTCCCTATAGACCGTGACGTACGTGGTGCTGAGAGGTGACTTCGAGTCCCTATAGACCGTGACGTACGTGGTGCTGAGAGGTGACTTCGAGTCCCTATAGACCATGACGTACGTTGTGCTGAGAGGTGACTTCGAGTCCCTATAGACCATGACGTACGTGGTGCTGAGAGGTGACTTCGAGTCCCCATAGACCATGACGTACGTGGTGCTGAGAGGTGACTCCGAGTCCCCACTGGGCGGGGCGTGCTTGGTGCTGCGGGCAGCTGAAGACATTGGGGGCAGGAGGTCGAGGGCGCGGGCGCGGGACCACAGGTAACAAATGAAGCACTAGCTCCGGCTAGCAGCCATAAGGGCTCGCGGGATGATGTTTGCGCCGGCTGGTAATTGGAGTAATGTCTTCGTTGTCCTGATACGTGTTGTGTCACGCCAGGTTATGGACGTCAACCCGACTAGTGTTTACTAGTTGTGTTTACTAGTTGTGTTTTTACGGGGGTTGAGCTTTGCTCTTTCGGCCCGCCTCTCAACTGTCAATCAACTGTTTTACTACTTTTTTTTTTTATTTTTTTTCCCACACCACACACACACACACACCCCAGGAAGCAGCCCGTGACAGCTGACTAACTCCCAGGTACCTATTTACTGCTAGGTAACAGGGGCATTCAGGGTGAAAGAAACTTTGCCCATTAATCAGAGTTCCGAGGTCTTTGTGTCAAGTGTCAAGGTCTTTGTGTGCCTGTGGCTCTACTAACCTATATATGCTTGCAGGGATTGCTGCCGCAGCTCCGGGGCCCCGCCTCTCAATCTCTGCTTCCAATCCTTTTTGCTTCGTCTTATAGCTGCTTTTCATGCATGGAGTTAAATTAAACTATCTTACCTTCCTGCTTATTCCTCATATGAACTACACCTGCACAGAATAAGTGCTTTAGACATACGTTTAAATCATCTGAGTTTCTTGTGGCCGCTCATGCCTACACATTCTGCTCAGGTCTTCACGTTCGGTACATATTCATGTCAAATATTTAGGTTCACCAATACAATACCTCCAAGAATCTTAGATATCGCAATTATGTCCCCTCTTTCCCTTCTCTCTTTCCCGTAGACCAGTTCAAGCATCAACCTTGCAGATGACCTTATGATGTTATGTAGTTTGATTATGTGGATATTAAGTACGACACAAAAAAGATGTATTAAATTGCTCACCGAGGACCCACGGTATACAAAAGAAATCAGGTCAAAATTGTGAGTCGCTTTGATTTTGTTGTGTCAAAAACTCACCTTACGTGACCCAACCACTTTGACTGGACGGTAGAGCGCAGGTCTCACTTCATGCAGGTCGTCGTTCAATCCCCGATCATCCATAAGTGGTTGGGCACCATTCCCTCCCCCCCCCCCGTCAAATCCTAAATCCTTATCCTGACCCCTTTCAAGTGCTATAAAGTCTAATGGCTTGACGCTTTCCCCTGATAATAAAAAAATTACCTTAGGGGATTCTTCCGTCAAAATGTGACGTAGTGTTCAAGAGGCCGGGCTGGTTCAGAAGCACACCACCACACGGGGATACACATCCCAGTACTGGTCTAACGTACGTGTTACATTTCCTGAACCACGATTTATCCAGCATTTACGCAACCACTAACGAAACCTTTACATCCTCCCTCGATTATGTCGCGTTAGTTTGTATTTATTAAACAGTTTACGAGCTTGTGAAAGCTGCGAGGTCGTTATCGATCCGAGGTTACTGTTCTTACAGTCTCCCCTCGTACCGTTTTCGAGCCAATAAGATAATAGGTCACCAGCATTGCATACGGCGCTGATGTTAGCCTGGTAACATCTGCCTCTTAAACTTGAGGTTATATCTTCTCCCAGATCGTTCTCTTTGGATCAAGCAGGTGCCTTCTCGTCACGTTATGCTCTCCCTCTCTCTCTAGTATCCTCATTACGCTGCCAAATCTTGTCACCTTGCATTTAATTTGATTAGCGTCGACCAGCAATTTCTCTGAATATATAACTAGTTTGTTTAGGTTCAGCAGAGTATTACGTAATTCTCAACTGTCTCCTCAGCCAACTTCACCGTAAGTAAACTTTTGAGGTAACAGTAACTAAAATACTTCAGGTCACAGTAACTAAACACTTCAGGTAACAGTAACTAAACACTTCAGGTCACAGTAACTAAACACTTCAGGTCACAGTAACTAAACACTTCAGGTCACAGTAACTAAACACTTCAGGTAACAGTAACTAAACACTTCAGGTCACAGTAACTAAACACTTCAGGTCACAGTAACTAAACACTTCAGGTCACAGTAACTAAACACTTCAGGCCACAGTAACCAAACACTTCAGGTCACAGTAACTAAACACTTCAGGTCACAGTAACCAAATACTTCAGGTCACAGTAACTAAACACTTCAGGTCACAGTAACTAAACACCTCAGGTCACAGTAACTAAACACCTCAGGTCACAGTAACTAAACACTTCAGGTCACAGGAACGAAACACTTCAGGTCACAGTAACCAAACACTTCAGGTCACAGTAACTAAACACTTCAGGTCACAGTAACTAAACACCTCAGGTCACAGTAACTAAACACCTCAGGTCACAGTAACTAAACACTTCAGGTCACAGTAACTAAACACCTCAGGTCACAGTAACTAAACACCTCAGGTCACAGTAACTAAACACTTCAGGTCACGGTAACCAAACAACATCTGCAAGAGATGAAATAAAATGCACCATAAACCTGCTAAATGCTCCAGGCACAAACAAAAGTCAGTGTACTTATGATGCACTTATTAGTATGCTTAACTCGATTCATACAGCTCTTGATAAAAATGAGTTCCCTGTTGGGTTATTTGTGGACCTGCGTAAAGCTTTTGACACTGTCAACCACCAAAACCTTCTTCTTAATTAAACTACATCATTATGGAGTCAGAGGTCACTCCCTGCAATACCTCAAATCCTACCTTACTGACAGGCTCCAGTATGTTTCTGTGAATAATTCAATTTCTCCCACCCTACCCATCAACATTGGTGTTCCTCAGGGCAGCATACTTGGCCCTCTCCTCTTTCTCATCTACATTAATGACCTTCCAAATGCCTCCCAACACCTCAAACCAATTCTATTTGCTGACGACACAACCTTCATTTACTCCAGTCCTGACCCCCTTGCTCTAAATGCCACAGTAAATACTGAGCTAGAGAAAGTCCATCTTTGGCTAACTGCCAACAAACTCACCCTTAACATTGACAAAACTTTCTATATTCTGTTTGGCAATAAATCCTCTAATCAAATAAATCTCAAAATAAACAATACCCAAATTTGCAACAAATTAGATGGCAAATTCCTTGGCATTCTCATTGACCACAAACTGAATTTCCAGGGCCACATTCTAAATATATAAAAAAAAGTTTCAAAAACTGTTGACATTCTTTCTAAGATCAGATATTATGTACCCCGCCCTGCCCTGGTGACTCTCTATTACTCCCTCGTCTATCCATATCTCAACTATGGTATTTGTGCTTGGGGTTCTACTACCCAAAATCATTTACGTCCTCTAATTACTCAACACAAAGCTGCTATTAGGACAATATCCAACTCTGGCCCCAGACATCACTCGGTACCCCTACTCAAATCTCTGAATATGTTAGACATTAAGTCACTGCACATTCTCTCATGTGTATTATACATATATAAAACGCTAAACTGTAATGCCAATCCTGACCTCAAAAGCTTCATAGAAGGTTGTAACAGAACCCATGAGCACCACACCAGAAATAAAAACAGTTTTGATATTCCTAGAGTACGACTTAATCAAACTAGAAATGCTCTACGAATCAGGGGACCCAGATTGTGGAATGACCTTCCTAACCATGTTAAAGACTGTACCTCTCTCAACCAGTTTAAGATAAAAACGAAGCTATACCTAATAAATTCCCTGTAACCTACCTTACCCCTCTAATGTCATCCAATGTCTGTTTTTTTTTTTTTTTAAAGAGCGCTGTTTGTCGACAGAATTGTATTTGTGCTGCTTTTTCAGCGATGTTTTCATTCCATGTTTTCATTTTACTCTTTATGCTCAATTAGTATTAAGCTTTAGTCATTTAAGTTTTTTATGCCCGAAACGCTTTGCGTAATAGTGGCTTTAGGCATTGTATGTACTAGCCCTAACTATAAATCCATCACTCTTTGTAAAATCTCTTGTATGTATGTACCTTACCTAAATATACATTTTGATTTTTTTTTTGAGTGTTTGTTTGTATTTTGGCTGTAAAGCTTCCACCATGAAAGGCGAGGACAGGAGAGTTAGGACCTGTACGGTAAGACTTATCCCGCGGTGGAGAACCTCGCCGGTAAGACTTATCCCGCGGTGGAGAACCTCGCCGGTAAGACTTATCCCGCGGTGGAGAACCTCGCCGGTAAGACTTATCCCGCGGTGGAGAACCTCGCCGGTAAGACTTATCCCGCGGTGGAGAACCTCGCCGGTAAGACTTATCCCGCGGTGGAGAACCTCGCCGGTAAGACTTATCCCGCGGTGGAGAACCTCGCCGGTAAGACTTATCCCGCAGTGGAGAACCTCGCCGGTAAGACTTATCCCGCGGTGGAGAACCTCGCCGGTAAGACTTATCCCGCGGTGGAGAACCTCGCCGGTAAGACTTATCCCGCGGTGGAGAACCTCGCCGGTAAGACTTATCCCGCGGTGGAGAACCTCGCCGGTAAGACTTATCCCGCGGTGGAGAACCTCGCCGGTAAGACTTATCCCGCGGTGGAGAACCTCGCCGGTAAGACTTATCCCGCGGTGGAGAACCTCGCCGGTAAGACTTATCCCGCGGTGGAGAACCTCGCCGGTAAGACTTATCCCACGGTGGAGAACCTCGCCGGTAAGACTTATCCCGCGGTGGAGAACCTCGCCGGTAAGACTTATGCCGCGGTGGAGAACCTCGCCGGTAAGACTTATCCCGCGGTGGAGAACCTCGCCGGTAAGACTTATCCCGCGGTGGAGAACCTCGCCGGTAAGACTTATCCTGCGGTGGAGAACCTCGCCGGTAAGACTTATCCTGCGGTGGAGAACCTCGCCGGTAAGACTTATCCCGCCGTGGAGAACCTCGCCGGTAAGACTTATCCTGCGGTGGAGAACCTCGCCGGTAAGACTTATCCCGCGGTGGAGAACCTCGCCGGTAAGACTTATCCCGCGGTGGAGAACCTCGCCGGTAAGACTTATCCCGCCGTGGAGAACCTCGCCGGTAAGACTTATCCCGCCGTGGAGAACCTCGCCGGTAAGACTTATCCCGCGGTGGAGAACCTCGTCGGTAAGACTTATCCCGCGGAGGAGAACCTCGCCGGTAAGACTTATCCCGCGGTGGAGAACCTCGCCGGTAAGACTTATCCCGCGGTGGAGAACCTCGCCGGATATTGGCTCAGGAAAGTCGGTAGGATGTACTCACCTAGTTGTACTCACCTAGTTGTGTTTGCGGGGGTTGAGCTCTGGCTCTTTGGTCCCGCCTCTCAACCGTCAATCAACAGGTGTACAGATTCCTGAGCCTATTGGGCTCTATCATATCTACACTTGAAACTGTGTATGGAGTCAGCCTCCACCACAACACTTCCTAATGCATTCCATTTGTCAACCACTCTGACACTAAAAAAGTTCTTTCTAATATCTCTGTGGCTCATTTGGGCACTCAGTTTCCACCTGTGTCCCCTTGTGCGTGTGCCCCTCGTGTTAAATAGCCTGTCTTTATCTACCCTATCAATTCCCTTCAGAATCTTGAATGTGGTGATCATATCCCCCCTAACTCTTCTGTCTTCCAACGAAGTGAGGTTTAATTCCCGTAGTCTCTCCTCGTAGCTCATACCTCTCAGCTCGAGTACTAGTCTGGTGGGAAACCTTTGAACCTTTTCCAGTTTAGTCTTATCCTTGACTAGATACGAACTCCATGCTGGGGCTGCATACTCCAGGATTGGGCTGACATATGTGGTATACAAACTTCTGAATGATTCTTTACACAAGTTTCTGAATGCCGTTCGTATGTTGGCATATTGGCGTGTGTGTGTGTGTGTGTGTGTGTGTGTGTGTGTGTGTGTGTGTGTGTGTGTGTGTGTGTGTGTGTGTGTGTGTGTGTGTGTGTGTGTGTGTGTGTGTGTGTGTGTGTGTGTGTGTGTGTGTGTGTGTGTGTGTGTGTGTGTGTACTCGTGCGTGCGACCCAGCAACAAACTGAGCTTGAAAAAATGGTGACAGATAGCTAACCAAAGTTGTACTGAGGATAAACCAAACAAAGTGACTCTCACTTCCAAAAGTCGGGGTTCCCATACTACCCGAGAGAAAGCACGGAGCAGGAGAGGGAGTAGGAAGATAGCACATCATCGGGACTCAACACCCAGAGCACAGTATAGGTATTAACACAAGGACCCACACACACTCTTCCACTTCACTAATTGAACTGACGAGGTAGGATTCCCCTGTAAACTGTTCACAAGCTTGTGTGAACCTATCAACATTTTGTAAAGACAATCAGAACTGAGAAGGACTGTAGAATACTTCCTTAGGGCCTGTACTGACCAGGGTAATAGTCTGAAAAATGTCTGCCTGACTCTAGTCCAGGCCTGGTGATGAGGTTAGGAAAGGGAATGACGTAGACACAGTTGCAATAGAATATGAAGACAAATAATCGAATCAGAAAATGAAAATGATGATGACCAGACCACACACTAGAAATTGAAGGGACGACGACGCTTCGGTCCGTCCTGGACCATTCTCAAGTCGATTCTCAAGTCACAATCGACTTGAGAATGGTCCAGGACGGACCGAAACGTCGTCGTCCCTTCAATTTCTAGTGTGTGGTCTGGTCAACATACTTCAGCCACGTTATTGTGACTCATCGCCTGGAAAATGATGATGTGCGTAGACATGCTTTATGCCCGTCACCGGTAGTACACAATGAAAAATTAAAATCAGCAGCGTATGCAAAGCCAGAAAAAAAGCCTTGCAATCTTGAGCAACCTTGCTAACGAGGCCATCAGGGAGTTGCACATCTGCATTAGACCATCACTGAATTTATGTAGACCCGGCGTGGCGACTCCATCTTCAAAAACACAAAGAAAATCCCAAGAATGTCAAAAGAATGATACTAAGATGTATCCTTAAACATTTAAATAACCTATATATACCCCACTATGCTGGGAAACAAGGAGGACAAAGACAACATTATCACTGCTTCTTAGATAAGGTTCTTAGATAAGATTCTTAGATAAGTTAACCATGTGGATGCAAATTAGATGTCGAGCTTGAGCAGCAGGAAGAGAAGGAGACGTCACAGGGGGAACTGGACACTCAGATGACTTACAGAGACGCACGATAACACCTCTTCATTGTATGTGGTGGGTTATGGGGAAAAGCGGGATGAATTAGAAGGGGAGGAAGTTGAGATGGTAACTCCGTTTATAGATTTACGAGTTGATGTAAGAAGTAAGGGATATGTGAGCCATTGCAGTAGGTGACTGGAGAGACTCAGAAGCGGGGCCAAAGAGATGAAGGTCGCACTGCTAGCACATATAAATGAGTTCAAATAACACACCCACAACTAGGTGAGTACACACACACACACACACATACACACACACACACACACATCCACCCCCCCCCCACACACACACACACCCCTCCACCCACCCATCCACACACACACAAACATACATCCACACACACACACACACATCCACCAACCCACACACACACACACATCTACCAACCCACACACACACACACACACACACACACACACACACACACACACACACACACACACACACACACACACACACACACACACACACACACACACACACACACACACACACACACACACACACACACACACACACACACACAAGCCATTACCCCAACACATAACTTGCATCAAATCCCCAACTTCAAGAGTGGAACACGAGGCAAAGGGCTGAGCTGTGGCTGGAACCGAGTGAAGAAGGCTGGCAGAGTGGCTTTCACCATCTTCCACCATCCCGTGGTCAAAGCTTACTCCAACACCCCACTCATCCGAGGTCAAAGCCTTTAATCACAAACCCACTTACGCGAAGACTGTTGTCGAGATACTCAAATTCATGGGTTCAGACATTTACCAACTCACATTTTCTAGTGGCCAAAGCCATCAGTAACACTACAATCCTGACCTTGACCTAGATTCATACGAGGTCAAGGCTTTGAATGAGACACACCAACCTATAGCCATGGCATACGATAGCACCTCCTCTGAAGAGAGAGACTCAAAAATATCTCAAGAGACTCAAAAATATCTCAAGAAACTAAAAAATATATCTCCTCACGAGATATATTTTCATGCACAATAGGGATTTGAGACACTTTTTTAAGTCAAGTGATGCACTTTTTTACGAGTGCCTCCAGGTTGAGGCAACAAATTCTTCCTTGTGAAGCAACCCTCTGTTTAATTCCAATCAAAGTCAGAACAATGAGTAATAGATTCATATCAAGAAACATTTAGAGTAAGTCAAACGAGAAAGGTAAACACAGGCCTTGAAACAGGGCATCAGAGTTGTGAAACAAGTTCCCATATACACAGTAACCATCCCACTGGACATTATCACCACTTGAAGACGTCTGTAAGTGGCTGGTTATAGAGAGCAAGGATGGACATCCAAGGCACATCATAGACATCATCTCCAATCACAATTATGCTCCCCATGGGTCACTAATTGGTAGGTTCCATTGTTCACATACCTACAAGCTCAGGCATTGACATAAGACTTAGATATTGGTAAGTTTAAAAGCCTGCTTAACGGAACACTTGATAATATCCAAATTCCACCTGAAGCGACTGAGTGCACTAATCTTCAGTATAATTTACATCAGAATACTCCCATGATTTTTGTTTACATCTGTCATGTCAGTGATTGTTAGGGTGGCTAGTTAGGGCGGCTAGTTAGGGCGGCTAGTTAGGGCGGCTAGTTAGGGCAGGGAAAGAGAGACAAATAGACACAGAGGCAGGCCTAACTCCAGGGCTTAATATCAACAAGCCATAAAGATAATAAAGAAATATAATATTGCGAAATCATTGGCCATTGTTAACATTTCATTGGAAAAAAGTGTTATCATTTTGGGGTGAAATTAGAAAAAAATAAAAGTTCCTGTAAAAGGATAACGAACGCCACCGATGATATCTTTGGGCCCCGTAATATGTGTCATGTTTTTAAAGGGAAATATTCAACATTGCACAACAGTGCGAGATATTGCGCAGATGATATCTGATACTGATCTAACAACAGCTGTATATGACACCTGCGTACACCCTGGTACCCTAATGTTAAAACACCTATGCACTCTTAACACCTATAATGGTTGAGAAAGCCTTAAGAAAGCTATAAAAAATGGCATAATAAAAGGTCCTTAAATATGGAAAGCTGAAACTGTATGTCTTAAAGGACTCTCTCTCTCTCAGGGTACCAGACACCTCTGTACCTGTACCCATACCCAAGGCCAGTACCAGCTTCTATGCCCTACTCTGATAACTCTAGAGCTATGAGACCATAAACACACTATTAAAGAAAGTATTGGATTAAATACTGATTTACTTTCTAACTGGCCAACTACACACTTCTGAATTTCAATTTGCAAATAATAACTCGTTTTTCAACAACGCTCTGAAGCTTCGTGGTGGCGGAAATTATGTATGTATGTATGTGTATATATATATATATATATATATATATATATATATATATATATATATATATATATATATATATATATACATATGTCGTACCTAGTAGCCAGAACGCACTTCTCAGCCTACTATGCAAGGCCTGATTTGCCTAATAAGCCAAGTTTTCATGAATTAATTGTTTTTCGACTACCTAACCTACCTAACCTAACCTAACCCAACTTTTTCGGCTACCTAACCTAACCTATAAAGATAGGTTAGGTTAGGTTAGGTAGGGTTGGTTAGGTTCGGTCATATATCTACGTTAATTTTAACTCCAATAAAAAAAAATGACCTCATACATAATGAAATGGGTAGCTTTATCATTTCATAAGAAAAAAATTAGAGAAAATATATTAATTCAGGAAAACTTGGCTTATTAGGCAAATCGGGCCTTGCATAGTAGGCTGAGAAGTGCGTTCTGGCTACTAGGTACGACATATATATATGCAATTGACGATCACAAAACACTGATCATTTTATGCGGAAAATCCACAGAGAAATATGAAATGAGGTGAACGTTTCAGCTTGTTAAAGACTTTGTCAACACCAGACTGACTCAAAGTCAGTCTGGTGTTGACAAAGGCTTTAACAAGCCGAAACGTTCACCTCATTTCATATTTCTCTGTGGATTTTCCGCATATATATATATATATATATATATATATATATATATATATATATATATATATATATATATATATATATATATATATATATATATATATATATATATATATATATATATATATATATATATAAATAACGCGAGAGCATGTATTTGCATATGTATTTTCGATCTTAATTGGCCAATCAGATTACCATGAAGGCGTTCATAAATATATTTAAAGGGGAAGCTATCATTTTCCGTAGTCAGGAAGGGAGTAAGTTAATTACTGAGCGTCACCCAATTCTCATTAACATGCAAATACACAACCACTTCCTCTGCAGCAGGCGGACCTCTTATAATTGGTGGTAAGTGAAGTGCCTAGCGATCAAGAGGAAGTAGGCTCCAATCAAGAGGGTTGGAAGGGTAGAGTCATCAAGTGGAAACGAGAGGAGGTTCCAATCATCAAGAGGGAACGAGACGAGGTTCCAATCATCAAGAGGGAACGAGAGGAGGTTCCAATCATCAAGAGGGAACGAGAGGAGGTTCCAATCATCAAGAGGGAACGAGAGGAGGTTCCAATCATCAAGAGGGAACGAGAGGAGGTTCCAATCATCAAGAGGGAACGAGAGGAGGTTCTAGTCATCAAGAGGGAACGAGAGGAGGTTCCAATCATCAAGAGGGAACGAGAGGAGGTTCCAATCATCAAGAGGGAACGAGAGGAGGTTCCAATCATCAAGAGGGAACGAGAGGAGGTTCCAATCATCAAGAGGGAACGAGAGGAGGTTCCAATCATCAAGAGGGAACGAGAGGAGGTTCCAATCATCAAGAGGGAACGAGAGGAGGTTCCAATCATCAAGAGGGAACGAGAGGAGGTTCCAATCATCAAGAGGGAACGAGAGGAGGTTCCAATCATCAAGAGGGAACGAGAGGAGGTTCCAATCATCAAGAGGGAACGAGAGGAGGTTCTAGTCATCAAGAGGGAACGAGAGGAGGTTCCAATCATCAAGAGGGAACGAGAGGAGGTTCCAATCATCAAGAGGGAACGAGAGGAGGTTCCAATCATCAAGAGGGAACGAGAGGAGGTTCCAATCATCAAGAGGGAACGAGAGGAGGTTCCAATCATCAAGAGGGAACGAGAGGAGGTTCCAATCATCAAGAGGGAACGAGAGGAGGTTCCAATCATCAAGAGGGAACGAGAGGAGGTTCTAGTCATCAAGAGGGAACGAGAGGAGGTTCCAATCATCAAGAGGGAACGAGAGGAGGTTCCAATCATCAAGAGGGAACGAGACGAGGTTCCAATCATCAAGAGGGAACGAGAGGAGGTTCCAATCATCAAGAGGGAACGAGAGGAGATTCCAGTCATGAAGAGGGAACGAGAGGAGGTTCCAATCATCAAGAGGGAACGAGAGGAGGTTCCAATCATCAAGAGGGAACGAGAGGAGGTTCTAGTCATCAAGAGGGAACGAGAGGAGGTTCCAATCATCAAGAGGGAACGAGAGGAGGTTCCAATCATCAAGAGGGAACGAGAGGAGGTTCCAATCATCAAGAGGGAACGAGAGGAGGTTCCAATCATCAAGAGGGAACGAGAGGAGGTTCCAGTCATGAAGAGGGAACGAGAGGAGGTTCCAATCATCAAGAGGGAACGAGAGGAGGTTGCAGTCATCAAGAGGGAACGAGAGGAGGTTCCAATCATCAAGAGGGAACGAGAGGAGGTTCCAATCATCAAGAGGGAACGAGAGGAGGTTCTAGTCATCAAGAGGGAACGAGAGGAGGTTCCAATCATCAAGAGGGAACGAGAGGAGGTTGCAGTCATCAAGAGGGAACGAGACGAGGTTCCAATCATCAAGAGGGAACGAGAGGAGGTTCCAATCATCAAGAGGGAACGAGAGGAGGTTCCAGTCATGAAGAGGGAACGAGAGGAGGTTCCAGTCATCAAGAGGGAACGAGAGGAGGTTCCAGTCATCAAGAGGGAACGAGAGGAGGTTGCAGTCATCAAGAGGGAGGGTCGGGGGGGGGGGGGGCAGCCTGAAGGGGAAGGCTTGATAATAGAGCCACTAAATAAAATATATAAACGTGAACAAAAGGAAGTAAAGAAAACAACTCTCCGGGGAGGAGTTTGTTGGGGTGAAGGGTGGCCTGGGGGTGGACCTGGGGAGCCTGGGGTGAAGGGTGGCCTGGGGGTGGACCTGGGGAGCCTGGGGTGAAGGGTGGCCTGGGGGTGGACCTGGGGAGCCTGGGGTGAAGGGTGGCCTGGGGGTGGACCTGGGGAGCCTGGGGTGAAGGGTGGCCTGGGGGTGGGCCTGGGGAGCCTGGGGTGAAGGGTGGCCTGGGGGGTGGACCTGGGGAGCCTGGGGTGAAGGGTGGCCTGGGGGGTGGACCTGGGGAGCCTGGGGTGAAGGGTAGCCTGGAGGGTGGACCTGGGGAGCCTGGGGTGAAGGGTGGCCTGGGGGTGGACCTGGGGAGCCAGGGGTGAAGGGTGGCCTGGGGGGTGGACCTGGGGAGCCTGGGGTGAAGGGTGGCCTGGAGGGTGGACCTGGGGAGCCTGGGGTGAAGGGTGGCCTGGGGGTGGACCTGGGGAGCCTGGGGTGAAGGGTGGCCTGGGGGTGGGCCTGGGGAGCCTGGGGTGAAGGGTGGCCTGGGGGTGGGCCTGGGGAGCCTGGGGTGAAGGGTGGCCTGGGGGGTGGACCTGGGGAGCCTGGGGTGAAGGGTGGCCTGGGGGTGGACCTGGGGAGCCTGGGGTGAAGGGTGGCCTGGGGGTGGACCTGGGGAGCCTGGGGTGAAGGGTGGCCTGGGGGTGGACCTGGGGAGCCTGGGGTGAAGGGTGGCCTGGGGGTGGGCCTGGGGAGCCTGGGGTGAAGGGTGGCCTGGGGGTGGGCCTGGGGAGCCTGGGGTGAAGGGTGGCCTGGGGGGTGGACCTGGGGAGCCTGGGGTGAAGGGTGGCCTGGGGGTGGACCTGGGGAGCCTGGGGTGAAGGGTGGCCTGGGGGTGGACCTGGGGAGCCTGGGGTGAAGGGTGGCCTGGGGGTGGACCTGGGGAGACTGGGGTGAAGGGTGGCCTGGGGGTGGGCCTGGGGAGCCTGGGGTGAAGGGTGGCCTGGGGGTGGACCTGGGGAGCCTGGGGTGAAGGGTGGCCTGGGGGTGGGCCTGGGGAGCCTGGGGTGAAGGGTGGCCTGGGGGTGGGCCTGGGGAGCCTGGGGTGAAGGGTGGCCTGGGGGTGGGCCTGGGGAGCCTGGGGTGAAGGGTGGCCTGGGGGGTGGACCTGGGGAGCCTGGGGTGAAGGGTGGCCTGGGGGTGGGCCTGGGGAGCCTGGGGTGACCCTAAAGGCCGGGGATCAATCCCCAGCGGAAACAAATGGGCAGAGCTACTTTCACCCTGCTGCCCCTGTTACCTAGCAATAAATAGGTACCTGGGAGTTAGACAGCTGCTACGGGCTGTTTCCTGGTGGTAAGAGTGGAGAAAAAAAATAATTAGTTGTTTGTAACAGTTGATAGATTGATAGTTGAGCGGCGAGCCGAAAGAGCAGAGTTCAACCCCCGGAAGCACAACTAGGTGAATACATACACACACACACACACACACACACACACACACACACACACACACACACACACACACACACACACACACACACACACACACACACACACACACACACACACACACACACACACACACACACACACACACACACACACACACACACACACACACACACACACACACACACACACACACACACACACACACACACACACACACACACACACACACACACCACACACACACACACACACACACACACACACACACACACACACACACACACACACACTCACACACACACACACACACACACACACACACACACACACACACACACACACACACACACACACACACACACACACACACACACACACACACACACACACACACACACACTCACACACACACACACACACACACACACACACACACACACACACACACACACACACACACACACACACACACACACACACACACACACACACACACACACACACACACACACACACACACACACACACACACACACACACACACACACACACACACACCTGTGTAAGGAATCATTCAGAATCTTGTACACCACATATGTAAGACCAATCCTGGAGTATGCGGCCCCAGCATGGAGCCCGTACCTTGTCAAGCACAAGACGAAGCTGGAAAAAGTCCAAAGGTATGCTACTAGACTAGTTCCAGAACTAAGAGGCATGAGTTATGAGGAAAGGCTGCGGGAAATGCACCTCACGACACTGGAAGACAGAAGAGTAAGGGGGGACATGATCACAACCTACAAAATCCTCAGGGGAATCGACCGGGTAAACAAGGATGAACTATTCAACACTGGTGGGACGCGAACAAGGGGACACAGGTGGAAGCTGAGTACCCAAATGAGCCACAGAGACGTTAGAAAGAACTTTTTCAGTGTCAGAGTAGTTAGTAAATGGAATGCATTAGGAAGTGATGTGGTGGAGTCTGACTCCATACACAGTTTCAAATGTAGATATGATAGAGCCCAATAGGCTCAGGAATCTGTACACCAGTTGATTGACGGTTGAGAGGCGGGACCAAAGAGCCAGAGCTCAACCCCCGCAAGCACAATTAGGTGAGTACAATTAGGTGAGTACACACTCACACACACACACACACACACACACACACACACACACACACACACACACACACACACACACACACACACACACACACACACACACACACACACACACATTCTACCTCTCAAGGGGAAGGAACTCTGTATCCTACATCATAGAGAACTACATCACAGGGCTCTAAGTCATAGAGAACTACGTCTCAGTGCTCTACGTCACAGGGCTCTACATCATAGGGTACTACGTCATAGGACTCTAAGTCATTGAGAACTAAGTCACAGGGCTCTATATCATAGAGTACTACGTCATATGGCTCTACACCATAGGGTACTACGTCATAGGACTCTACACCATAGGATACTAAGTCACAGGGCTCTACATCATAGAGAATTACGTCACAGGACTCTACACCATAGAGAACTACGTCACAGAGCTCTTCGTTGTTAAATATGTTTAATACCTGTTCAAACACCAGGTAGTCACACCTGCCGGGATCACCAATCAACGTCCAAAACGCTCCCTACACTTTAACCATAAATTAACCCCCTCAAAATGTCATTACAAACGTTCCATAATCACCCTTAAATCAGATATAGGACTAACTACCGTCAGCCGGGCAGGTAACGAAGTGGTTAACTCGCCTGGAATAGTTTTAGGGGAAAATATATTTGATGTTTGGGATGTGTTGTTGCGGGAGTTTGGGATCATAGTGGGAAAAAAACAGAAAAATGGAAACAAAAACACGTAAAAAGTCTAAAAGAAAGTCCCACACTCATATAAAAGTTTAAAAGAAAGTCCCACACTCATATAAAAGTCTAAAAGAAAGTCCCACACTCATATAGATGTCTAAAAGAAAGTCCCACACTCATATAAAAGTCTTAAATAAAGTCCCACACTCATATGAAAGTCTAAAAGAAAGACCCACACTCATATAGATGTCTAAAAGAAAGTCCCACACTTAAATAAGATTCTAAAAGAAAGTCCCACACTCATTTATAAGTCTGACCCTCACACGGTCATTTCGTGATACCGAGTATGTCGTTAATAATACTAAATTATTATTATGTTTCTTCTATGTAGGGTATATCGCAACAAAATACTGAAGGAGTATGCATGATGGGATCGAACCTGTGTATTCGGATTCATCAGGCATACTTACAACCGACAGGACTATTATATGGTTTTCTTTGATTCAGATGCTTTGTTGATTTATGCAGGTGGGTTTAGAAGCAGACTTCCTATAGCTCGTGATAAGCCTTACTCTTCCACTTTTCCCCTAGATCATAACCCGCTGATCGGTTAAGAACCAGGTACTGAGTTACTGCTGGGTGAAAAGAGGCAAACAGTTAAGGATTGGTAGCTAGTCAATTCTTCCCGACCAGGATACGAAACTTAGACCACATCGCTCGCGAAGCGTGGGACGAATGTGTCTCCACTTCGCCACCAGGGATTGGTGGTAGTGCATGTGCCAGAGAAATTCATGGATGCGGGTTCGAGCCCTAGGGAATACCACTCCAAGATCTCGTCAGTAATTAGAAGCAAAGTAGCAATTCTCGCAAGGAAACCACTTCCCCCTTGACTGGCGCGCAGAGCTGGATATAAACAGTAGCGCAACGGACCTCTGGGCACAGTTACAGCCCCGCTCCTGTGCCAGGTAAGTCCACTACGGGCTCACCATAGCCCGTGCTACTTGGAACTTTTTGTTCCGATTTGCTGAATCTTAAACAACAACAACGGAGCTCTGAGTCAGGGGGAGACAAAGCCTGGAGAATGGTTCCTTGGGGCAGGCAGGCTGTACTTTAGCACGCTGGGCGGTCGTCTCCCGTGTCCCTGAAGACGCTCTCCAGTCTTCCCTTACTGGGTAAACGCACGCCACCCCACCATCTCCTCCCCTCTGGCCCTGCTCCCACTCTCATCACCTGTGTACCTCTTCCTTCATACGTAACTTCTTTCGTCTACACCCGGTGTTTACACTCGGTGTCTACACCTCTTTTTTGGTGATATATATATATATATATATATATATATATATATATATATATATATATATATATATATATATATATATATATATATATATATATATAACAGGGGTAGACAAGGTAGATGTCAGACGTGTGACCGGGTATGCTATATCCGGTTGAGTGACGATAATGTGCGCATTCATTACCACAACGGAGCCAGGTGTTTGGGTTCTGGGCGCCCTCCCAGGGAGAACACCAATCAACAGCCCACACCGCCCGTAAGGCAAAACACCTCCCAGACCTTCATTCCCACAGAAAATTTATTAGAAGCTATCAAAGCAACATCGGCCAGAACCTTGCAACACATCCCTAAAGCAGCCCGCCCCCATGCAGCAGCCAAATTATCTGCCCTCCTGAGAAAGGTCAACGACTCTCCTGGAACGACCCAAGCATGGCACAACCTCCTAATGTTTGGCAACATATGTCTAGCCACCCCTGCAAGGAGAGACAAAACCTTAGCTGCCTCAGTCATCAAAGCTATAAATGATTTTCCCAGGGAGGACAACCAGGTGCGCCTTCCCACTCGCGCGAGAAACACCCACGGCAGGAAGAGCAACAGTAGCATATCCGAGACATCAAAAATCAGAACATCAGTCACCAAGAAAATAGAAGAAGGAAACACTATTGGAGCAATAAGAGTCATCACCAGTGAGGACTCAATTGCCGACAGAGATGCCGCAACAGCTCAAGCCCTAAGGGAGAAACACCCACCCAGGGCTCCGCGTGAGGACGACATTGTACAAGTGGGGGCTACCGGAGCAGAACCTCTCTGGGTGGCTGAATCTGTGGTCCATAAAGCAGCCATGTCCTTCCCTACAGGATCAGCAGGTGGGTTCACAGGACTAAAACCCAACCACCTCAAGCAAATGCTCAACCCTGCACTGGGTGACATTGCAAAGAACCTCTTGGTGGAACTAACCAGATTCACCAACACATGTCTAGCTGGCAACATACCAGCGTCCATAAGACCTATCTTTTTTGGAGCATCTCTCTGTGCTCTAAAGAAAAAGGATGGAGGGATCAGGCCAATAGCTGTGGGCAATTCTCTCCGGCGTCTCGTCGCAAAGGCAGCTGCAAGAACAGTTAGTGATGCAGCGGCCAACATGCTGAAGCCAAAACAGCTCGGGTTTGGCATTCCACAAGGGTGTGAGGCGGCAGCCCATGCAGCTCGAGCCTTCATCGCCAACATCACAGACGAAAAGGCCCTTATCAAGCTAGATTTCAAAAATGCCTTCAATTTGGTGCGGAGGGATGCTGTACTCCGTGCGGTTCATAGTCATTTCCTTTCCCTCTACCCTTTTGTACATTCATGCTACAGTATGGATCTTAAGCTACTTTTTGGCGAACATGAAATTGACTCGCGAGAAGGCGTCCAACAGGGTGACCCCCTCGCTCCTCTCCTTTTCTGCTTAGTCATCAAACAAGTCACAGAGGTCCTGTCCAGCGAGCTTAACATCTGGTTCTTGGATGATGGTACCCTAGCTGGTTCCCAAGACTCCCTCCTGGAGGACATCAGAAAAATCCAGGAGCAAGGTGCAGTTTTAGGCCTCACCCTGAACCCTTCTAAATGTGAAATAATATGTTCCAACCAGGGCATCGTAGAGAGAATAGAGGGTCTTCTGCCAAATATCCATAAAACTAAACCTGAAGACAGCACACTCCTAGGAGCTCCCCTGGGGTTGAAAGCCATCGATGAGGTCCTTGATAAGAAAATCGCCGACCTTAAGAGGATGGATGGGAGGATTGAGGATATTGATGCTCATGATGCACTCTACCTCATCACCAGATGTCTGTCCCTCCCCAGGTTAACCTACTTTCTGAGGTGTTCACCATCTTACAGTAGCCAAAAACTAAGTGAGTATGACCGGTTACTGAAATCAATGCTAGAAAAAGCCCTTAACCTCTCTCTCGATGACCTACAGTGGAAACAAGCCTCTCTTCCCGTAAGACTTGGGGGCCTCGGAGTTCGAAAAGCAACGCAAATCGCTGTTCCAGCCTTCCTGTCCTCCTTATCAGCATCCGACGACCTTGTGAAGGAAATTCTACCTGCCCACTTACATCAGCTGGCAGGTGTACATGATCCCAATTTTACACGCTGTGCCACAGAGTGGGCCTCTCGTGCAGGCCAATCACCTCAACCACCATCCCCAAAATCCCACAAGCAATCCAGCTGGGATGGTCCCATTGTAGACCAAGTTACTGCAGAGTGCCTGGGTGCTGCAACAACACAACACGACATTGCTCGCCTCACAGCAGTAGCAGCACCACATGCAGGGGATTTCCAGTTAGCAACCCCAATGTCGGCAACTGGCACGCGTCTCACACCACACGCCCTCCGAATTGCTGTGGCCCTCCGCCTTGCTGCCCCAATCCACACCAGATATAGGTGTATTTGCGGCGAGGTGGTGTCGGAAAATCCGACACCATTTAATAATAATATCATACAGACAGATAATTGCTGCTGTATTACCAACAAGTTACCCATAGAAAACGTAACTTGTAGTGGAATTACCGTCTATAGAAAACGGGATATCATCACCACATACTATTATAATTCACCAGCTATTCTGCTGGGAATTATTCTTAAATACATTAGTCTTTGGACTTTACCATCATAAAAACATCTTATATAAATTAACTTAATTATCAATATTAAAGTAGAGTAAATGTGACCCTTCTATCACTTTCTGAAATGTGGACAATGTAAGCCAGGCGTCAGAGGGAGGAAGGAGGAGCCATTGTTGTGTCACCTCCGAGACGTGTGGAGCAAATTCGGCTCCTATCATTCTGGACAATGTCGGCCAGTAACGTCAATAGGATGGAGTGTTAAACAGCCATTGTTTATATTGAGACCAGAGGCTCACACGGGAGCAAATTCGGCTCCTGTTAATTTACTTGGACGTAGTGTTATGGAAACCAAAGGTACCATCTCCAACACGATGTCTACAATTCAAGTTAAGTCTATCCGAAACCCGTTTATCATTCATTTATGGCCATTAATGTCAGGATATAGGGTGACCCGGTTAGATCGCGAAATCGCCTCAAACTAAAGGTAATTAAGCCAGGTCTTCATGTTCCATGTACTGTATAGTGTTTTCTCTGATATAGCTTGTCATATATAGGATTCTGGCTTCACAGCTAGCGCACTTTTGACAGGTCAAGACGAGGATGGAAGACTTTGTGCACCAGTTACTGGGTGAGGAAGCTACCTCAAAGAGGATAATTTGGTGTCTACACCCTAGTTATACCTGGTGGACTAACCTGCTGTACTATAAGATAAGGAACCTCATCAATGTATGTAGTTATTTCTGTAGTTTGAATGGCTGCATATATATAAACTAATAAACCCCCCCTAATGTGTAGAGGATCGATTTGTGAGATTATGAGATTATTGCAGAAATACAGTCCACTCATCATTATACAAATTGCTATCGAAGTATATAAATTAAATAAATATAAATCTCACAGGTCGGTTCCCACATTATTTGGACCTTCGGAACCGGAATATTCGGTCCTATGAACCCACATTTGGTCATCTTAGTACCGGATGAACCAGTTAACCAGTGGATTCATTAAATATACTAGTGCAGTGTTATTTAAACAAAGCCAGCAGTCAAGACGGCAGCGTAGCCTCGAGGGAGCTCAGGAGCCTCCCTCAGCCCAGTTCAGCTTCGTCAGCGGTTTCATGCACACCCACAGATATTTGGTGGCATGTTATTTCGTGAAATGACAGCGCTAATATAGAATCCAGCCAAATTAGTGACTGTGTCTTCGCGAGATTGTTCACGGATTTCGTGGTGTTACATTTCGCGAGAGATTATCTACGAATTTTGTGGACTTTATTTCGCGAGGTCACTAATAATATTTAATACTTCTAGATAATATTAGAAGTTTCATAGAGGCTAATTAAGAGGCTATTATCAATAATTGTGTATATTATTTCTCCAAAATAGAGAATTATTTAATATAAATTGCACTAGTGATCACAGTATAATATTTACTAATTGCCAACCCACAACAGGGTAGGATATTAACCATTGACTAGTTGAACTATTATTGCTCATCCTAGTCCCATTATTACCATAGTCAGTTGTACTATATTGAACAACCTAACACCATTAATGAATGGTCCAGACCCTATTTTGGGTGTAATTTTTATCAACTCGAGTTGAGTTGTGTATATATAATAATTTACTTATGATCATTACACCTTTGAGTGATTAATTAGTGTCTCTACCATCCTGGGGTGATATAGAAGAGCTAACCTAAAGGTACTTCCAGTGACACTGGTTTATCACTCAAATCATTAGTGTGTATGATTGTATATATATAATGTGTATTAATTTTAAGTGCTAACCTCTAGTAGAGGTAGGATTATTGCCTAGTGAGTGCAGAATTTACCCTAGGCTACCATTAGTGTTTGTTCAGTATTATGAGCAGCCCAAGTACAAGTCCCACAAGGCTTCACCAACGAGCCAGTATGGATAATGCAGGGAGAATGAAAAGAACCCTTGCAGGTCTTAAAGGCCACTTAACAAGACAGATCAAGAAATGTGAAGATTTGTCACAACAATCTCAAGTTGATTATGCTGACCTGGAAAGCTATTATCAAGCAGCTGCAGGTAAATTTGAGCAAATCAAATGCCAAATGGCTGTCCTTGTGGGGGCAGACTACTACCATCGATTCATCGGTAGCCCTACTAAATATCAGGGCATAACCATGTTAAAGTCTGCAGGAGGTAAATTACTCTCAGGCCCAGTATCAAGCCTGAGGAGACCTATGCCTGCAGATAAACAATACCAATAGAAATCTAAATTTGTCAGCTGATTATATTTCTCCAGTAGCATTATACTAAGGAGATTACAGCTGACTATACCAACAGAGGTTGATGTTAGTATCATCATTTGAAGCTGAAGATGAGTTCATGAGGCCTCAGTGGCAAATCAGTGAACAGTAGCCTAAAACAGCTACAAGTCACTGCGACCAATGTCACTGATCCCACTGCAGTCTCAGAACCATACTTTACTTTAATGATGAGCTATTCAATCTTCTGAATCAATTAACTAAATTAAACCCCAATAAATCTGATGACTGATTTGATACATTTATTATTTAATCAAGATGTATTCCATGGGCCTCAGTGTTTATATATCAGTGACCAGTTACCTGAAGAAACTTCAAGTTATATCTGATGTCACTGATCTCACTGCAGTCCCTGAATCATACTTGACTGTAGTACTTGATCACAACCAGTCTTCTGGGTTAAATAATATGTAATAAGGCTTGAATATTAGCCTTTCAAGAGTTGACAGGGAAATGAAATCGCATTAGACTTCTAACCCCTACAACTCTAGTACGGGACATCCGTCCTGTACGAACAGACGCACAAATGTGTGCTTACTAACTACTAACATCAAATTAATCTAATAATTCGAAGGAGGAGTATCGGTGTTCGTCTGTTCTAAATAGGACTTCGACCCGTGAGCAGCCCCCTGGGGAATTATGTCGGAAAATCCGACACCATTTAATAATAATATCATACAGACAGATAATTGCTGCTGTATTACCAACAAGTTACCCATAGAAAACGTAACTTGTAGTGGAATTACCGTCTATAGAAAACGGGATATCATCACCACATACTATTATAATTCACCAGCTATTCTGCTGGGAATTATTCTTAAATACATTAGTCTTTGGACTTTACCATCATAAAAACATCTTATATAAATTAACTTAATTATCAATATTAAAGTAGAGTAAATGTGACCCTTCTATCACTTTCTGAAATGTGGACAATGTAAGCCAGGCGTCAGAGGGAGGAAGGAGGAGCCATTGTTGTGTCACCTCCGAGACGTGTGGAGCAAATTCGGCTCCTATCATTCTGGACAATGTCGGCCAGTAACGTCAATAGGATGGAGTGTTAAACAGCCATTGTTTA
Organism: Procambarus clarkii; assembly: GCF_040958095.1. Taxonomy (NCBI): domain Eukaryota; kingdom Metazoa; phylum Arthropoda; class Malacostraca; order Decapoda; family Cambaridae; genus Procambarus; species Procambarus clarkii. The sequence continues at coordinate 51,907,050 of NC_091153.1, read as the reverse complement.
TATTGAGACCAGAGGCTCACACGGGAGCAAATTCGGCTCCTGTTAATTTACTTGGACGTAGTGTTATGGAAACCAAAGGTACCATCTCCAACACGATGTCTACAATTCAAGTTAAGTCTATCCGAAACCCGTTTATCATTCATTTATGGCCATTAATGTCAGGATATAGGGTGACCCGGTTAGATCGCGAAATCGCCTCAAACTAAAGGTAATTAAGCCAGGTCTTCATGTTCCATGTACTGTATAGTGTTTTCTCTGATATAGCTTGTCATATATAGGATTCTGGCTTCACAGCTAGCGCACTTTTGACAGGTCAAGACGAGGATGGAAGACTTTGTGCACCAGTTACTGGGTGAGGAAGCTACCTCAAAGAGGATAATTTGGTGTCTACACCCTAGTTATACCTGGTGGACTAACCTGCTGTACTATAAGATAAGGAACCTCATCAATGTATGTAGTTATTTCTGTAGTTTGAATGGCTGCATATACATAAACTAATAAACCCCCCCTAATGTGTAGAGGATCGATTTGTGAGATTATGAGATTATTGCAGAAATACAGTCCACTCATCATTATACAAATTGCTATCGAAGTATATAAATTAAATAAATATAAATCTCACAGGTCGGTTCCCACAGGTGGTGGCTGACAGGTACGGTCACCATGGCCTACTCTGCCAAAGCACAGGGGGATGGCACTCGAGGCACAGTGAAGTTAACGACATCATCAAGAGGAGCCTCACCACAGCTGGATGCCCAGCTGAAAGAGAGCCCCGTTACCTAACGCCCCGTAACTCTGATCCTCTTATTGGTCGCCCGGATGGTATCACAGTGAACCCCTGGAAGAATGGCAAGCAGTTGGTATGGGACTACACGTGCGTATCAACCCTGGCTAACACCTACATTAACCTCAGTGTTGCACAACCAGGTGGCGCTGCCACCCACAGGGAAGCAGCCAAATCCCGTAAGTATAGAGAACTGGATCACCACTACAATTTTGTCCCCATTGCTTCTGAGACGCTCGGCGCCTGGGGTAAAAGTGCTACCAGTTTTTTGAAGGAACTGGGTTCTAGGCTCATTGAAACAACAAGGGACCCGAGAGCTGCAAGCTTTCTTTTCCAGCGCCTCAGTGTGGCGATACAGAGGGGAAATGCGCACTGCATCCAGGGTTCCTGCCCGCCATCTGAGGAGCTGGAGGAACTCGACAACCTATGACAACCATCTTTGTAACCCATATGTAACTCCTTTTTTGTAACAAAGTTCAAATAAAGTAAATATATATGTGTACATACAAAAGAATGGGGGTGGTAGGAGAAGATAATATTAGTGTTCAGTGAGAAACCACAAGGTCTCCTCTGAATACTTTTTATTTTCTTCTCCGAGGCTATGGGTCCCCACATTGGCACCAGAGGTGGTACCCTCACAAACTTTAAAAAAAAAAATATATATATATATATATATATTATTAAATATGACCGAAAAAGTAAGATTAATAATTCTAACACGAATTTTCTCAATCTTTCGTACATTTCTTTTCACTGTTGGAGGTAATTCAAAAATCAATTCTCCAAAATTCATTTTTATTTCTAGTCTGACGCGACACGAGCGCGTTTCGTAAAACTTATTACATTTTCAAAGACTTTAGTTTACAAATACACAACTGAATAGAACTTACACATCTCCGATTTTTGTTTATATCTACATTTGAGTGAGGTGGATGGGGTGAGGTGGCATTAATAGGGTATTAATTTCATCAACAAAAGACAGAACAAGAGGTGGCATTAATAGGGTATTAATTTCATCAACACAAGACAGAACACGAAAAAATGGGTATTGAAATGGAAGTGATTGTAGAAAGCCTATTGGTCCATATTTCTTGATGCTTCTATATTGGAGCGGAGTCTTCAGGTGGGTAGAATATAGTTGTGCATTAATTGGCTGTTGATTGCTGGTGTTGACTTCTTAATGTGTAGTGCCTCGCAAACGTCAAGCCGCCTGCTATCGCTGTATCTATCGATGATTTCTGTGTTTTTTACTAGGATTTCTCTGGCGATGGTTTGGTTGTGGGAAGAGATTATGTTTCTTAATGGAGCCCTGTTGTTTATGCATCGTTAAACGCCTAGAAAGAGATGTTGTTGTCTTGCCTATATACTGTTTTTTTTTTGGAGCTTACAGTCCCCAAGAGGGCATTTGAAGGCATAGACGACGTTGGTCTCTTTTAAAGCGTTCTGCTTTGTGTTTGGAGAGTTTCTCATGAGTAGGCTGGCCGTTTTTCTGGTTTTATAGTAAATCGTCAGTTGTATCCTCTGATTTTTGTCTGTAGGGATAACGTTTCTATTAACAATATCTTTCAGGACCCTTTCCTCTGTTTTATGAGCTGTGGAAAAGAAGTTCCTGTAAAATAGTCTAACTTACAACATTATATGGAGGACCTATGGCAATTCCACGACCAAGAGATGGCTTCCTGAACCTTGCAGGAATTAACCTCACTGAGGACCAAGTCACTCTCCTAAATCTGGGCATAAACTGTCACGTTATGTCCAGACCGAGTGAGATGGCCCGGAAAGTAGAGTTGGAAATTCTGTTGGACGACATATTCGACCTTGAGACACAAAAGAAGCTCACTACCAAAGATACCTTACAAGCAGAACTTATTGCAGAAGGAGGAAAGAATCGAGGCAATTACAGAAGCACCATACTGTCCCCCGAGCTCAAAGCGGCAGCTAAAAGCCTTCGTGAGAACAAGGAGATAGTTGTCAGGAGAGGTGACAAGTCGCCAATATATGTGATTCTTAAAAAAGACGAATATCTGGCGAAAATGAACCTCATACTCTCTGACCAAACTAAGTTACAAAGGGTAACGAAGGACACTACAGCCGAATTGAAAGCAAAGGTCAACAAACTGATCGAAACTGTGAACGCCAAGAAATCCGGACTCCACCTGCCAAAGATCATTGGGGAATATAAACCTGGATATGCGTATGGAAATGTCAAGACACACAAGCCTGGAAACCCACTTCGGCCAATCATTAGCCAGATACCCACACCCACGTACAGACTGGCGAAGCGACTCAACGGCCTGCTGACTCCTTATGTTCCTTGCGCCTTCAGCCTGAAGTCTCCAAAGGAATTTGTTGACTTACTGCGGGGCACACGGGCCACAGGGATAAGAGCCTCGTTGGACGTAGAATCGCTGTTTACCAACGTACCTGTGGACGAGACAATCGGGATGATAGCCGACAGAGTGTATCGTGATCCAGCCTGTACTCCTCTTGACATACCCGAAAATATTCTAAGGAAACTACTCCAAGCTTGTACTAAAGAGGCACCCTTCTTGAGCTCGGATGGGCACATGTATAAGCAAGTAGATGGGGTCGCCATGGGTTCTCCCCTAGGTGTCCTGTTTGCAAACTTCTACATGGGTACCATCGAGCAAAAAGTCTTAGTCGACATGAACTTGAAACCGGCCATATACTGCAGGTATGTTGACGACATTTTTACACAGGTACCTGATGTCAGACATCTGCAGGAGCTGAAGGAGGCATTTGAGCAGAGTTCCGTGCTGCGTTTCACTTACGAGATGGAAAAGGATGGGAAGCTGCCCTTTCTAGATGTAACAGTCATGGAAAAGAGCGGAGGTTTCCACACCGCAGTCTACACTAAGGAAACGAACATAGGAATGTGCCTAAATGCCAACAGCGACTGCCCAGACAGGTACAAGAGGAGTGTTGTTAACGCATATGTCGACCGTGCTCTAAGCCACAGCTCAGAATGGAAGCAAGTCGACGAAGAACTCTGTAGGGTAAGGCAGGTCCTAGTCAACAACGGCTTCTCCAATGGTTTCGTCGAAGACATCATAAGAAGGAAAGTGAAACGCCATGCAACCTCTGAAGAGACAACTAACACAACACCTATACCCCCCTATTAGACTATTTTACAGGAACTTCTTTTCCACAGCTCATAAAACAGAGGAAAGGGTCCTGAAAGATATTGTTAATAGAAACGTTATCCCTACAGACAAAAATCAGAGGATACAACTGACGATTTACTATAAAACCAGAAAAACGGCCAGCCTACTCATGAGAAACTCTCCAGACGCAAAGCAGAACGCTTTAAAAGAGACCAACGTCGTCTATGCCTTCAAATGCCCACTTGGGGACTGTAAGCTCCAAAAAACCCAGTATATAGACAAGACAACAACATCTCTTTCTAGGCGTTTAACGATGCATAAACAACAGGGCTCCATTAAGGAACATATAATCTCTTCCCACAACCAAACCATCGCCAGAGAAATCCTAGTAAACAACACAGAAATCATCGATAGATACAGCGATAGCAGGCGGCTTGACGTTTGCGAGGCACTACACATTAAGAAGTCAACACCAGCAATCAACAGCCAATTAATGCACAACTATATTCTAACCACCTCAAGACTCCGCTCCAATATAGAAGCATCAAGAAATATGGACCAATAGGCTTTCTACAATCACTTCCATTTCAATACCCATTGTTTCGTGTTCTGTCTTGTGTTGATGAAATTAATACCCTATTAATGCCACCTCTTGTTTTGTCTTGTGTTGATGAAATTAATACCCTATTAATGCCACCTCACCCCATCCACCTCACTCAAATGTAGATATAAACAAAAACCGGAGATGTGTAAGTTCTATTCAGTTGTGTATTTGTAAACTAAAGTCTTTGAAAATGTAATAAGTTTTACGAAACGCGCTCGTGTCGCGTCAGACTAGAAATAAAAATGAATTTTGGAGAATTGATTTTTGAATTACCTCCAACAGTGAAAAGAAATGTACGAAAGATTGAGAAAATTCGTGTTAGAATTATTAATCTTACTTTTTCGGTCATATTTAATAATATATGTCTACAAGAAAGACTGCTACCAAAATATACTAATATATATATATATATATATATATATATATATATATATATATATATATATATATATATATATATATATATATATATATGTCGTACCTAATAGCCAGAACGCATTTCTCAGCCTACTATTCAAGGCCCGATTTGCCTAATAAGCCAAGTTTTCATGAATTCATGTTTTTTCGTCTACCTAACCTACCTAACCTAACCTAACCTAGCTTTTTTTGGCTACCTAACCTAACCTTACCTATAAATATAGGTTAGGTTAGGTTAGGTAGGGTTGGTTAGGTTCGGTCATATATCTACGTTAATTTTAACTCCAATAAAAAAAAATTGACCTCATACATAGAGAAAAGGGTTGCTTTATCATTTCATAAGAAAAAAATTATAGTAAATATATTAATTCAGGAAAACTTGGCTTATTAGGCAAATCGGGCCTTGAATAGTAGGCTGAGAAGTGAGTTCTGGCTACTAGGTACGACATATATATATATATATATATATATATATATATATATATATATATATATATATATATATATATATATGTCGTACCTAATAGCCAGAACGCACTTCTCAGCCTACTATTCAAGGCCCGATTTGCCTAATAAGCCAAGTTTTCATGAATTAATGTTTTTTCATCTACCTAACCTACCTAACCTAACCTAACCTAGCTTTTTTTGGCTACCTAACCTAACCTTACCTATAAATATAGGTTAGGTTAGGTTAGGTAGGGTTGGTTAGGTTCGGTCATATATCTACTTTAATTTTAACTCCAATAAAAAAAAATTGACCTCATACATAGAGAAAAGGGTTGCTTTATCATTTCATAAGAAAAAAATTATAGTAAATATATTAATTCAGGAAAACTTGGCTTATTAGGCAAATCGGGCCTTGAATAGTAGGCTGAGAAGTGAGTTCTGGCTACTAGGTACGACATATATATATATATATATATATATATATATATATATATAGATATATATATATATATATATATATATATATATATATATATATATATATATATATATATATATATATATATATATATATATATGTCGTACCTAATAGCCAGAACGCACTTCTCGGCCTACTGTCCAAGGCCCGATTTGCCTAATAAGCCAAGTTTTCCTGAATTAATATATTTTCTCTAACTTTTTTCTTATGAAATGATAAAGCTACCCATTACATTACGAATGAGGTCAATTTTTATTTATTGGAGTTAAAATTAACGTAGATATATGACCGAGCCTAACCAACCCTACCTAACCTAACCTAACCTATCTTTATAGGTTAGGTTAGGTTAGGTAGCCGAAAATGTTAGGTTAGGTTAGGTTAGGTTAGGTAGGTTAGATAGACGAAAAACAATTAATTCATGAAAACTTGGCTTATTAGGCAAATCGGGCCTTGGACAGTAGGCTGAGAAGTGAGTTCTGGCTACTAGGTACGACATATATATATATATATATATATATATATATATATATATATATATATATATATATATATATATGTCGTACCTAGTAGCCAGAACTCACTTTTTGGCCTACTATTCAAGGCCCGATTTGCTTAATAAGCCAAGTTTTCCTGAATTAATATATTTTTTCTATTTTTTTTCTTATGAAATGATAAAGCTACCCATTTCATTATGTATGAGTTCAATTTTTTTTTATTGGAGTTAAAATTAACGTAGATATATGACCGAACCTAACCAACCCTACCTAACCTAACCTAACCTATCTTTATAGGTTAGGTTTGGTTAGGTAGCCGAAAAAGTTAGGTTAGGTTAGGTTAGGTAGGTTAGGTAGTCGAAAAACAATTAATTCATGAAAACTTGGCTTATTAGGCAAATCGGGCCTTGCATAGTAGGCTGAGAAGTGAGTTCTGGCTACTAGGTACGACATATATATATATATATATATATATATATATATATATATATATATATATATATATATATATATATATATATATATGTCGTACCTAGTAGCCAGAACGCACTTCTCGGCCTACTATGCAAGGCCCGATTTGCCTAATAAGCGAAGTTTTCCTCAATTAATACATTTTCTCTAATTTTTTTCTTATGAAATGATAAAGCTACCCATTTCCTTTTGTATGAGGTCAATTTTTTTTGTTGGAGTTAAAATTAACATAGATATATGACCGAACCTAACCAACCCTACCTAACCTAACCTAACCTATCTTTATAGGTTAGGTTAGGTTAGGTAGCCGAAAAAGTTAGGTTAGGTTAGGTAGGTTAGGTAGTCGAAAAACAATTAATTCATGAAAACTTGGCTTATTAGGCAAATCGGGCCTTGCATAGTAGGCTGAGAAGTGCGTTCTGGCTATTAGGTACGACATATATATATATATATATATATATATATATATATATATATATATATATATATATAACAAACCTAACCTAACCTAACCAACCCTACCTAACCTAACCTAACCTATCTTTATAGGTTAGGTTAGGTTAGGTAGCCGAAAAAGTTAGGTTAGGTTAGGTTAGGTAGGTTAGGTAGTCGAAAAACAATTAATTCATGAAAACTTGGCTTATTAGGCAAATCGGGCCTTGCATAGTAGGCTGAGAAGTGCGTTCTGGCTATTAGGTACGACATATATATATATATATATATATATATATATATATATATATATATATATATATATATATATATATATATATATATATATATATACATATATATATATATATATATATATATATATATATATTTATATATATGTATATATATATATATGCTTTCTACCCTATACGTCTGTTTTGTATTATTTCTTACTCCTATGCCCTCACCTTTGTTTTTGCTTGTTAACCTCAACTTGTTTGTTACTTGCTGGTTGAGGTCACCTGACTTACATGTTCCTGCATGTTGGCCTTACCTTGTATGCTCGTTGCTTGTTGTTCAAAAGTTCACCAGGAAAGATCGCTGGTACACTTACACTGCCGATCGATCCGTTCTCACCTATAAATACCACATAAATCTGTCAGTTGATTGTTGCACCTCTATATCACTTTTTTCTCTAGTTCGTTGCAATCACAACATAAAAAATTGTAACAACAACAAAAATTGCACTCACTGAAACAGTTCTGCGTCAAGAATGTCATCTATAATGTTATCTTCCTCATATGTCACCCATAATGTTATCTTCCCCATATGTCAACCATAATGTTATCTTCCCCATATGTCACCCATAATGTTATCTTCCCCATATGTCACCCATAATGTTATCTTCCCCATATGTCACCCATAATGTTATCTTCCCCATATGTCACCCCATAATGTTATCTTCCCCATATGTCACCCCATAATGTTATCTTCCCCATATGTCACCCATAATGTTATCTTCCCCATATGTCAACCATAATGTTATCTTCCCCATATGTCACCCCATAATGTTATCTTTCCCATATGTCACCCCATAATGTTATCTTCCCCATATGTCACCCATAATGTTATCTTCCCCATATGTCACCCCATAATGTTATCTTTCCCATATGTCTCCCCATAATGTTATCTTCCCCATATGTCACCCATAATGTTATCTTCACCATATGTCACCCATAATGTTATCTTCCTCATATGTCACCCATAATGTTATCCTCCCCATATGTCACCCATAATGTTATCTTCTTCATATGTCACCCATAATGTTATCTTTCCCAAATGTCACCCATATTGTTATCATCCTCATTTGTCACCCATAATGTTATCTTCCCCATATGTCACCCATAATGTTATCTTCCTTTATAACGGGCTCAAAAACAATGTTATCTTAACCACCATTACATCCTCCAGTACCACGTGAACCACTGATAACAAATTCATGCCAATTTTTAACACTATGACTCACGTGCTGTGTTCGAGAGTCCCAGTGCCGCGAGGTCACATCCCACTTCAGCTGGGACGTGAACTGTTGACCAGTTCCCATAGATGTTTCTCTCTTCTGAATACTTTCGTTATTCGTGTGAGAGTAACTAGTCAATAGTCCGAAGGAAACACAGCTGACTGCGGCTGAATCTTTTTTTTACTAACTTCTACTTAATTCTAAGAATTACTAAGTCAGTTACAATACTCAACAACGGGGTGTTGTTTATGAATTCATTCGTCAAAGTATTGTGGTACTGTGTCCAAGACGAAACAATGGGTGTTTTACTAACATCACACACACATGTTCTTTGATTTGTATATGTACAAGTTATCTCCTTTCACGGTAGCATTATTCTAGAGATTGTGTGATAGCAAGTAAATATGTTAGCTGTTATAATGTAATTTATTGGAGAAAATCTGTTATAATGGTTATCGCACATCTGGCAACACGACCCTTATTCTCGTATAGTGTAAACATCGGCCACGTGGTCTGGGTTACGTATTGTAAACATCGGCCACGTGGTCTGGGTTACGTATTTTAAACATCGGCCACGTGGTCTGGGTTACGTATTTTAAACATCGGCCACGTGGTCTGGGTTACGTATTGTAAACATCGGCCACGTGGTCTGGGTTACGTATTGTAAACATCGGCCACGTGGTCTGGGTTAAGCTCCGGTTTAAACTTGTAATAGTAACATTGAAAATTTTCCACACTTGCTGCTCTCACTCACATTTCCTGTATGTTCTTGCGTGCTGCCTTCACCCTGTGTGTTCTTGCTTGCTGCCTTCACCCTGTGTGTTCTTGTCGGAAAATCCGACACCATTTAATATATCATACAGATAATAGCTGTATTGTACCAACAAGTTACCCATAGAAAACGTAACTTGTAGTGGAATTACCGTCTAAAGAAAACGGGATATCATCACCACACACTATTATAATTCACCAGCTATTCTGCTGGGAATTATTCTTAAATACATTAGTCTTTGGACTTTACCATCATAAAAACATCTTATATAAATTAACTTAATTATCAATATTAAAGTAGAGTAAATGTGACCCTTCTATCACGTTCTGAAATCTGGACAATGTAAGCCAGGCGTCAGAGTGAGGAAGGAGGGAGCCATTGTTGTGTCACCTCCGAGACGTGTGGAGCAAATTCGGCTCCTATCATTCTGGACAATGTCGGCCAGTAACGTCAATAGTATGGAGTGTTAAACAGCCATTGTGTTTATATTGAGACCAGAGGCTCACACGGGAGCAAATTCGGCTCCTGTTAATTTTACTTGGACGTAGTGTTATGGAAACCAAAGGTACCATCTCCAACACGATGTCTACAATTCAAGTTAAGTGTCTATCCGAAACCCGTTTATCATTCATTTATGGCCATTAATGTCAGGATATAGGGTGACCCGGTTAGATCACGTGGAAACCTCAAACTAAAGGTAATTAAGCCAGGTCTTCATGTTCCATGTACAGTTTTCTCTGAAATACTTGTCATATATAGGATTCTGGCTTCACAGCTAGCGCACTTTTGACAGGTCAAGACGAGGATGCAAGATTTTGTGCACCAGTTACTGGGTGATATGGAAGCTACCTCAAAGAGGATAATTTGGTGTCTACACCCTAGTTATACCTGGTGGACTAACCTGCTGTACTATAAGATAAGGAACCTCTTCAATGTTTAATAATGTGTAGTTAATACTGTAGTTTGATTGGCTGCATATATATATAAACAAATAAACCCCCCTAATGTGTAGAGGATCGATTTGTGAGATTAAGAGATTATTGCAGAAATACAGTCCACTTAACATTATACAAATTGCTATCAAAGTATATAAATTAACGTAAATATAAATTCATATAAATTAAATAAATATAAATCTCACAGGTCGGTTCCCACATTAATTGGACCTTCGGAACCGGAATATGCGGTCCTTTGAACCCACATTTGGTCCTTCGAACCGGATGAACCAGTTAACCAGTGGATTCATTAAATAAACTAGTGCAGTGTTATTTAAACAAAGCCAGCCAGTCATAGACAGCGGCGTTGCCTCGTGGGAGCTCAGGAGCCTCCCTCAGCCCAGTTCAGCTTCGTCAGCGGTTTCATGCACACCCACAGATATTTGGTGGAGTGTTATTCTGTGAAATGACAGCGCTAATATAGAAGCCAGCCAAATTAGTGACTGTGTCTTCGCGATATTGTTCACGGATTTCGTGGTGTTACATTTCGCGAGAGATTATCTACGAATTTTGTGGACTTTATTTCGCGAGGTCACTAATAACATTTAATACTTCTTGATAATATTAGAAGTTTCATAGAGGCTAATTAAGAGGCTATTATCAATAATTGTGTATATTATTTCTCCAAAATAGAGAATTATTTAATATATATTGCACTAGTGATCACAGTATAATATTTACTAATTGCCAACCCACAACAGGGTAGGATATTACCATTGACTAGTTGAACTATTATTGTTCATCCTAGTCCCATTATTACCATAGCCAGTTGTACTATATTAAACAACTTAACACCATTAATGAATGGTGCAGACCCTATTTTGGGTGTAATTTTTATCAACTCGAGTTGAGTTGTATATATAATAATTTACTTATGATCATTACACCTTTGAGTGATTACTTAGTGTCTCTACCATCCTAGGGTGATATAGAAGAGCTAACCTAAAGGTACTTCCAATGACACTGGTTTATCACTTAAATCATTAGTGTGTATGATTATATATATATAATGTGTATTAATTTTAAGTGCTAACCTCTAGTAGAGGTAGGATTATTGCCTAGTGAGTGCAGAATTTACCCTAGGCTACCATCAGTGCTTGTTCAGTATTATGAGCAGCCCAAGTACAAGCCCCACAAGGCTTCACCAACGAGCCAGTATGGATAATGCAGGGAGAATGAAAAGAACCCTTGCAGGTCTTAAAGGCCATTTAACAAGACAGATCAAGAAATGTGAAGATTTGTCACAACAATTAACAGATGATTATGCTGACCTGGAAAGCTATTATCAAGCAGCTGCAGGTAAATTTGAGCAAATCAAATGCCAAATGGCTGTCCTTGTGGGGACAGACTACTACCATCAATTCATCGGTAGCCCTACTAAATATCAGGGTATAACCATGTTAAACTCTGCAGGAGGTAAATTACTCTCAGGCCCAGTATCAAGCCTGAAGAGACCTATGCCTGCAGATAAACAATACCAGTAGAAATCTAAATTTGTCAGCTGATTATATTTCTCCAGTAGCATTATACTAAGGAGATTACAGCTGACTATACCAACAGAGGTTGATGTTAGTATCATCATTTAAAGCTGAAGATGAGTTCATGAGGCCTCAGTGGCAAATCAGTGAACAGTAGCCTAAAACAGCTACAAGTCACTGCGACCAATGTCACTGAACCCACTGCAGTCTCAGAACCATACTTTACTTTAATGATGAGCTATTCAATCTTCTGAATCAATTAATTAAATTAAACCCTAATAAATATGATGACTGATTTGATACATTTATTATTTAATCAAGATGTATTCCATGGGCCTCAGTGTTTATATATCAGTGACCAGTTACCTGAAGAAACTTCAAGTTATATCTAATGTCACTGATCTCACTGCAGTCCCTGAATCATACTTGACTGTAGTACTTGATCACATTCAGTCTTCTGGGTTAAATAATATGTAATAAGGCTTGAATATTAGCCTTTCAAGAGTTGACAGGGAAATGAAATTGCATTAGACTTCTAACCCCTGCAACTCTAGTACGGGACATCCGTCCTGTACGAACAGACACACAAATGTGTGATTACTAACTACTAACATCAAATTAATCAAATAATTCGAAGGAGGAGTATCGGTGTTCGTCTGTTCTAAATAGGACTTCGACCCGTGAGCAGCCCCTGGGGAATTATGTCGGAAAATCCGACACCATTTAATATATCATACAGATAATAGCTGTATTGTACCAACAAGTTACCCATAGAAAACGTAACTTGTAGTGGAATTACCGTCTAAAGAAAACGGGATATCATCACCACACACTATTATAATTCACCAGCTATTCTGCTGGGAATTATTCTTAAATACATTAGTCTTTGGACTTTACCATCATAAAAACATCTTATATAAATTAACTTAATTATCAATATTAAAGTAGAGTAAATGTGACCCTTCTATCACGTTCTGAAATCTGGACAATGTAAGCCAGGCGTCAGAGTGAGGAAGGAGGGAGCCATTGTTGTGTCACCTCCGAGACGTGTGGAGCAAATTCGGCTCCTATCATTCTGGACAATGTCGGCCAGTAACGTCAATAGTATGGAGTGTTAAACAGCCATTGTGTTTATATTGAGACCAGAGGCTCACACGGGAGCAAATTCGGCTCCTGTTAATTTTACTTGGACGTAGTGTTATGGAAACCAAAGGTACCATCTCCAACACGATGTCTACAATTCAAGTTAAGTGTCTATCCGAAACCCGTTTATCATTCATTTATGGCCATTAATGTCAGGATATAGGGTGATCCGGTTAGATCACGTGGAAACCTCAAACTAAAGGTAATTAAGCCAGGTCTTCATGTTCCATGTACAGTTTTCTCTGAAATACTTGTCATATATAGGATTCTGGCTTCACAGCTAGCGCACTTTTGACAGGTCAAGACGAGGATGCAAGATTTTGTGCACCAGTTACTGGGTGATATGGAAGCTACCTCAAAGAGGATAATTTGGTGTCTACACCCTAGTTATACCTGGTGGACTAACCTGCTGTACTATAAGATAAGGAACCTCTTCAATGTTTAATAATGTGTAGTTAATACTGTAGTTTGATTGGCTGCATATATATATAAACAAATAAACCCCCCTAATGTGTAGAGGATCGATTTGTGAGATTAAGAGATTATTGCAGAAATACAGTCCACTTAACATTATACAAATTGCTATCGAAGTATATAAATTAACGTAAATATAAATTCATATAAATTAAATAAATATAAATCTCACAGGTCGGTTCCCACATTAATTGGACCTTCGGAACCGGAATATGCGGTCCTTTGAACCCACAGTTCTTGCTTGCTGCCTTCACCCTGCGTGTTCTTGCTTGCTGCCTTCACCCTGTGTGTTCTTGCTTGCTGCCTTCACCCTGCGTGTTCTTGCTTGCTGCCTTCACCCTGTGTGTTCTTGCTTGCTGCTTTCACCCTGTGTGTTCTTGCTTGCTGCCTTCACCCTGTGTGTTCTTGCTGGCTGCCTTCACCCTGTGTGTTCTTGCTGGCTGCCTTCACCCTGTGTGTTCTTGCTTGCTGCCTTCACCCTGTGTGTTCTTGCGGGCTGCCTTCACCCTGTGTGTTCTTGCTTGCTGCCTTCACCCTCTGTGTTTTTGCTGGCTGCCTTCACCCTGAGTGTTCCCTCAGGGTGAATGTATTGGAGCAGGGATGGCAGGAAACGAGGTGGATATCAGCCACCGGGTTGAACCTTACAATTGTACCAAGAATAGACCTGTTCTGGTGCAATTCTCCAATGAGGAGGCAGTGGAGTACATAATGAGGAACAAGCATTTACTCAGAGGAAGTGAAACCCATTACAATGTGTTTATAGAGAGGTTTATGGCGAAAGATGTGCAAATTGTCCACAAGAATAGATGGCAAGCACGACACCGTACCCCTAGCCTCTCAGGTAGCCTCACCTCCCAGGTCACCTCCCAGGCCACCTCCCAGGTCATCTCCCAGGTCACATCCTCCCCAACTCAGCCCTCCTATACCTCCCCCCTGCCTCAGCCCCCCAAAACCCCTCTGCCTCATTCCCCCAAATCCCCCCTGCCCCTTCCACATTTATTCTTCCCCAACAACTCCCCTGCCCCTGCTACATCACACCTGTCAACGACCCCAGTGGGTCAAGCCATGCCCTCCCCAAACCCACCTTCCCATCCCCCCTCCCCTACGTCCTCCTCCTACTCCCTTGCCCCTTCTACCCCATTGCCTTCAATTTCATCTACTCCATCCCAGCTTCCACTGCATCCCTCTTCCACTCACCCCCCCCCCCAAACCCCACCCAACCCTCACCCTTCCTATGCACCTCCAGCCCACATTTAACCCCCTCACCTTGTGACCCCCTAGCACCTTCCCCCGTCTCCGTCTTCCCCTCTTCTACCCCAAAACCCCCACCTACCCCCGATTCCCCCATAACTAATACACCCTCTCTTCCACTCCCAGCACCCATGCTCCAGTCTCCTCTCAGCCCTCTGCCCTCAATATCCCTCTCCCCCCCCCCAGCCTCTCAACCTCTATATGACTCTCAGTCTCACTCTACTTCTAAACCCGCCTATGCCATTCAGACCCTCCCTAACTTTCAGGCTTATTGTGGCCTTCCTGCCCCCCTAGATGCCCAGACCCAATTCGCCTACCAGGCACTTCCAGGCACCTCCCCAGAACCCCCCTGACACCCCCACAGTCCCCCCGGACCCCCGGTGAAAGGGGTAACTCTGGCACCAGAGTTTCCAAGAAGAGTCTCAAGGTTTGGTACACCAATGCTAATGGGTATCCAAAAAAGCAGAAGGAGATAAAAGAAAGAGTTAGTGAGGCAGATCCAGACATAGTGGCAATAGTGGAAATTAAAATAAATGGCATGATATCGGATGCAATCTTTCCAGAGACGTATCAGGTGAGAAGAAAAGAAAGGACACAGAGACAGGGAGGGGGAGGGAGGGTGGCACTCCTAATAAAGCGGAAATGGAAGTTTGATGAGCTGGAAAATCCGGGTACCAATGAAAGCACAAGCTTCATACATGGAACTCTGACAGTGGATGGGAAGAAGATTGTAATTTTGATACTCTACAATCCCCCACCAAACAGTAGAAGACCCAGGCAGGAGTACGAAGACAGCAACAAGACATGTATAGATGAACTGCAGAGGGCAGCAACTATAGCGCATAGAATGAGAGCGAAGCTGCTGGTCATGGGGGACCTAAATCATGGAGAGATAGATTGGGAAACAAGGAATCCTCATGGCGGGGAGGGGACCTGGGGAGCGAAGCTGGTAGACGTTATTGACAGGAATTTCCTAACACAGCATGTGAAGGAAGACACTAGGGAAAGAGAAGGGGATACGCCCAACCTATTAGACCTCATTTTCACCCAGAATGTAGAAGACATCAAGCATTTGGAACATGAAATACCACTAGGAGCCAGTGACCATTGTGTCCTAGTCTTTGACTACACGATGGAGCTTAAGATTGTGACCAAAGGACATGAGGTCCGGAAAAGGAGACTTGATTACAGAAGAGGGGACTACAGAAGAAAAAGGGACTACCTGGGAGGAGTGCAGTGGGAGGAAGAAATTAGAGGAAAAACAGTGTAAGGTATGATGAACCAAGTCATATGCAAATGCAAGGAGGCTGAAGAGAGATTTACTCCAACGGTAAAGGAAAAAAGCAGGAGGGAATATAATAACCCATGGTTTAATAGACAGTGTCAGGAAGGAAAAGTGAGAAGCAGGAGGGAGTGGAGGAAGTACAAGAGACAAAGGACAGAGGACAACAGGATTAGATGTAACAGAGCTAGGAACGATTACATTAACATAAATCGAGTGTCGGAAAGAAATTATGAGAATGATATTGCAATCAAAGCGAAAAAGCAAACTAAATTACTACATAGCCATATAAGAAGGAAGATGTCGGTAAATGACCAAGTGACAAGACTGAGGAAAACAGAATATACAGAAAGTGACAAGGAAATCTGCGAGGTACTGAATGCAAGTTTCCATGGAGTGTTCACAACCGAGCCTGAGCAGCTCCCATTGTTAGAGGAGATTAGCCTAGATGAATGACTATCAGATATAGAGGTGACAGCAGAGGAGGTAATGAAACAGTTGACAACACTGGATGCAACTAAAGCGGTTGGACCAGACAAAGTATCACAGTGGATATTAAAAGAGGCAGCGCAGGCCCTTAGCGTGCCTCTGGCAATGATCTTTAATGAGTCACTTATGTCGAGAGAATTGCCCAGTTTCTGGAAGGAGGCAAATGTCGTACCGATTTTCAAGAAAGGTGATAGGGAGGAGGCACTTAACTACAGACCCGTATCACTGACAAGCATCCCCTGCAAAATACTTGAGAGAATAATTAGGTTAAGACTTGTTGAGCACCTGGAGAGCATTGGGTTTGTAAACAAGCACCAACATGGGTTCTGGACAGGGAAATCATGCCTAACAAACCTTTTAGAATTCTATGATAAAGTGACAAGGATAAGGCAGGACAGAGAAGGCTGGGCAGACTGCATATTTCTGGACTGCCAAAAGGCCTTTGATACA